>NC_134461.1:78529879-78844185 GCF_047948215.1 Lycorma delicatula | reverse complement strand
ACCGGTTATATTAACTTCAATAAATCCTCTACTTCTGATAATAACCAAAGGAGAAGCCAAAATCTTTTCACCAAAATGTTATTGTTTTTAACCTCTACATGGACTCGCTGCGACCTAAGACTTCAAATCTTTATAACCTTTTCGAACAGTTTGTATTTACAAGGAGAATTAAAGTGATTTTACTAAACCGAAAAAATTCCTTTTTAGAACTAGAAAACAATTTCAAAATAATAGATGGGTCAAGCGAAGTATTGTGGGCTAGCAGTCTACACTAATTATCAATGTCATGTTTATTTGTATCAATTCAATTATTCTGATTATTTTTAGAATGAAATCAAATTTAATTCCATTTTCATTTTTTTGGTTGTTTTTATTTTACTTTTAATTGGTAATTTGTATAGTATTATATTTTTTCCCTTATATCTTGCATCTGAGATTTCAAGGAAAATCTCTTCTCCTTAAATGTATTTCATTTTTTTCAGCATTGCAACACTGAAAATATAGGTTGTGGGATTAAACCAACACAGAATCTCATGCAACTAAAGGTGGAAAATGTTATAAAATTTCAATAAACTGAAGGACATTCTTTCCATTCTGATGAGAATAGTACTTAGTATTTTTTTTTTAACAAGAGCTCATAGTAACAGATAAAAAAGTGCGATCCTGATAAATTTAATTCAGTAAATAATTAAATTATAATTCGTACCATGTTAAGATAAATGTTGCCGAAGCACGTCTTTGCATTTTCACAAATCATATTACGAATACACATACATAAGCATTGCAAATGATTATTACAATTATCCCGTCGAAACTGACATCTTTTTACTACAATATTATTTCTATTCTCTGTATCGTACCTTTTATTTTTTAATGATTACAAATCATCTTTTCGTTAAACCTTTCTTCAGTTTAATCCTTTTTTTCATCATCAAATATATTTATTCAGAAGTCTTTTATTATTCTTTTTTTATCTTCCATTATTTTCCATTTTACTTATTATTTCTTAACGCCTGCAATTTTATTCCTGCCAGTCATTTATCATAATCACATCATTACATTATTTTTTTTTATATTCAGCAATTGCTGGACTTACGATTCAATGTGAAAGAAATAAATGAAGCTCAAAGCTTTAATCTCTATATAGACTTAATACATTTACGCAACCAATTACGGCTTTACATAATTCTTTTCTTATTATTGAACGTTTACTTTAGATTTTTTAATCGTACTCTTACCTCACATGAGATACGAGATGTGGTTCTCAAATTTATGCTTATTACAGTTTCATGTTATTAGGAGATAAAATGTGCTTATTCAATTTTAGTATAAAAATATAAAACTAATTAATAACATTTTTAATTTTAAAATGCAAAATTAATGTTTGAACGTTGGTTTACTTAAATATAATTTTGAACGGCTGATCAGTTTTTAATGAATTGATCATTTTGATCAGATTTTATCTCGGTTTAAACTTAGAATATTTATTGCATTACAAAAAATATCAGGTGGAGGTTTCGCCTCCACCTGATAACTATTTTTTATTAAATGTTAACTATTTTTCGCTTAAATGTCATTTTAGTGTAGGAAAACTTGTATCTTCTTAAAATGTTGAACTTTTTTAATCTCACTACTTTGGGGCAGAGAAAATCTATTTTTCGTTTGTTCCCGATAACAGCAAAAACTACAGAACCAATCATTGCGAAACTTTAACTGTAGTTTTTCTTATGAGCCAAAAATGTTTACCACAGATTTTTTTCTTTTTCTATTTAGCCTCCGGAACCACCGTAAGTACTTCAGAGAATTATATGTATAAATGTGAATGAAGTGTAGTCTTGTACGGTCTCAGATCGACCACTCCTGAGATGTGTGGTTAATTGAAACCCAACCACCAAAGAACACCGGTATCCGCGATCTAGTATTCACATCCGTATAAAAGTAACAACTGCTTATACTAGGACTTGAACCTTAGAAATATTGACTTCGAAATCAGCTGATTTGCGATAAAAAGTTAACCACTAGACCAACCTGGTAGGCTTTTTCCACAGTTTAAACCTCACCAATCTCACTACTATGTAAATTATGAGTAAAAAACGTATAAATAAATAACCTTAAATATCTTTTACTAAATCTAATGCCATTATCTAAAAAAGATCAATTTATATTACTATCATAATATATATAAAAAAACTTAGTTTGATAATAAAACAATAAGGAATAACAGTACTTATATATTTAGCAAAACTTTGATAGTTTGAGGAATGTTGAATTTCGATTCGAAAGTTATGTGGTTTACTAAATTTAGAGTATTATCTAATCTGGCGGCAACCAGCAAGAAATGACTCTCACGAGAGCGAAGAAGCATCTGAGCTTCTTCGAGCAAAACTAAGAAGTTACACCGAGATAAGTCATACATAGTGGCGGCTCGTAGCTAAAATTAGTGGGGGTGCTGCTCCAGAAAATTTTTTTCTAAGCCCCTTTTCAAGGCCATGGTTAAAGTTTTCTATAAAATAAAAGAACGTAAAAAATTAATCAAATAAAATAGCTGGAAGCAGGATAATAATCTAATTCTACACTTTACCACATTCAAGAATATGTCACACATACGGTTTTTAAGCACATTGTACTTAAAATCCGTACCATATATTTGGTTTAACCGAATAAATAATAAAATGTCAATACAAATAATATTTTTAGTATTATTAGGTAATAACTTAATAAAATTTTCGCTTAAAAACACTATAGTTTAGTGGTGCTTAATTTAAATTTCTATGAACACAGAAACAAATACATAATTAGTCTTTACTAATTACTTTTTCTTTCGCCCTTCCAGCGTGTTTTTGGGCAGATTTGGCGATCAAAAAGCCCTTGCTTTCCGCCAACTTCTGATCACTACTCAAAACACAACTAAACCATTTTCATATCCCTTCCACCGACTATACTAGAAAAGGAAACGAACAAGGAACGTTTCATACACACGCGAAGTAAAAAAAAAACTACCTTCCACCAGCACGCCAGGGTCGGCACTCGGGAGCAACAGTGCTCTCTCTCCCACGCAGCCTCGCGTGCAGCTTCCTACGTACGCATGCGTATAACAGCCAAACACCACGCCGCTGAAACTATGAAGCGCACAGTTCCATGCAAAGATTTTTGTATATTTTTCAAAAACAGGAGCATGACTACTAACATTAAGCTTAAGGATTATATATTGAACAATTATAAAAAAATAATTAAAGAAAAAAGGACTCATTATATTAAATGTTATCGATATCAAGTGGAAATAGGGGGTGCTGCAGTTCCACAGTGCCTATACGCGAGCCGCCACAGATCATACACATAATCAGTATAGATTAAACTTTCAATTTGGAATTAATATTTTCATAATGCTTACTTCGGCGTGGTCATAAGTAGAAAGAACCTCTAGGGGTACTAAAATTTATAATCGCAGACGTGAATCTCTCAAAGACTTGAAGAGCAACGTATACGCTGGGCTCAAAATCGAGTTCAACCTTTGAGAAATATGTGTTTTTACCAACCAGTTTTCAGCTACGGCCGTGTATGGGAGTGCATATACAGGAAAATGCAATTATTGCTATCGGCTTGGGAGGCCTGACATAACTGCAGATTTAGTGCAATGTAAGTTTAAAAGTACCGGCAAACATATAGTCAGAAACAGACTCAGGTCGACCATTTCTGACGTGTGGTTAATTGAAACCCAACATTTAAAGAAGATAGTTTGTGGATATACTGTGGTAACACGTATTGAGTACTGCTCTGGGTTTTTTGTTAATTGTGACTGGGTTTTTGGTTGTTTTTAGTGGTTTGTGGATTACAGAACTGTTGGCGGACTATTACTGGACACGTATGTGAAATTTTAAGAATTCTGGTTGGCGGATTGATTAGTTATTGTGATTTTTCAAAAAGTGTTTTATTCTTCCATAAGGAACAGTATATAAGAGGACAACATAACCTGGTAGGTTAGTAAAAATTTATCTACGTTATTTGTCTTGTTGAGGCAGATCAGTGACGTCAGTTGTTTACGTCTAAAAGTTAAACTTATAAAATTTTCGTGGATTCTGTCTGGTGAAAAGAGAAAATTTTTCCAAGTGTTAGAGGTGAATTATAAGGGGGAATTTCATTTTGTTATAATTTCTGAACCCTTTGATCCACACCCGAATCCTTCAGTATCTTGACGAATCCCGACCCCCCCCCCCCCCTGGACTGAGAGAACGATTGAGAGGACCTAGTCCCAGCTGACCGGGTGGTACCCCACTCCAGACGGCATAGCCGGCTCCAGCATGTTCGCCCGGAAGGTTAGATGTAATGGCACCCCCTAGGACCGAGTGTGCTTCCGCGGCCGGTCCGGGATGGGAAAAAAAGGCTTTAAAGAGCACCGGTATCCACAGTCTAGCAATCAGATACATAAAAAAGCAACTGCCTTTACAAGGAATCACACCTTAAAATTTTAGAATTTGAAAATCAGCTGATTTTACGATGACGAGTTTAACCAGTAGACTAACTAAAATATGTAACGTCGCAATGCCAAAACATTGAATGATGAAACTCCTGAATTTTACCGTGCTGGGGACAAAGTAAATTTAGAACAACTTCAATATCTTCCTGATTTCATTAAAAATTTGATTCTGGGAACACATCCTTTATCTAAATATTTTATTTTTTTAGGTAAGTTGTAAATAGCAATAACTGTTCACACAATTAACAAAAAATTATTTCCAATTTTTTAAGTTCTATACGCAAATAGCACAACCGAAGCCGCGACGGGGAATGCTAGTTTATTTTATAATTCAAATTTTTCCCCGATCACTGTTATACTCGTTACCGTACGTAACTACAGTAACAGAAGCAGTTCAGAGGGTACACATAGTATTCTGCTTGCCAAAGTGATATAACAGGTCCATAGAAAGACTATTTAAGATATTAATGGGCTACGCGGGTGAATATCGCAAAAATTAAATTTTTTTTTAATATATATTTTCAAATCCAAATGAACCCAGAGTCATTTGCATATATCGTTGGTTAAATTCAAAACCTTAAAAAAGTTTTAAATCAATATCTATGAACTCAACCCATTTTTTGGTTTATATTAATGTGTATTCTTCCTTGATTTTTATTCAATAAAATTAAAAAAAAGTTTTCCAAATTTATTTTGATTATTGTTTTTTTTAATAATTCTTAAATCGAAACAAACAAAAATTATATCTAAAGTAAAAACGCTCAACAACTGTTTAAAAAATAAAAATAATTTTTACTTCACCAAAAGTTTACCGATAAATAAAGCAATTTTGCTGATTCTGGGACGGAAGTACCTGTGCGCTCCTGATTATGTATTCAGTGAAACCGTAAATTGTTGGATGTGCTGTTAATTAAAATCCAATAACATAATGATGTCCGGTAGAATCTATCAAGTGGCCGTTAACATTAAATTATCACAGATCCGACTGAATCTCGAATTGCCCATTTCCCGTATATAGAATGGCAACCGTTAAATAACTATCCGGTGGAGATAATCATTTGCGCAACACACACCCAGACACACAAAGCATGATGATAATTCTTTAACAATCAAAACTCTCTTGGAATTTCATTTTAAAAACCATTTAGAAGAATTAATTTATATAATTTTTTCTGATCGAATGACTTTTTCTTTTCTTATGGAAAAATCTTTAATAAGTACTTTTGAAATCAAATTTTTTGATACCCGATTTCATGTATTTCAAATATGATCGTTTTTCGTTTAGAAAATAACAGTTTTTGCAGTCTCCCAATTTGGTTTGTTAAAATTGCCAGCCATATAGTCAGTGTCATGTATACAATAAATATATCAAAAAACTTGTTTAGGATAATGCACACGTGCCTGTCGCACTCATGTCATGTGCGATTGCTTGCCATAGTTTACCAAATTTGCGGAAAGATTTAACTATGGTTTTACTTTATATTTCGATTAAATTTCATCAGAATTATTATATTAATGTGTATCCTCTCTTTTGGGAGTTTTTTTGCCCGGACAAAGCAAGATATATAGTTATTAATAAAACCAATAAAATTTAAATATATAAGTTTTTCCATAAATAATTATCAACGGTTTGTTCTTCCATTAATACTTTTAAAGATTATTAAAAAAATAATAATTGATAAAGAAAATAAATTAATAAATAAACGTACAAATAAAAATGAAATATTTTAAATAACCATCCTTGAATTACGTATGATAACAAGAATGTTAAGTAAAGTCATAACACTAATCGGATAATAAAAATAAATCACAGTTGAAGGCACGTGAAAGAAAAAACTATAAGCAGCAGCCAATAACTAACATATCTTACAAACGCAAGCTTATCCACAAAATATTAGTGAATGAACAAAGCATTTAAGTGTAAAATATTCTAATTATAGATTTTTATTTTCAATTTAATAATTACATAATATTCCGTTAACATTGTCAAACAAACTGATCTCAAAATCATATTTTTTAATTTATTTCTATGATGAAATGAGAAAAAATAATACTAATTTTAAATAATAAATTATTATTAATGACGCATTCACCCGCGCGCACACATATACATAATTGTAACAATAATTAAAACCTTCTTCTTGATAGGTGTTACGATGTTTTATGATTATAATAACCTTTAAGTATTCTTTTATAAAAGGAAAACTGATTTATTATCATTTTCTACGAAAGAAGTATAGAAAAAAATGGCAACAAAGTTTTAATATTTTCCTGGCATTGGTTATTTATTGCAATATAGTGGGAAAATAATGATACGTAAAAATAAACCAAGTTTTAAAAAATTTAGAATATTGAATTTTTAAACTTTTATCGCCTCCCTTAACCTCCTGTACTGCCCACAGAGTATTTTTTTTAAGTCACTTGCACTAGTACAATGCTTAGGAAGACATAAAAACGCAGTTAAAAAATATGCAATAAATAAAAAGATAGCTTTTTCACTTTTGAGGAAGGGCAAATCAGATAATTTCGAAGTCGAGAATTCTAAGGTTCACATCCTAGTAAAGGCAGTTTTATACGGCACCTTTATACGGATTTGAATACTAGATCGTGGATACCGGTGTTCTTTGGTGGTTGGGTTTCAATTAACCATACATCTCAGAAATGGTCAAGCTGAGATTGTACAAGACTAATTTACATTCATACGTATCATCCTCTGAAGTAAAACCTTACGGTGGTTCCGGTGGCTAAACAGAAAAAGAAAGGGATATGCATATACTGAATTTAATGCAAAGTGAGATCATTTTAGCAAAATTTTAAGAAGATTAATCCCAAAAAACTATCTACCCCACTCCTTGGAGATATTGTCCCCAAAATATTACCCCATATACACGAGTCTGTACAAAATTTCATCAAAATCGGTTTATCTAGTCAAGTTATAAAGCTTCAAACACGCCAACACACATAAAACATTACCCCCACTTTTTTTTTGTTTTTTGGGATCCCTGGATAATGAAACGTCGAGAAATGCCAAAAAAACCCTACAACCCAGTTTTTGATTGATTACCGCACATTCCTTTTTGCAGCACAGTTCCAGAGCTAATATGCCTGGAATGTAATAAATGAATAAATACAAAATATCGATAAACGATCAGTTAAACGATTTGTAATATTTGGGAAATAAAGGGATTTTTAACTCTTTGGACACCAAATACCTCACCGGCTAATAAATTTAGCTTCAAATTAGATTTTATTTATTGATTTTATTTTGTGACCATAAAATTTTTATGAAATCCGAACTTTCAAATGTCTAATTAGATAACAACATTAATAGTACGGTAAGAAAAAATTACCATGTTTTCCCTGTGTAACAACATAATAGGGACAGAGACCGAGACAAAAATTTACCATATCCCTTTCTGTAGAGAAGTAATATATTCCCCTAAATAATCAATGATTTTCCTTTACAGCTCAGCAACAGAAAATTTTGAAAAAATTAGCAGTTTTTTTTTTAAATGACGTGTTTCACATTAAATCCTTTACAACTATCCTGTTATAATACATAACAAATAGAATTTTACGTAATTTTGAATATACAATATATATGAATTAATTTTAATAGATAAATTTATTTTGATATTTTAAGCTGAAAATTACTTTTTAGTAAATTGCAAGATACACAAAAACAAATCAAACTATTTAGTCAAGTTTTCTTTTGACCGTGATAATAATTACAATACGATTGTGTTATTATTACTATTATTATTGTCTATTATCCTTCACTAATACTGTAATTATACAATAATAATGATATGAAGCAATAATTTCCTAATTATTTGCAAGTTAATAGGTTACATGAGCTAATAATATTATGTCCCTTAATTGTAGATCAATATTATTTGAAATTGCTTTCCTGAAGCAAATGTATAATTAAAATATTTTAATATTTTGCATTTTATGTTTAATAAAAGTAAATGTAGAAACAGATAAATAATATAGAATTTTATGAAAAATTACATTTTAATTTAAGATTTTTGAGAAATTAAACGCGAATATTTATTATTTATAAAATGTCACAAAATTTTACTTAGTCTACCATCAGATAACAAATAAACAATGAGGTGAGTTTAGAAAGTAAGGAAAAATTGATTTAATATTAATAATGTTACTATGTACTATCAGCAAATTAAAAAAATCTGACGACAAAGTTGTTAGCTTTCCTGGTTTTGGTTATTTATTCTTATGTAGTGGAAAAATAGCAATAAATGAAAATTTACCTAGGATTCCTTTTTAGGGATGGGAGTAATTTATGATGGAATTTATGGAGCAATTTATGCTTTCCTGGTTATTTATTCTTATGTAGTGGAAAAATACAAATAAATGAAAATCTAGATTTCTTTTAGGAATGGGAGCAATTTATGACGAAGTTTTACTGTAAAATTATCATTAAAATTATTATTTAAATAAACCAAAAAAGTTTAAAAAATTTTTTAATTAATTTTGTTTTCTATTCCCCTACCTTCAAAATCAATTTCCAGGATCCATTTTTGATTTTTCTTCTTTTACTATGTTAAATGTAGGATACTAAAATAATATCTACTACAAAATATACAACCAATAAAAAATTACCGAAGATTTCTTTTTTGGGAATGGAGGGTGAATATGATGAAATTATATTTTAGTATTATTAATGAAAGTTCATTACTTAAATTTTTAATAATATTATAAAAAAATCAGAGCTCAAAAAATTGATATTTTTAAACTTTCATCAACCCAATAATGCACCCAAAGTATAATGATTTTTTTGGGAGGGAGGGTTGCTTATACTTCTACTGCGTCTAGGAAGATAATAAACAAAATTTGGTTAAAAAATATGCAATAAATAAAAATATAGCTTTTCTTAGATTTTTTGGGAAGGACTGTTCTGAAGCAAAACCTTTTTATAAAATGATAAGATAAACATGTACCGATAAACACGTACTGAGCTTTTAAAGTGGGGTTATGTTCGTAAAAGTTTGAGAAAATTGACCCTTCAAAACCCCCCATTTCCTAGATATCGACTCCAAAATTTTATTAAAAAATTGCCCTATATACACGAGTTTCTGTACAAAATTTCATCACAATCGGTTTATCTAGTCAAAGGTTATTAAGCTTCAAACACGCCAACACACTTACATATGTATGTACGTAAAATATTACCCACTTTTTTGTTTTTAGGGGTTCCTGAATCATGAAACGTCAAGAAATCCAAAAAACCCATACCCCATTTTTACTTTCCTATCTAGCGCTACAGCAGAGCTGTAGCTTTAGAAGGGAAAGTATAGTAATCCAAAAGTAAAGTAAAGTATAGTGTCCAATTTGGGCACATACGGTTTTCACTAGATCTTGACGTTTTGGCACCTAAGGAACCCAAAAGTCGGATGGAAATTTTACGGATGTTCGTATGTTCGGTGTCGCCTTTAAATCACCTTATATCTCCGGAATTACTGAACCGATTTTGACCAAACTTGGTCAGATTACTTCTACATATGGAACATTGATGCCATTAAACCTTCAACTTAAAAGTTTAAGGAGGTGAGACTGTACAGCAAGGTCACACTCAGTATCTTGAGATTTCACCTAATTAAGGCAAAATTATTTTCTTAGGCACATTTATTAACAATTAATAAATAATATTTTCAAAAAAAAATGTTTTTGCAAAATCGCACCCCACCAATAAATGCTCTGAATAAACTAATGACTAAGTGGATATACTGCATCAAAAGTATCCCCTCTCACCACAAGGAGTACTAGTGTAGCACTGATGTACAGCTGCTATAGTTGTCTGCTATGTTGTAACGTCACAGGTGAGCAGTAGAGTTAAATAAATGGATAATATTTAAAGCGTAAAAATTAATTAAAATGGCCGCTAGTACTGCCACATCTGCACCAATGAAATACGATATGCGCACACGTGCTTAAGTTAGAATCATTGAATTAAATAAATAAAATATATCATATTTAAATAAAATGATAAATATTTTAAATTTAGTTGTGTGTGTATTTGTGTGTAAGCCATACATCAGAAAAAAGCTGCACGATGGGAAAATCCTATAACTATATTGTTAGCTTTTTTACTGATTACCATAGTTTCCTTCTTGCAGCATAGCTCTAGAGCTATGATGCCAGAAAAGTAAAAAGATAATTGTTGTCAGGATTGGAATAAACACAAAGGATTTGGGTTTAATACTGGTCCACATGTGAAAACTTGCTGATATGAATATTGCATGAATATGTACAGTAAAAAATAGACGATTTTTTGTAGGAGATTAATGGGGGATTAGAATGCCGCGATAAGGAAGGGGCAAGAACAAGTAGTGTTAATGTATTGATCAGCCCACAGATTATGAAAGAAGAGAAAAAGTCTTATTGAGTTATTAAGTTATGCAAGAAAAATAAAATATTTACAACAAACTGTGTTTAAAAAACACAAATCAAGGCTGTACAAAAGGAAATCACTACAAGATTTCAAACTGACTGCACAAGAAACATTAAAAAATTCTAAAAAACAAAAAACATAGTACATGGGTGCCAGTTGACATCAATAATGACCATACACTATTGGTAGTAGTATTACTGAAGAGAGTTAAAAAAGCAAAGAAAATGATAAATTAATCAGAAAAGATAATAACAGTTGGAAGCAATTTTCAAATTGTGGAAGCAGTCAACCTAAAATTAAAAGTTACACAAGCAATAAAAGGTATGAAGAATTAAAAATATGTAGGAATAAATAATAAGCTGTCTTAATGAAGAAGGATTATATGAGAAATGATGAAAATATGTAATGCAAATTAAGTAATGGGATGCAGCTAGAAGACTTTTAACACTACCATGATTCCTAATTCCTTGAAAGCATAGTGCACTAAAGTGTCTAGATTACAAGATACTTAGTTTAATTTCACATTCAGCAAAAGTTTTACTGTGAATTCTGGGAAATCGATAAAAAAAAAAAAAAATGGTTGTAGGAAAACAATGCACAACCATATGGAAGGAAAGATTACAAAGGATGAAATTTAGCTATGGGTGAGATTTATATAAAAAGAGGTAAAGAATAGGGGTATATTTTATAAAAATGGGAAAATTATTTGATCATGTCAAATGGGATAAAATAATGGAATTATTAAGAATCTAAATAGTAGATTGTAAAAATGGAATAAAGAATAATAATTGTAAATGAATCCAAAAATATAAAGAATGTTCAAACTGAGTGCTGGACCTAAGAAATAAAGGTTGCCAATCATAAATCTTGTTTTATATGTTTATATGTTGCTTGTGTAGTATGTTTGATATGATCAAAAAATCTCTAGAAGAGGAAGGAATCAATACAGAAGAAAGAAAATAAATTGCTTAAGTTTTGCCAGTGATATGGTTTTTTTTTAGGAGATGAATGCAGAATGATTTCAAAATTAGCAGATATTATAACAAATCGTAGAATAAAAGTGAATGTAGAAAAACTAAACTAATGAGAATAGGAGACAACAAACCCCAGCAAATTCGGTACAACTGAAAAAAAATTAAACAAGTAAAACAGTACAGTATACCTGGGTACATTTAAAAAAAAAAAATTCCTAATATAAAAGCAAGAATAGCAGATGGCTAAAGGAAACATTTAACAGAAAAACACAGTTATATAGTAAGATTGAGATAAATATAAAGAACCAGCATGTAAAGTTTTCTGTTTGGAGATATGTCTGTGAAACATGAATTTAACGAAAAAAGAAAAGCTAAAGAAAGAGAATAATAGTAAAGATTAAAAAAGGTAAAGTGAGAAATCAAGTAGCGACAAGAGTTAACAAGATTAATCAGAACTATTCAGAAGAAGAAAAGTTTCTTATCGTGGATTAAAGCAGCAGAAGATAAAAAAAAGGCTGAGAAGAGAAAAAATAAAAGTTTAGCCAGGAAAAAAGAAGCGAGACAAATCTGGCTTCGTACAGATAACCATATGGCGTTGTACTCATATTAGTACTCAGTTGCATGAAGTAAATTTTATAATTTAGTTAATAAACATTTAAAAATACTTAATATATTAACGATTTGAAAATTGTTATTCTCGTAGTACTATTTTACAAGTTAAATATATTAAAAAATCTTTTTACAAGAAAACATAACATTTTATGACTAAATAATTGTTACTACTCTCTTTTCTTTTGAGTAAACACTTTCTTAAAGAAAATTATACTCTACAAGGTTTATAGAAAACTCAATTCTGTCAGGTTAAACTTATAAATCCACAGCACATTTTTGCATCTCAAAGGAAATACATATATTGATGTTTAAAAAAGATTTCCCCTTCAATCATTTAAATCTTTTTCCAAAAATGTTTGTTTACATATAAAGAATTAGAAATTTATTTAATTTTATTAAAATGTCTGTAATCTAGTGATGCCAGGTAATAGTCATGGTTGATAATCCACTTCAATGTAATTTACAAATATTCTATGAAATCAAGCCTAATTTGTGTATGGTATTACCATACACAAATTAGGCTTGTCAAAAATCAGTAAACATTGTTTACTGATTTTATCATAAGTTTTTTAAAAAAATCCAAGTTAGTGCTGAAAGTGGTAGCGTCTCAGCCTTTCAACCAGATATCCCAGGATCGAATACTGGTAAGGCACAGCACTTTTCACATGCTACAAATACTGTCATTCATCCATCTCATCCTCTGAAGCAATACCTGAGCAGTGGGCCTGGAGGTTAAAAAAAAAAGTTAGTGCTGAAGATATAAAGCAAACAGTATTATGTATATCGGTCAGTTCCTTCATGAAACATAATACCAATCAAATAAATTTCAAAATGTGCATTACAGAAATGAAATACTTCCTTCATTGCTGATTCTGTAAGAGAATAATGTGTTTTGGCTCAAGCTATGAATTAGTAACATAGTTAATTGGTATAATATAAGGTGAAAGTAAATTAATCCTATGTTTTTTCTAGCAAATACTTATGGTTTGTGCTTTGGAAAGGAAAGAGACTGGTCATTTACCCACAATTCTAAATAGTATATGTTAGATTGCTTCCCTAGGCCTTTGTATAATTACAGTTATAAAAACACTGGTAAATTTATGGCATGTCTGTAATTAAGAATAAAACAATTAATGATACAATATATATTTTAATACGGTTATCTATAGCCCTGAACTAAACAATATATATTAGACTACTCCTGCTATACCTTAACAGTATATAAACATAGCTACAGGCAATGTTATTAGTCATATTTCTTTCTTGGAACATCTTTGTTCTTTGTAATGAAAGTTAAAAAGCCTCATTATAGATTGAACCTTGAGCCTACAATCGGAAACACATTTGAAATTAACTGCCATAAGACACAAAGATCTGGAACGGATCCAGTAAAAGTGTCAACAGGATTTTTAACTGGTACCAGCAACAATAAAATCAAAACAACAAATTCATTATTTCATAATTAGAATTAGATCCAGTTCTTATTAAATACTCATAAAAATTGACCTACAGAAATTTGCAACTAACATCAGTTTCAAAGATAATGAATGACCTTGATTTATATATGAAATCAGCATCTAATATTGAAACACTATGTTTGAACATATTCAAACATCCACATATCTTTATTCTCACAAATGACTGATCTAAATTATCATCATTACTGCAAAAGGTGTCAAATGAAAGAGCTAAGCAGGTAGCCTTCCATCTGTTAAATTGACAAGGAGTACAAAGATGCCTATGTTGTAAGGCCTAAATCTGGTGAGGATCTGATACAAGAAGAGCCCCTAATAATTTATCGAAACTATAAAATATACTGAGAGAGAAATAGGAAAACTTTATTTATATATATATATATATATATATAAATATACTGAGTGTCCAAAAAAGAACTTCAAGGTTTCAATAATTACTAGGTCTTGGATACCGATGTTCTTTGGTGGGTGGGTTTCAATTATGTACCTGGCCATCAGTACCAAGGTGAAAGAAAAAGCACAGTACATGTACTGATTTACAGAAACAAAATCACTATCGTATAAAAAAATTTATGTTCGAGTCTATCGCAGAAATTCTCAAAAACATAGAAAATATTCTAACGTCTTTCCGACGAAACCAAAAGCAATCATTTCATAGAGTTAGTTTTCAACTAAACAATCCAAATAACACTGTCCAATGTTGTTCGCAAGCAAATGATACTTAGTGCTTATAAACTCCAGCTACTCCATGAAATTAAACCTAACAATAAGCCATAAAGAGTTCAATTGGTATCAACTATTTTGATTTCTGCTGACAAAACTATCTGCGCGCATTTTATTTTATGATGAGTATAACACAGAGTCATGAATCACCATAATTATCAAGTATGGGGCTTAGAAAATCATCAAGAATTGGTAGAATTTGTCCACAGCTGTCCAAAAGTGAATGTTAACCCATATGGTGGGTTTAATTTTCTAACAGGATGGAGTCTCTCCACATCATACAGAAGTTGTGCGCGGACTGCGCTCGACAGAAGGCCGAGCGATTCCCATCGGTTGGTCATCGCGAAATCCTGATTTGACACCGATGGATTTCTTCTTTTGGTGCTTCGTAAAAGACATCGATTTCAAAAAAAAAAATCCATTCACTTCAACAAAGAATAATAGCAGTCGTGGAAGATATTCTTACGGACATGCTCGCCAGAACGTGAAATGAGATGGATTGTCGGTTTGACGTCTCCAGGGCTATAAACACTTCTCATAATGAGTTAAATTAAGAAATTAAAAGAACTTTAGCTTTTGTACTTTCCCGAAATAAAACAAATATTTTTGTAATTCAAAATGTAATAAAGTAAATTTAATTTAAAAAAGCGGAGTTTTTTTTGGACATCCGATATGTGCACATACACACATACACAGTTATTTACTGGCCAGTATTTACAATACTCATCGATGTATTTATCTGCTGGGATAGATTAATCAACCCTACTCTAGATCTAGAACCATCAGCATTAACTTTTACCACTTTTACTTACAATAAAAATCTTTTTCTTAAATAATCATATTTTTTAGAGTACTGTTACAAATTACTTACCTAAATGAAGTCGAAAAATTTAAAACATTTTTTCATTTAATCTGAACGAGAATTCTGTAAACTAGCTAATAATATATTACGTATATAAATCAACAGGAAATAAAAATAAATAATAAACAAAAACTATAGTTATGCCAGATAATAGAAACTTATAAGTTTTTTTTTATTTTAAAAGACAATTACTTTCGATTTTATATATATTAATAATACTTAAACTATATATTAATATTTTACTACAACTGATAATGGATAAGCCATTGAAACGGACAATTTTTTTTTTCGTTAGCGATTACTCTTTTTAAGAATTTAGTTATAATGGAATGTTGAACGGCGTGTGTTTGAGTTTAAAGTAATATTAAAAAAATCGCTATAATTTTATAATGCACAACGATTATTTCGATGTCACTTCAATATCCAACGGATGGTGTGGTTTCGTCAGCTGAGGCCATTAGTCTTGGTGCAGAATATTGAAGAAATTAGTTCACTGTTGAACAACAAGCCATCTGGCAAACAAATAAATGTACGTTCACATGAAAACATAGAACTGCAAGAGCTGACATTATCCGAAGCCCCAACGGTCTGCATTCAATTTCACTTGTCTTGTTGAACACCGGTATTCAACCCTTCTTCAGTTGGATTTTTACGTGTTGTATCCGTATAAAATTTAAGTAGTGAAGCCATCAAATAGGGCTAATCGAATTAATCGTACGACTGCTCTCCCAATTTTTGAATCTTAATGTGTTTAATCTTAAATTTAATGAAGTCATTATACGCAAAATGCTAATAAGTGATGAACCGTGTGTGAATAAATAAAATTACCGGTATCGGTTAACAAAACACCCTTACGAAATGCACCAACAACCAGTAGTAAAGTCACCGTTTGGGTTAAATAGAATAGTCTTTGGTATAATCAGTCCGTATTTCTTTGAGAACAATGATAATAATGTTGCTACAGTCATGTTAGAACGATATCTCAAAACCAATACAATTACTAAATGCAGTCAAAGGATTGTTTCCAGACGTAACATTACTTCCAGACAAGGCGGTATTCCTTTAACCCACCGGGTTGGTGTAGTGGAGAACGCGTCTTCCCAAATCAGCTGATTTGGAAGTCGAGAGTTAGAGCGTTCAAGTCCTAGTAGACAGTTATTTTATACGGATTTGAATAATAGATCGTGGATAACGGTGTTCTTTGGTAGATGAGTTTCAATTAACCACACATCTCAGGAACGGTCGAACTGAGACTGTACAAGACTACACTTCATTTACACTCATACATATCCTCATTCATCCTCTGAAGTAATACCTGAACGGTAATTCCCGGAGGCTAAACAGAAAAAGAAAGAAAAGAAGGTGGTATTCCTTGAGCCTTGATATCAACGGACCTTACAATATGAAATTTTTTCTTGTGTTTGTTTTAAGTATAAGAAAAATAACATCGAAGTTATGGCAATGCCAGAAGATATGATAAATCATGTGATGGAAAATATAAAAACTAATCTTGAAAAATGTTTTGATTCTAAATGAATTTTGAATATGTAAATTTGAAAGTAATAATCGTCTTTGGGATATCATTTTTAAAACTTAAAATGTTTTGTTACAGTTTATACAACTACAAAAAAACTACACAGATATAGTAAAAAGTTTTTGCCGGCTTTTCAAAGAAAAATACCGTATTACTTTCGGTCGTATGGTGGAAATGAGGGAGGTATGAAAATGGAACTTCTTTACGTTTTAAGGATAATGAAAATATCATTCAATTAAAATGGGGTTTCCTTATATAATTACAGGCCTATGTATAAAATTTGTAGCTCGAAAATCTCCAAAACTGTTTCAATTTAATTTAATTTAAGATATGTTGTAGTAGTGTATTTGAACTTGTGCATATGAAGATTTTATGAATATTGGTTGGGTCGTTCATGAGTTACGGTCAATTTAAGTGGAAAAAATTTGTGCGGGGCACGTTAGAACCGTGGTTCGTTATGATGCTGCAAGTTCTAACGATTGACGTTTCTTTATCTGCAGTATCTATTGTCAGCAGTATTAAACCAAATTGAAAAAATTGTTAAAACCAAATCAAATTAACGAAAAATCGGTTTTCTTACTCAGAACTGCGCAAGTCTTTTTAATGTATAATTAAATAAAAAATTATTAATTTTTCTTTAATCGCTTATTTTACTGCCTCACTCATTGTATTAATACTTATAAATAAATTGTTCATTAATACTTACTTATTTAATGTTTCTTTCCCATACACATGCTACAATTGAATAACGCATTCTCTGTGTACTCACTTCAAGGTTTATTTGGATAAGAAAATAAGCAAATAGCAATTACTAATTACGAATGAAGAAACTTCAGCAATACAAATTATTAACACTACTTCTTGTTTAACAATTTATTAGCTAATCTATAGAACTCCGGGTTCAGATAGAGTTACATAATTCATTAAAATTTCTTCACATTTACCTTGCTACGTATTTTTTCGTGATGTTCTTTGAAAATCTGAACGTTGAAAAATCTCTAAGCGAAAAAAAAGGAAAAAGTTCAATAATGCAAGTGGTTCAAAATCCAGAATAGGTTGACAAACCCATCACAGCAGGCAACAGTATTGTCTAATAGCAATGCTATTGTAAGCAGTTAATGACCGTGTATATAAACAAACTTATCTTTTTCTCATTCGATTACTCAAACTGTTTCTCTCTCTCTCGTGCAGATTTTATTTCGGTATTAACCATAGATCATTAACCATAGAAATCTTTCTAAGAAAGATTTATATAGTTTAAAAACTCCTATTTCACCTTCTAAATATGACGTAAATATGTGAGAATATTATATGTAAATATTATGAGAATATTAAAAATTAAAAGGTTGATAAATATCAAAATTGTATACTATATTTCTCTACTTTATATTACTATATACTAATTGTATACTATATATTTCTCCCGCAGTCAGCTGTCTGTAGTAACAAAAAAAAGAGATTTACTTGATACTGTTATTTCAAGTAGGACTAATTTCGGCAATAGTTAAAGTTAATAATATGATAATAAACAGATTACAATATATGAAAAGATGAGTGAAGGTATAAAATTTGGAGAAATAGCGAAAAATAAAAAATAATGCAAAAGATACAGATTAATCATATAACAATATGACGGTAATAAATACGGAAATAAAATATTCTTACATAAAATCCACATTTTTGTTGTTTTTTTTTTGTTTTTTTTTAACCTCCGGGACCACCATTTGTATTGCTTAAGAGGATGAGATAAATGACAATTTTTGTAACATATGAAAATGCCATGCCTGTTTAAAAAAATGGTATCCACATGGTATTTACTTCATTTACGCTTATAATTATACACTGACGGTCGACTGTTATAAAAATGCTGTACTTTTAGATAGATTTCATAAGAAATCTACCTGTTGTAATAAGGTAACATGATTCGACTCTGGAAAATTTCGACATATCTTCGAGTTTCACATCCTCCACACCACAAAACCAGCGTCAGCTCAAAAGTATATATATATATATATATATATATATATATATATAAAACTTTCTTTTGACACGATAACTGCCGTAATTTTGCGACAATCACTATCAAATTGTTTCTTAAGAATAACTCAGTCGAGTTATTACGGCCAAAATCGAACTACAGGGGTGGAAATGGGAGGGGGGGCTTTTTCGAAAAAACAAAATATCTCTATAACTTTCTTATTAAGCAAAAAAAATATCGAATTAGTAAAAAGTTTCTACTATTCTTTGGATAAGGGCCTAACACTTATATAAGTCATTTTTTTTATATCACCAACCGTTGGCCCAGGGGGTTGAAAAAATGGGGTTTCGAAGACAAAAAAGATTCATACCTCCCTTAATAAACACTGTATCGAATCGTTTTAAAGTGGTCGTTAGTCTTAAAACTTTTGTCTGAAACAATTTTTGATATGACCAACCCTTACGGCAAGGGATGACCAAAATGTTGTTGGAATTGTAAGAAAATGGGGTTTGTCGTATGCTAAACATGTGAAACTTTTCAGATGCAACCACTGTCGTATTGAGTAAATTTGAAGTTTTTCTTAACTTTAAGGTGGAAATATTTTTATCCCCTACTTACCACCGGTGAAATCTACCTCCGCAAAATCCCTTCTGGCGTGCCGAAAGGGATTTTTTTTATGAGAGATGTAATCTCTAATAGATTAAAGATATAATCAGCTAACAGAAAAACTCATTATAAAATATATAAACATAATATAAAGAGAGGATTTACAGACAAATGTGAATACTAAAAGAATAAAATTAAACTACAAAATTTAAAAAAAGATTTAAACATTTATTATATAAACATTTTATTATTAAAAATATTATAATTCATTACGAAAAATATACTACAGAGAAATAAAAGTTTTCTTCCACGCTACACGATATACTATTACTCTCTAGAGATCTGAGAAAAAGGTACCCAGTAAACTAAAGTTTATTAAAAATTCAAGTCATAACCTAAATAATAAAGTTTAACTGAGAAAGAGTAAGTTATAAACGGCGACAAAATGATAACGTTGCATTTTATTGTAATATTAAAATCTGGAAAATTAATCAAGCTAGGGATATGAAATATTATTCTTGTTTCATAATGGTGGAATAACAACTATATTAATCCTTGGATTTCTGTTGCCGTACAGAAAATGTAATTAGTAAACTCAGTTTCAAACTACGTAAATTTCTACGGCTTACAGTTCATTAACATAATTTTATTAGAAATTTTAACTAGTTCGATAACTCACACGCAGCGTTCTTATCTGTATTAATGCAAATTTCTCTTAAAAATTATACATGAAAAAAGTTACCTATTTCCTTTTTGGGAGTGAGAGTAATTTATGATGAATTTTTATTGTAGAATTATAATTAAATGTTTATATAAACAAAAAAAAAATTTATTAAAAATTCCAAAAATCGGCACTTATTACTTTTTCTGCTCTCCCACCTGCAAAACATCAAGAATTTATATTTATATTTTTCTACGTGTACAATGTTAAATGGAAAAAACTAAACAAAATTTCTCTGAAAAATGTACAACCAATGAAAAGTTACCTAAGATTTCTTTTTTGGAATGGGGGAGGGGAAATTATTATGAAATTTTATTGTAATATTTTTATTAAAAAATTTAAAAAATCGATTTTTTTAAACTTTGATCAACTACCCCACCCCTAATATTGCCACCAAAGTATTTATTTTTTGTTGACGGAAAATATTATGCTGAGGAAGACGTAAAAAAGATCGGTTAAAAATATACAATAAATAAAAAGATAATTTTTCGATTTTTGAGAAAGGCAGGAATTTTTTGAAAAAATGGTAAGATAAGCATATTCGTATGTACTAGCTTAATATAAAGTGGGGTTATGTTTCTAAAAGTTTGAGCAAATTCACCCAAAAAAACTATCAATCCCTAAAGATATCGACCCCCAAACCTTTACCAAAAAAATTGCCCCATATTCACGAGTCTACAAAATTTCATCAAAATTGGTTTATCCAGTCAAAAGTTATTAAGCTTCAAACACGCCAACAGACATAAATAGTTACCTACGTACGAACTTTACCCTTTAATTTTTTTTTTCTTGTTTTTTGTGGTCCCTTGGTCATGAAATGTCGAGAAATAAAAAAAAACCATACCCCATTTTTTGACTGATTAATATACTTTCCTTCTTGCAGTATAGCTCTAGAGCTATGATTCCAGGAAAGTAAAAATTATAAAATTCGCCCAAATTCAATCTGATATTCTTGTATTCTTTGGATATATTCTGGAGGATGGGGAAGATAGAAAGGGTAGAACAGTGTAAGTAAAGTGGAGGTATTAAGAAGAATAAAAAAAGATAGAACAATATTGGTGACCATCAAGAGGAAAGGAAACCGGATCGGGCATATAATCCGGGAAAAAGGAATAATAAATAGTTCTTCAAGGCTACGGTGAAGGTAAATAAAGAAGAGGCTGGAGTTAATAAATGATAAAGAGTAGTTAAGGTTATGAATAGACGAAAAGAAAAGCACGGGATAGAAACTGATGGAGACAACAAAGATGCCAGGACTTGCCAAAAGGCAGAATACCTCGATGATGATGATGATGTATTTACTAGATTTTCATTCCTCTCGTGGCAACAGTGTCGATCTTCCCATGCTTCTCTATCCTTTATCATCATTTTTATTTGATAACGACTAACTCTACATAGTATTATCTGTCACGTATACTCTTATCTTGATCTACCCTTACAACTATTTCCATTAACTACTTATATTATCAACTCCCATATCACAGTGTGTGTGTGTGTCCATCAACTCATCTCGTCTTCTCTTTAAAACAATACAATTGGTATTTTCTCGAACCTTTTACTACCTCTTCATCTGCTGGTTTTTCTACATTGGGAGTTCTTAAGATTTTCCATGGCACTACACTCGATCTCACAGTATTTTACGTTCAGTTGTCCTATCCCTATGAAACATTTTTCATATCTAAATAATTTTTTTTTAACCTCTGGGACCACCATTAAGTATTGCTTCAGAGGATGAGATGAATGATTTGTAGCGAGTGTGAAAATGCAAGGCCTGACCAGGATTCGAACCCGGAACCTCCGGATGAATGGCCGAGACGCTACCACTCGCGCCAACCATATCTAAATAATTATTACAGACATAACACACGCAGGCCTTTCCCAATTTTCAACTTGCATTTTTGAGATTAATACTTCTAATATTTAAAGTAGTTCTGTCAGGTTTATTCTGTTTATTCTGTTCATTATTTCTTTCATACATTTCATTATTTTCTTCTAAGGTGAGACAACTTGGAGGCTCTCTAGCAGTACACCTGTTAAAAAATAAATCACATATCTTGGTTTCATACCACAATTTTTTTTTTCCTTTATCATATATACTGGTTTTGCAATATAAATTCCTACTGGTTTTTTGCAATATAAATTCCTTCTATTGTACACTACTAGCGGACTCGGCAATGCTTCTATTACCAGAATGTTTACCACAGTTCAAACCTAACCAATATATAAATCATAAAAAATCTGTTATGGACACCACATGACTTCCTTTTACGCCTATTAAATTGCATATACACATTTTTTTTTTTTAATGAAAAGTACATACAATTTTATTTCATTAATAACTTCTGATATTTTTTTCATATATATATATTTTTTTATTATTCATTTATCGTAAAACATTTTTTACAATCAGAGGTTAATAATAATTAACAAATAAAAACATTTAAATTAAAAAAAAGAGGAGAAGAAGACCGATTCGAACCGATGTACCCTTGACAAATCCAAATATTTCATTAATTAAAATTTTATTTGGCTATAACTCTAGAACCAATGAAAATAATAATAATAATAAGCTCTCAATGAGGGCTTATTCAGTTAAGAAAAAGTACAAAATCCAAAAAAAAATGGATTTTGGGCTTTTTTGGACACTTTTGATCCAGTCGATAGCAATCAATCAAAAGGGAAGGTGCACAACTAGATGTTACAACAGTCCAAAATCCAAAATTTCAACTTCCTACGGCTAATCGTTTTTGAGTTATGGGAGATACATAAATACAGACGTCATGCCGAAACTAGTCAAAATGGATTAAGGGATGATCATAAAGAATATTTCCGTTGAAATCCGAAAACCGAAATATTTCGCGAACACAGTACTTGCTTTACTTCGTACAAGGAAGTAAAAAAGTGTAAATAAATAACCTAAATCTTTTACTAAATTTAATGTTGTTTTTTATATATCGAGAAAAATCGTCCATATCGATTGTCCTTGTCAACATCAGCGTTTCTCAACACAAACGATACTGCGAACCAATAAAAATTTTAAGCTTTTATTGCGGACCACATAAAAAGTTACATAACGAATTGACAGAAGTGGACAGGTTTTTTTTTTTAGCAATTCGCGGACTAATTACCTAAAACGTTCAAGCAGTAGTATAAAATGACGGTATATTTTTCAGTAAAGATCGTGCACAAGATGCTCCGGTAGAGGAAGAAGAGAGAAAAGTTTTCAAAAGTTATGCCAAGCAACAGTTTCTGGAGAAACCCTTGGTCTAATTTTCTTTTAGATTCATTCACTGTCATCAAAGAATATTCTTTGTGCAACATTTTAGAAAAATTGGTTAGTTAGTTGCCATATTTGACCGAGATAAATAAGAAAATAAACAGAAGACAATTTGGATAAAACCATATAATAACAACGTACAAAATCGAAACATTGAATTACTTTTTTTAAGGAAAAATATTAAACTTAATACATTGCAAACTTAATGAGAATGTTGTTTATATTTTTCATTTATTAATTTATCAGTCTTGGAACTACGTTAGTGACTGCATACGTAAAGCTGAATTTATAATGATATTTCTCCGTTTTGTTTTGACGTAGTATTACCGAAAACGTTGATTCGCATAAATAAGTTGTTAGAAATGGCAGCAATACTCCTATGGCTTTTTCATGCAACTCTGGATATTCACTAAGAATTTAAACCAAATTGACTTATAATTAGCGACTTAAATGACACCTGTAATGTAGCATCGCAACTTAATTCTATTAATCTTTCTTGTTCCAAATCCGTAATACTGTTTTCTTGTCGTTCAACAAACGAATTTAAAATCCACATATTTCCTCTCCGTATATCTACCTCTTTTAGATAGTATTGATCAAATACAGAACTGTGTAACATGTTCGACAACAATACTTTTTAAATTGTTAGTATTTATATCAGCTTCATTAATATATTCTGAAAATGAAAGAAACATATTGTTGTTTTCCTTTACACGTTTGCACTATAACTGTAACTTTTTTTTTGAACGCCTCTATTTTATTTCACAAGTCAAAAGAGGTAGCATTATTTCTTGTAGCGTTAAGTTTAAGTCGTTTATTAATGAGAAGACATCCGATAAATAACCCGGTTTCGCAATCCGATTGTGATTGAGGAAAAGTTTCTTAGTTCTGTATTATTTGTTTCAAGAAAGTTTCTACTTCTTTTTTTAATTCGTAAAGTCTTGTTAATATTCTTCCCCTCGACAACCATCTTCCTTCAACGTGAATTAATAAATTAATAAAAAATGAATGTCAATTATTAAATAAACAGTACACACTTTTTTTTTATATTTATCAAACAAACGAAATTAAAATTTTCATAATGATATCTACCATAGAAGAAATTTAACTGTTTAAAATTCAGTAAAACGTATAACAAAAGACCAATTTTATACGACTGACAGACAGTGTTGCCAAATGTAAACTCGTAGTTGTACGGTAAGCAAGTCGGTTTTCTCATTTGTATTCATTATTACTGCCATTAAAAAATGAGTAATAATGCAATTAAAGTTTGTAAACACGTGATAAATATAAAGAAGTTCACGGACCACTGAAAGTTTTCTGCGGCCACCGGTTGAGAAACAGTGGACTATATCGATCGTTGTCTATATCAACATCGACTTCCTCAGATAGTTATTATGAGATTAAATATTGTGTTATTAAATTATTATATTAAATATTATAGAACTAATAAAATGTAAACACTCTCGGAACAAATAATAATAATTGTAAAATTTTCAGCGAAATGAGTTAAATAGATTTTGAGTTGTTAGGTTACATACAAAACGAAGATAGTCATTTAAATAAATAAGTGCAATATTTACGAACGGAAATTGAACGGAATTCCATTTCTCGTTCTTCTCTAAACATTTCCTCGGAATGTTGCCTTATCTCATAAATTCTTATTAAATGCAATTTACCCAAAGTATCATAAAATTACATACTAATAAGAAGTAGTTTAAACTGAAGAATGTAGCATTATTTTTGTTAATTTCGTGAAATTTTCTGAATGTGTTAAGAATATGCACAAAAATATAATAATCCATCCAATAACAAACTTACGGTACTATATTTTTATAAAACTTTTACGAGAAATTCAATTTTGTGATAACCAAGTAAAAGAAAACTTTGAAAGACTAAATTTTGAGAAATTACTTTCAAAGCTAAACACACATATTTATGAAATTATTATAAGCTCCTAAAAATAAATATAAGTATTTAAAATCTTACCTAAATTTCGTAACAGCGTTTATAATTTCTTTTGTCATTCAAGATAGGTTTTGAATTCTACATAAACTTAGAAAACAGTTTGAGAAATGTCAATCCTTCATAATGGCAAGGATCAGACGTTATAAATTCATTTCTTTAATAAATTATATAAATAAATGATTTAATTCAGTTTTAGTTTAATTATTTAATAAATAATTTAAAACTAATGACGGTTGGAGATTAAGAAAGAATGAGGAACGTTACTGGGTGTTAGATAAATCGCAGAAGCAATACGTAAGCGAAGACTGGCATTCTATAGACATCTAACAAAAACAGATTCAAACAGGCTTACGAAGAGAATTTTTTAAAAGTGTAATGGTGTCAAGACTAACGGTTAATGGTTTAAGCACGTTAAAGAGGACCCAAGAGTAGCAAACATAAACGTGAGGATTTAAAAAACAGAAGTGCTTACGGAAAAAATCTTAGAATCAGAAGGAGAAGAAAGAATGCGATAATCTACGTTATTGGAAGAAAGGAGAAAGCGGCACAGTAAATAATGAAGGAGTAATGGAGAGCTAAAAACCTAGCCAGAAGTTAATTATTCTATGTGGTCCTACAGTGACTGGCGTAAAAAAAAAAAAAACAACATTTCATACTGATGTTTATAAATAAAAAAAGCCATTTAAAAATGAAAGCCATTATTTAAATTAAAGCCATTTATGAAGCCATTATTAAATGAAAATATGATGACGTGAAAAACTGTATTTTTTATCCATAAAACAGTTGTTAGATAAATAACTTTTTAAGACACATTTTTAGCGCGAAAATTAAGAATTATTTTTCTGTTTTAAAGACTGGAAGGGGTATTTTAATCACGGGTGAAGAAGGAACTATACTGTTACAACGTCAGAGTGGGGCGAATACACACATGCGCGCACCTGATATGCGCGAGCGTGTCTTTTGCAGGCAATAGAAGTGTCTCATTCCCCTACCCGTACTATATAACTCCACTACACCCGCTTACCGATACAAACACATACCCACAGGCGAGTGAACTATTGCGCATAACCAATTATGCTTTCAAAACTAAACTTTATCATCAGAATCAGAATATAGGTTTTACCGTCAATGTACTTACATAAAGCAATAAAATAACACCACAGCCCCTCCACGTTTACGTAATTATTTACCTTTAAAAATATTGAAACTAACTAAAATTATCAAATTTGATTTTTTTTTGTTTTAAAAAAAATCGACAGAATATTTATGTACCATTAAAAATAAGAAATGAATATATTAGTATCTTTTAGTAAACATATCCAGCCATTTACAGAATAATTCCTAGAAAGGTTCGTCTAACCTTCATGAATCATCCTACTAAGACTAATTTCATTAGTATTTTGATAAATTCGAAGAAAAACTCATTTCAAAAAAAAATTCATTTAACAAGCAATATTACTGATTTAATTAACGATTCCAAGCAAACTACATGTCATGAAATTTCTCATAATTCATTTTTTTTTTCTTGGTCCGATTAAAAATATCAAATATGACAGAAAAATGCATAACTAAAAACTTAGTTGAAAAATTGAAGAAATTTTTGCTATACACATAACCCATAATACTAGGAGGTAAAGCCTGATTTTCACTATACATTATTAACGCATACTGTGCAAACAATTATATTAAACAAGTAAATAAAAACTTCAAAGATTATTACAGTTTACAATTTCAGAAGATTACAGAAGT
The DNA here is from genome assembly GCF_047948215.1 of Lycorma delicatula. NCBI lineage: Eukaryota > Metazoa > Arthropoda > Insecta > Hemiptera > Fulgoridae > Lycorma > Lycorma delicatula. The sequence continues at coordinate 78,816,817 of NC_134461.1, read as the reverse complement.
GAATACAACAAATTCATAAAAAAGGTCTTTTATACTTCTAGAAAATAGTATTTTTTTTATTTATTTTATTTTTTATTACTTTTAAGAACATAATAGATCACTTTAGTTAATTTTTTTTTTGGCAAGTTCTTTCTTTTCTTGCTGATTTGTTGTTTTTCAGCTTTTCTTTTTTGCCAGTAATTTCTAAGGGTTTCAGATCTTCTTGCCCTTTCTTGTTTAGAGTACACCCGGCTTATTGTTTTCTTGGGTTTTGATAGGAATCTTGTTTCTTTATTTTTTAATTTCTCATAGTTTCCGGTTTTCGTTTTTAGGTTTTCACGGGTTATATCTAATTCCTCCATGTCTTTCTGTACTTCGTATAACCAGTTCGGTCTGCTTTTCTTGTTCCAGAAAAGTTCGATTATCCGTCTGATAAGTCTGGTCTCTTCCATTCTGAAAATATGTCCTAGAAAGGAAATTATCTTCTTTCTAAATTTATTGGTTATCGGGATGATAGTTTTGTAAATCTCTTCGTTTGGAATAATTCTCCAAATCCCGTCTTTTTTAATGTTTTTCCCGATGCATCGTCGTAGAATCTGTCTTTCAATCTTTTCCAGTTTGTCGGTAAACCTTGTCTGGTACGGTTCAAATATGGTTTCGCATCCGTAAAGTATTTCTGGTTGGATAACTGAGTTATAATGTCTTATTTTTGTGTTTATGGACATGCATTTTTTGTTATAGATGTTTTGTGTTTTTATTGTGGCTTTGATGAGTTTATTTATTCTTTCATTCCAGTTTGGATTTTCTTGGAGGTTGTGCGTGATGTTTTCCCCCAAATATTTAAAGTTTTCTACTAGTTCTATGTCATTATTGTTTATTTTTACTTTGTTTATGCATAGTGGGTCTCTCACCATAATTTTGTTTTTTTCGTATGAAATTTTTAGACCGATTTTTCCTGCAATCTCTTCCAGTGTTGACACTGTATCTGGCCTGTTCTATATTTTGGGATAGTAGGGTTAAACCGTCCGCAAAGCCTAGGCAATTTACTGAGATACCTTTTCCAATTTTAACGTTGTCTTTATTTAATTTTTTCCACTCCCGTATTATAAATTTAAGGGCACAGTTGAATAAAAGCGGTGACAGTCCATCTCCTTGTCTCAGTCCTGTTTTGAAGTCGAATGGATCAGATATTTCTCCCCTGAATTTAACCCTGGATTTGGTATCCGTTAGTGTTAGTCCGATGATTTTGACTAGTTTTGGCTGAAGCCCTAAATTTCTCAGGATTTTTAGCAGGGATTCTCGATGTACACAATCATATGCTTTCTTGAAATCAATAAAAGTCACTACCAGTTGTTTATTCCTTAGTTTATGATACCCTATAATTAATTTTAAATTTAGAATTTGTTCTGGGCAGCCTCGCCATGGTCTAAATCCCCCTTGGTATTCCCCTAGTTCTTATTCCAGTTGGTCTTTGATTCTGTTGTAAATTATTCTTGATAGAATTTTGCAAGTGCAATCTAGTAAGGAAATTCCCCTATAGTTGTCAGGGTTGGTTTTATCACCTTTATTATGTAAAGGGTGGATTATTGCGGTTTTCCATTCTTCCGGAAATTCCACTTTGTGCCATATTTTTACCATTTCTTTGTGGAGATTTCTGTGTACTTTTTCTGACGCGTTCTTCCATAATTCTGCAGTCAGGAAATTTTCTCTACTTGCTTTGTTGTTTTTCATTTGCTTCAGGGCTATCTTTAATTCTGCTAATGTTGGTGGAAGGATGTTTTCTCTTGGTGTTTTAATCTGGGTATTTGTGTTTATTTCCAGAAGTTCTTTTGGTTCTTCACAATTCAGAAGTTTTCTAAAGCTTTCTCTCATGATGTTGGCATTTTCTTTATCAGTGTGAGCCAGATTTCCTTCTGAATTTCTTAACATTAGTGTTGGGGCATTAAATGTAATGTTCTTCAGTTTAAAGTTTTTGTAATATTGTCTTGTATTATTTTTATGGAAGTCTTCCTCAATCTGTTCTAGTAATTTCTTGTGATACTCCCTCTTTTGATTTCGGATTATTTTTTGTGCGAGTTTTCTTTGCATTCTTAGTGTTTGTTGGTTCTCTTCTGTCTTTCTTGATTGGAACATCAACCAAGCCTTGTGTCTGTTTGCCAGTGCTTGATCACAGATAATGTTCCACCACTGGTGTTTCCTTTTTTTATCTGGCGGTGCTATTTCTTTTAGTTTTTCCACCAGGGCTTCTAGTTTGTTTTCAGTCCCTAGTTGGTCTGTTCTTTCGGTGTATGTGACTTTTCCTGTAATTTTATTCTGGTCATATTGCTTTTTAAATCTTTTGTCCCTTGCAGATTTTCTCCGTGGTGTCATTTTGATTTTAATTTTGATTAAGTAATGATCTGAGTCTACTTCCAAACCTCTCATCACTTTTACATTGTAGATCTCTTTGTGTGAATTTTTTTCCATACAGACATGGTCGAGTTGAAACTCTCCAAGTTTCCAGTTGGGACTTTTCCAGGTTTTCATTCTTTTGGCTTTTCTGGGTAGTCTGGTGAATTTAGATAAAAGGTCGTGATTTCTACAGTAATCCACCAGTCTTTGGCCATTTGCGTTTGTTCTTTTCTGTACAGGCCATTTACCAATGATATCGTGGTATCTTTTTTCCTTTCCCAACTGTGCATTGAAATCCCCTAATAGAATTTTGGTATGCCTTTTGTTTATTTTGGTAGTTATCTGGTCCAATAGGTTCCAGAAGTTTTCCACTTCCTTAGGGTTAGTCCTGTTTTTAATGTTTGTTCGTGCATGTGCGTTGATTAGTGTGTAGAATTTGTTTGCTGATTTTATCGTTAATGTTGCGATTCGGTCTGAGTATGCTTGAAAATCTATGACTGAATCGAGTATTGTATTTTTGACAATGAAACCTGTTCCAAACTGCGGGACATTTTTCATGACTTTTTTGCCAGGAATTCCTTGGTAGATTCTGAACCCTTGTGATTCGTAGTGTTCTTGTATGGTATTTCTCATTTCTTGTAATGCTAATATTACTATTTTCTGGTGTTCTAGTATGTTTGTGAGGTTTTTGAGTTTCCCTGTTTTCGTTAGTGAATTAATGTTTAATGTCGCAAAGTAGTGGAACTGTTTTGTTTTAACTGTTTGTTTTTTGGGTGTATTCCGACGCTCCGATTCGTCTTTAGAAGTTTCTCTTATTTGTCCACCTCCCCAATCCGATGGTGAACTTCTCTGTTATTACTAGAAGGGATATAGTTAGTAATAAAAGAACTTTCCATTCTTGAACTTTCTAGGATGTTTCTTTCCTGTGTTGTGGGCAAGCCCGCGAGTTTACAACTTTGGAGTTTAGCCAAAGAGGTTTGAATTCGATTTAGTTCACTTATGGATATCTCCAGTTCTCCATAAGCTATCCAGATGAACCACGTGGAGGCCCCAACGATTTTAAGAAAATAAGATTTTGTATTTGGAGAAGCTTTTAAAATCGTTCCGAAATCACTTCGTCCGAAAATAGTATTTATATTACAGAAAACGATTTTATATCGAACTTTTTTGAAGCTATTATCTTCCTTTAAACATTTTCAATATCAGGAAAAAATTGGAAACAGATGTTAAAAGGCTGGAAATCAAGACTTTCATTTCGTTTTAGTTTTACGAAAATCAACAAAAACAATTATAGAAAGATGCAGCTTGATCAATTTTCACTAATTCTTGATCAAAATAACATAAAAATATTTTTTTTAATTTTTAAAATACAGAAAATATAATTAAAGTGAATATGTAGTCTTGCAAAATATATAACTAATTAATCTAGACAACTTTTTTTTTTATGCACACGTTATTATCACGTCATAATCCTCAGGGTGAATATAAAACGGGAGAACCCCTCTGCAAGTTGTATATTAGAGAAAAAGTCTATTATTTATTAACCGTAAATTAAACTAGAAATAAAAAAATTACGGGTCCGCAAATTTAATAATAATTATCCTCAAACAATATTAACACAAAAACTTAATGAAAATTGTTACAATAATATGAGTATAATAGGAATAGATGTCACATTGTACATCTAAAAAATTCATGACTTCCTCGCGCACCTATTAAATTACGTATACATTTTTTTTTAAAATGAAAAGTACTTAAAATTTTATTTCATTAATAATTTCTAATATTTTTTCATATTTTTTTTTTTATTGTTATTATTGAATTATTACTTACTGTAATTTTTTACAATCAGAGGTTAAAAATTATTAAAAAATCAATACGTTTAAATTAAAAAAAAAGAAATAAATGAAGTCGAATTCGAACCGATGTGCCTTCCCCTTGTAGGAGCCAAATAATTCGTTAATTAAAATTTTATTTGGCTATAACTGTGAAACCAATGAAAATAAGTACCAATTATGATATATCATTGAAAAGCTTTCAATGAGGACTTATTACGTTAAGAAAAAGTTTAAAATTATTAAAAAGAATACAGATATTCTCAATAACATGTTGAAAAGTTTGAAGGTCGGTAGACCGGGAGAAAAAAGCAAAGCAAAGAATATACAATGGATTAAAAATTAAAATATTAGCAATGTATAATGAAGATAAAAGTCTAAGAAATTTTTGTGTAACCTTGTATACACACGTAGAACATTTGAAAGAGATAATCAAAACTTCTAAAAATAGAAATAATAAAAATTCCAATAAAAAAAAATTTTAAATATTAAACCTGTTAAATGAAGAAGAAAATAAAACAGTAATAATTTAACAAACAATAGTAAGTTTAATTTCGTTCAAGTTTCACTTGACAGGTTGCAAGGCCACTCAGGATATGAGCTTCACTGTTTTTTGTTTTTTTTGATATTCGAGTAGTATCATGCTCTATCACTCATTTTTATAATTTGATCGGCTACACAGCAAAGCTTCTTCAATTCAGTTTGTTTAAGCAGTAATCGTTGAATTAAATAGCTGAAAACGGAATAATAATCCTAAAACTTAGGTAAAAAAAAATTCTTTATATTTTATTCACGAAATTATATAACTAAGTAATTAAATACTATCGTTATTTTTGAACCGTAAAACGTTACACCGTCGGAATCAGCGCTGAAAAATAACGTTAGAAAATAATGCTGTGCAATAAGTCGACTTCGTCCCATCAAATAAATCTTTTACTCGAGTACTCCTTATCATGTAAATTTTCACAATAATTAACAAGTATAAACATATTCTTAATTGGAAAAGAATATTAGAACAAAAATTCTTTTTGCTGGAAAAAAACACAAATAGAATCATAAGATATATTTGTAGTTAGTAGTAGTTAGTTGCCGGCCTCCGTGGCGAGAATGGTAGCATCTCGGCCATTCGCCCGGAGGTCCTGGGTTCGAATTCCGATCAGGCATGTCATTTTTCACACACGCTACAAAACATTCATCTCATCCTCTGCGGAAAAAAATGCTTAACTGCGGACCCGGAGGTTACCAAAAAAAAGTAGTAAGTTATTAATATTTGTAGTTAGGGATTGTTTGAAAATAGGGAAGTTGTTAAATTTAATATATTCATAATATTATAATAAACAGTTAATTGTTTCATAATTTATTATGCAATAATAATAATAATAATAATAACAGTCCATAACTTTCATGTAATTCTAAAAAAATTAAAAAATTCTTCTATTATTTTCCTTTTTTTTGTAAAGTTCTCAAATTCAATCCTTTAAAAAATCCGTCGTTGCATGATCGTATTTATCTTTCACAGTAAAAATCTACATAAAAATCCATTCATTATTTCTTTGTAGAAAACAAAAGAATAATCTTTATAAAAGAATATTTTTTTCATCTATATAAATATAAATATATATATATATACAGTTTGAGCGTTCATCTAATAAAAAAATTTCAAATTGTACAAATTTTTTTATGATGAAGAGAAAAAAGCCTGAATATTTTAAAATGTAAAACAATAGCTTAGTTACGTATACTAAGTTTATTTTTTCCTGAGTAATTAAAGTTAATTAAACAACTGACAATTATGATGGCTGTTATATGTATTGTTTTAGTCATAAATAAAATACGTATATGTGTCATACTGAACAGAAATAAACAATAACACCTTTGTCACCGCTATTAACAAGGTAGGAATTTTAATTATTTTTTATCAGTCATACTTACGTACTTAAAAGCGAATAGAACATTAGGTCAGCCTTTGTTAATACTGTAAACAATAGTCAGAATACACGAATTTATGTGAATGATTTTTTTAAAAGAGTGTGTAGAATTATCTTTATCGAATTTTTTTAAAACAGGTGTAACGAAAAATCAAAATAAATCAACTAAAAGTGGTATGTATATAATATTATTATTATTATTATTATTACAGCGTGATTTTGAATAAATCCGAAAATATATTAGAATAATAATTAGTATTATAAGTATGCTTACCTCGTAGTATCTGTTTAAGTTTTTAACAAGTAATTACAGGTAAGAGTTTTGTATAAGCGTAACGAAGGGTGAACCCCAGTAGTTAAAAATATAGTAATACGTGATAATAAAATAAAAATATTTGAATATAAAGTAAGAAATATTTTAGGTTGAGCATTCTCAATAACTATTTACAAAAAATAATAAACCTATATAACTATTATAAGATGGTTATTTCGATTGATAAACAGTTATTATCAATAGATAAAAGGGATAAATTAAAATACAAAAGAAAAAACAAAGATCAATAATTGTGAAATAAAACTTTCCTATCTACATACACGAAATAAAAAAAATTATCCATTTTTTATTTTTTTATTTCATATGGATAGAAATTGTTTGGCTGTTCTTCAAAGTGATGATTTACTTTTATTTATTTTTTAATGTTATTTTACTTGTTATCTTACTTTCTTTTTTTTATATATTTATGTTTCATGTTATCTGCTTATGATGACAATTTAACAATCAAAATGCACACAAATATAATTTTTTTTTTTTTGAAACGTTTCTTTGAACTTTTCATTTTGCTATCTTAAAACAAAAATAAATTAAAAAATTTTAAAAATAGAGTACATTCTAATTATGTAATAAATAACTTAATTAGCTAATTGTACTGAATTTTTGTGAAACAGAGTAGTTATTATACTGTATAATCTGATCTATATTTATAAAAATCTAGTGGTGTCTGGAAATCTGTTCCTCCACGCAGAACCTAATCAAACCAAACGAGTTAAAATTTTACATAAATATCGATATAAATCTGGAAAAAAGAGGATTACTACTGTCACAAAATATTTCATTGTTTCAAGATGGTGGACGTTTTAATGGCTTGCAGTAACTAATGGAATATGTTCCTTTCCAATATTCAACTTTAATGTGTCCAAACCGTTGTTAAAATCGAATTCCGAGACCACTTGCAGTATTTAATATTACATTTTTCATAAAAAAAGGTACCTTTCTCTTTTTCGATATATCTTTTATTTATCGGTAAAATTCGCTTTAAAAGGTGCGACGATGTACGGCGCGGCAGCTCAACCAACACAACGACTGCCACTATAACTTTGTAAACGCGACTTGCTTCACCTGCTTCCGGTTACCTAACTAAAAATCATAAAATAAAAAATAAGATACGAGATAAGGCCTCTCTTCGCGGTTTGTCGTGCAAAATACGTATTTATCCATACGAAAGACGAGTAACCAGCTATAACTGCTATTTCTAAAATAAGGGCCGACTGCTCTGAAACCTTCATACTTCAGATCATTCTTGTGGGCTATTCTGAAGAAATTACAATAGGTTTTTTATAAATTGAACAGGCTTTAACTGTTATTTATCAGTATTATTCTCACAAAAATAAGGATAATGAACACTGTGGGGGTGCAAGAGGTATCCCTGGCTAGACGAGAATAACAATAGTTTATAATAACAACTTTTTTTTTGTCTTCAGTAATTTGACTGGTTTGATGCAGCTCTCCAAGATTCCCTACCTAATGCTAGTCGTTTCATTTCAGTATACCCTCTACATCCTACATCCCTAACAATTTGTTTTACATATTCCAAACGTGGCCTGCCTACACAATTTTTTCCTTCTACCTGTCCTTCCAATATTAAAGCGACTATTTCAGGATGCCTTAGTATGTGGCCTATAAGTCTGTCTCTTCTTTTAACTATATTTTTCCAAATGCTTCTTTCTTCATCTATTTGTCGCAATACCTCTTCATTTGTTACTTTATCCACCCATCTGATTTTTAACATTCTGCTATAGCACCACATTTCAAAAGCTTCTAATCTTTTCTTCTCAGATACTCCGATCGTCCAAGTTTCACTTCCATATAAAGCGACACTCCAAACATACACTTTTAAAAATCTTTTCCTGACATTTAAATTAATTTTTGATGTAAACAAATTATATTTCTTACTGAATGCTCGTTTCGCTTGTGCTATTCGTCATTTTATATCGCTCCTGCTTCGTCCATCTTTAGTAATTCTACTTCCCAAATAACAAAATTCTTCTACCTCCATAATCTTTTCTCCTCCTATTTTCACATTCAGTGGTCCATCTTTGTTATTTCTACTACATTTCATTACTTTTGTTTTCTTCTTGTTTATTTTCATGCGATAGTTCTTGCGTAGGACTTCATCTATGCCGTTCATTGTTTCTTCTAAATCCTTTTTATTCCCAGCTAGAATTACTATATCATCAGCAAATCGTAGCATCTTTATCTTTTCACCTTGTACTGTTACTCCGAATCTAAATTGTTCTTTAACATCATTAACTGCTAGATCCATGTAAAGATTAAAAAGTAACTGAGATAGGGAACATCCTTGTCGGACTCCCTTTCTTATTACGGCTTCTTTCTTATGTTCTTCAATTATTCCTGTTTCTGTTTGGTTCTTGTACATGTTAGCAATTGTTCTTCTATCTCTGTATTTGAACCCTAATTTTTTTTTTTTTTTAATAACAATATTAATAATACAAAAGGATTTTATAAAAAGTTAAATGAACTATTCTCTAATAATGATCACGATCTCATTTTTCTACTTTTCTGCATTGATGTCTATCATCTGAGATCAGAGAATTTGGTCCCGACTGCACCATGACTTTTAAGCATTTTCCTTTAATTTAAAAAATGTACCTGTGTTTGATAAATTCTTGAAAATATGAAAACCCATACATATCGTAGTTTTTGCATTAAGGTTTCCTTGTTAATAGGCGGAATGAGAAATTGCATCGATTTTTCAAGCAATTTTTTCTTTTTTCATCAACTTTTTCACTTAAAAATGATCTTTGATATTTTTCTTATACAAGGTAGTGTGAAGGAGAAGACGTTTTCGATCACCAAACCATTTTTAACGAGAAATTTAACAATCACTTTGTTTTCAGTTCACTTTTTACACTATATATACTCCTGAGCGTCATTTACCTGTCTCATTTCTTTCACGTCTTTAAGTCTAACGGTCCTCTGCAACTGCAAATCAGCATTTCCTTTACTGGTGCATTACATACTTAATCTTACGATGGATGGTAAAAAATATTTTTATCGTCAGACACCTTATTTACAAAAAAACAAATATTAACGGTATGTAGTGTTAAACGCCTCTAAGACAATCATTTGTCAGTGATGCCCAATATCCCTGGAAACATTGTTATGATTTTTCTATTACAGTAAAATAATTTTTGGTATTGGCTAATCTTTCCACAATCAACTACCGTTGGTAAAATATAAGTTTTGAACCTTATTTTAATTTTTACTTAATTTATTAAATTTGGTAGTTGAAACGTATAAAATATTAAAATACTTTTTGAACCACATGTGCGAGGTGTTTTTTTCACCATACTACAATTATTATTTAAATTTAAGAAAATATAAGGTAAACAAAATATAAATATCGTTCTACATAAGAATTCTTAGATTTAGATGTAATAACAATACCGTAGATTGATTAGTAAAAGAATTTTTTTTAAATTGATTTATCGGTACAACTTTCACGTATAAACTACATGTAAAGATTTATTAAATACTGCTAGTTTAGTAAGTTTAACTCTAAAATTCTAATAAAAATCTTTTAAAAACCTAATAAAAATTGTTTGTTGTCGATATTTTTGTGGATTATCAAGGATAAAAATTCTGAATTAAAATTTATGTGGTACTAAAATCAATCACTTGGTTTAATTCAATTAAATTCGTATTCAGTTAATATAAACAGAGTTGACTATACATATTGAAAAACACTTTAACATTAAAGATGTAAAAATTTAAAAATCGAATTTTCGCTGTAACAATACTTTTAATAAATCATACAAAAAGCATTATGTAAATGAAAACGTAAAGAAATTTAAAGCTTCGCCCAATGATTTTTCAATTCATATCATTATTTCAGTATTAAACTTTTTTTTTCTTCATTCATTTGATGCAGCTCTCCAAGATTCCCTATCTAGTGCTAGTCGTTTCATTTCAGTATACCCTCTACATCCTATATCCCTAATAATTTGTTTTACATATTCCAAACGTGGCCTGCCTACACAATTTTTTCCTTCTACCTGTCCTTCCAATATTAAAGCGACTATTCCAGCATGCCTTAGTATGTGGCCTATAAGTCTGTCTCTTCTTTTAACAATATTTTTCCAAATGCTTCTTCCTTCATCTATTTGCCGCAATACCTCTTCAACGTACAGTATTAAACAATAATTAAAAAAGCTAAGGACAAAATTAGTATACTTTTCTTGCCATTGGTTATTTATTCTATTATACTGGAAAAATAATGATACATGAAAAAAGGTTAAGAAATTCAAAAAATCGATATTTTTAAACTTTGATCGGCTCCCCCACCTCCAATATTATCCTCAAAGTATTTTTTGGAGGCGATTTGCACAACTATTATAGTTAGGAAGACAGATTTCTGTAAATATAAAAGATATATTTTCTCGATTTTTGGGAAAAGGGGAATTTGGGGACAAAATGTTCTTTAAAATGGTAAGATAAGCATGTACGCATGTACCGAACTTAATATAAAGTGGGGTTATGTTTGTAAAATTTTGAGAAGATTTACTCCAAAGAACCCCATCCACTGGAGAAATTGACCTTAAACTTTTACCAACAAATTGCCGCACACACACGAGTCTGTACCAAATTTCATAAAAATCAGTTTATCCTATCAAAAATTATACATACATAAGCACGTATATTATTCCCCACTTGTTTTTTGGCGTCCTGATCATGAAACTTTGAGAAGTGTAAAGAAATCCACTTTTTTACTGATTAGCATGCTTTTCTTTTTGCAGCATATCTGTAGATCTATGATGCCAGGAAAGTAAAATGAATTGAATTAAAAAAAAAAAAAACAAGCAAAAACAGTATAATTAAATTTAGGCCGATTAGTAATCAAATTGATCGCAAAAAACTTAATTTCTTTTCTTAATTCCTTAAGTTTAATAAAAAATCATTAATTTAAACCGAAATCCAGGAAAAACATTTTATTACTCATACTTTTAAAAATGACTCGAATAATAACATTAATACCCCCTCCCGTGACGATCTCCGAAAGGAAAAGCGACGACCCGTCATATCTCTTTGGGCTGCAGTCATTTTTCCTCAGAGCAAAGGACGCTCTCTTCGCTGTTGAGGTAAATTTTCCCACACAAGAATGTGAAGGCAATGTTGACGGACGAGGAAATTTGTGACTCGGTATCGGCTTATGTCGAACAGGTTCTGAGATTTAAATGGAGGATGGTGTTTAACGTATACTTAGATGTTTTTGAAGGTGGATGAAATTGGAGAGCTGCTCTAAGTAGGGCAACGTATAGCATGCTCCAGTCTGATGTAATGCGAAAGCTGTCACGGTCCAAGGAAAACGTGGGTGAGAGAGTGGTTTTTATGGGGTAAAAATCCTACTGACCAGGCGGTACTACAACGCCTGGTGCCTTTAGGTCTTCTCGTCTTACAAAAAAAAAACTTAAAAGAATAATAACCATATATTTTAGAGTAAATACATTAGAAGTTTTATTTGCATACGGTAAATTCTACGGTATCCACCTAATTGCTATCTATAAATCGAGATTTGTCTTTTTAAAATCAATCCTGTTTATTTTGATTTCTCTCACATTGAAATAATTTGAATATTTTCTTTGTGTTTTCAATTTTTAATAACTGAAACAAAAACGCTTATAAAAAATTTAAAGAAAACATTCTAACACTCAGGTTTCTTGACCATTAAATATTAAATTATCCTTCAACCATTCGTTTGCATATGCGAGGGTCATTTAATAACTGAAGACACAAAGCATTGGAGCTAAAACGGTTAATTTAATCAATGTGACTTTTTTTCTACTTTTCGACATTATCTCTAACAATATTAATACCCTTATCCGTTTTCAGGATCAGCTTATTTATGCCTGCTGCAAAGAAATCTTTATCCTAATGTCGGAGCCAATTTATTACAATTTCTTTACCGATTTCATTGTCATTAAACTTCTTACCACATAGCGCCTCCTGGAGTAGAAAAAAAAAGTAGAAATACGATGAGGCCAAGTTAGAACTGTATGAAGAATGAAATAGTACTTCCCGTTACAATTTATAAATGGTTCTAAAGTTACCTGAGATGTACACATGAGGCCGGACATTATCGTAAGCAGAATGATACCTGTGCTCTGAGATCCAGGGCGTTTTTTCAGTAGTGCTGGCTTCACTTTGTTGATAAGGCTGTCACAGTAGTATCTGCTAGAAAATCGAGTCTATGGGAGTTTCAACTTCAATTAGACGTCCAGAACGGTGCTCGTCAGTCACTGAAGTTCGACCGTCTTTAAATTTTTCTACTCGCTTATAAAAATTTCTGCTATTCATACAATCTTGTTCGAATTGCTTAGTCACAGGAGAGTAAATGTTAAACGGTTTTTCGCCTTCAGAAAGTAAAAAAAGGGATCGCTGCACGCTGTTCAACTACTTCGCAAACTTCAAGAGAACTCGCTATCGTAAAAGGAGATACTGAGATACAAGCAAACCAGTCTTACTCAAAGAACTTATCAAAAGTCATCATAGGTTTACTGGATTTACTGTTTTGAAAGTATCATAACCATGTTACAAACTGTTTTTTCCTCCACAGATATTTAGTCTTTTATTGTTGAATGACCTTCGTATATATTTAATTCTATCTCTCTATCCGATCCCACGCTACTCTATTTCGCACATTACCTCTACATATTTTTTCATAGCTTCATCCAAAATAGAGTTAGGCCTTCGTCTACTTCTCTCCAATTCTTGTAGATACGATTCTATTTTTTTGACCATCTTTCGTCCGGATTTCTTCTTGTTAGAGGACCGACCCGATTCCATTTTCTTACCTCCTTTCCAATATGATATATTGCCGTTTCATTTTGTTTCCATTTTTGTTCTCCTATTTTTTGTATTATTCCAATTATATTTTTTACAGTAGTTCTCGTTCTGTTTATTTTTCACTCAGGACGAAGATTCAATTCCTTATAGCACTACCGGTAGCATAGTAGCATTCCATAGCTTTCTCTTTGATCCCAATTTTTGCTTCAAGATGTAACTTTTTTTTTGTTTAACCTCCGTGACCACTGTTAGGTATTGCTTCAGAGAATGAGAGGAATGATTTGTAGGGCATGAAAATGCCATGTCTGACCGGGATTCGAACCCAGGACCAGGATAAACTCGATGAAAAATATATATTTATTACAAATTTTTTTAATCATTTTACATCGTGATTTAAATAAATATCTCAACTACCATAATAGATAAAGATTTAATTAGATATAAAAATAAGTTAAAATTTTTTTAACCCACCGGATTGGTCTAGTGGTAAGCTCGTCGTTGTAAATCAAATGAAGTCGAAGTTCTCAAGTTTAAAGCATAATAAAGGGTTTATTCGGATTTGAATATCAGATCGGGGATAAAGATGTTCTTTGGTGGCTGGGTTTCACAATTAACCGCACGTCTCAGGAGTAGTCGACCTGAGTGAGTTCAAGACTACAAATTTACCGGTACAGTTACATTACGCTGATAAGTCATTAATGACTTTAATTATTGATGTGACTATAAACAGAAATATTTTTTAAAAAATTTAATTCTTTTTTTAAATAAAAGCTGACTGAACTCAATAAAAAAATATAAATCGTAATAAAATATTTGTCATTATAATTAAATTAAAATAAATGGTTCAAAGATAAGATACGGCAGTCGACTATTTAGACTCGAATCTACGACATGCACAATTTATTCATGTAGTTAATTCAAAGTAAAATATATTATTTTGAATATTTATACTTAAAGAAATAAATAAGTAGATAAACCTAGCTCGTCAAGATGAATATAAAATAGATAATATATTTAATTATGCGAACTTCTAATTATATTTTACATTTAAAAACATTTTATTATCATAAATACATAAAAATATAATTTTAATACTTTGTTTAAATATATTCTAACAAAAGAATTTAACATACACGATATTCCAAAATCAATAATAATTAAATGTATTTTTTTAATTGAAGTAATTGTAAATAAGGTAATTATTGTTTGACGAATAAATCGTTTTTTTTTTTTTTTATGTAAACGACTTAGAAAATTAATTTTTAATATGTACAGTTAAATTTTAGATTATAGTTAAACATCTAGAGATCAGTAGATCACTACTTTAATTAGTCTCTCTGGCGATTTAAATTTTCCAAACCGTACCAGTTGGTTACAGAAGTGAAAGAAATTTTCAGAGTTCATTCTTTATGAATACTAAGATGAAAAGTATATTATAAAAAGGGTTTTCTTCTCATTAACAAACATTAGTATTTAATCTTGATGAATAATAATAATAATAACGATAACGTTTCTTTGTTTGGTAACTTTTGTTTGGAGCCTTCCATACGTCGCGTAATCAAAATTATGTTTTTTAGTATTTTTACCTACCTTTGAGTCCATCATCGGTCAACATTTTCAAAAGATTGCACTTTCAATGTAATCACCACGTGGTATTTTATGGAAAAATAAAATTTAAAATTAAGGAGGAAAAATATGAAATATTTTAAGATTTATCATTTTTTATTTGTTAAAAAAAAAACAAGATATTTAATATTTTTAATTTAATATTTTTTTTAATCTTTAATAAATTATTTTTTTCTGGAAAACAATATGAAATAAGAAAAGTAAAGGAGATTACATACTAATATATATTTTTAAATATGTAAAAATATATTTTTTTAACAAATCCATGTATTAGTTAATTTTTTAAAACTATTTTAAATAAAAACCTTCTTTGAAAAAAAGATTCTGCAACGGCGTTGTACAACTTCATGCCAAATTTCAAGATTTTTTTATCTAGCCAATCCGGAGTTAATAATTCAAATAGAAGTATTCATGCAATATAACCAATATGCGCGCACACTCATACACAAATATAAACGAACAGAATTTTCCAATTTTTTTTTCTACGTCTAATAAACCCTTCAGCCCAAATATCAAGAATATGTAAAAATGATTTTACATGCTTTCCTCTTGTATTCACTATACTATATCTACCGTAAGTAAAGAAAAACACACACACTCACACACAAACTCACTCACTTTATTTCACAAAATGTACACAGACAAAAATCATGTTTATGATTTTATAAACTTAACTGAAAAATGGGGAATACGTGAAAAAGCTAATCGCATATCAATGCGGTCCAATGAGTAGTATAACCACAAGCAAGATTTGATCGAGGACACAGACTGTAAATTAGATAACACATTTAAATAAAAAGTAAAACAATCTATGATAAAATAACTATCACATAGAAACAAAGAAAACAGTCAAAAATATTTTAAATAAATAATCAATAGTGTGTACACATGTGTGTGCATACACCACACAATATGGACATATACACAGAATATATACCACATCCATTTTCTTAAATACAAGAGGAAGTGGTAAAAGGTTCCCATACAAAGCAACGGAGAAATATATTAAAGTTCAGATAAAAGAACCTAGCATCAAATCTATGAAACGGTTTTCTTTAAACGACAGAAAACGAGTTCAAATAGATTTTTTGAACTCGTCCTTAACTACTTATCACGTTAGCGATTCAGAACGCTGAACTATATATTTTATGATCACATATGCAAAATAGAGATAGCTTTATGACTCGATAAAGTATAAATTTACTCATTCCGATAGGACATGAATATTATATAACAAAGAGTATTCGGCTTGATTATTATTTTGGAACCATCTCATACATAAAAGTTGAAAGTTTTTATAATAAAAGAATATATATACACACACACACAAACACATATACAGAGAGAGAGAGAGTGTGTGTTTCTAAAATGGTGGGCTGGTTATACTTTTTCAGATTCTGCTTATAAAACTATAATTATGTAACTGTAATAACTGTAATTATGTGTGTTTCATGTCCTCCACTTAACGTTCATTCGATGAAATTTTAATTGTTTTTATTTAATATTATTTCTAGTATGGTAAATTAGTATCAAATTAAGTAATAATTTTCTCCCAGTACTTAACCTAATAATTATGATACCAAATAACAACATAAATTTTCTGCCATAACTCGGCTATTTGTTAACCGATTTCGGAGTAAACGGGTAAATGCTTTCTTTTTCCTGTTTAGCCTCCGGTAACTACCGTTTAGATAATTCTTCAGAGGATGAATGAGGATGATATGTATGGGTGTAAATGAAGTGTAGTCTTGTACATACTCAGTTCGACCATTCCTGAGATGTGTGGTTAATTGAAACCCAACCACCAAAGAACACCGGTATCCACGATCTAGTATTCAAATCCGTGTAAAAATAACTGGCTTTACTAGGACTTGAACGCTGTAACTCTCGACTTCCAAATCAGCTGATTTGGGAAGACGCGTTAACCACTAGACCAACCCGGTGGGTTTCTTCCAGTGTACTAAACCTAATAATAATTATGATACCAAATAACAACATAAATTTTCTGCCATAACTCGGCTATTTGTTAACCGATCTCAAAAATAAAATGTAATTTTGTCCAAAATAAAAGGATAATATTTTAGAAAATAACATAAATTTTGATAAAACTAATATTTATGAAGATATAACGGTTTGAAAAATAAACTTGGCCGCCATTTTGTAATTTGCAAAGGTATTTAAGTCCTGGTTTTTTGCAAATTTTAAATCTTTATTACCAAGACGGTTACTATATATAAATGTGATTCGTCTACCCGAACTTGAGATATAAATTATTATATAAAAATAACAAAATTGAGACGGGAGGAACGAAGGAGAAATTGCCATTTTTCCTTAGAAAATTTTTGTTTAGTTTTACAAGTAAAATCCGAAAATGTATAGCCAGCCTACCATTTTAGAAACACTCTGTATATAAATTAATGTCCCCAACTCTTTTCCTAAAAAATAAAAATCGTTTAGTAAAAACTCCATTAAAATAGATAGATCGTTACAGAAGAAACAAATTTTTATACCGTACTGCAACACATTTGATCCGAAAGCCGACCGGGTAAATCCAATGAAGCATCTTAACGGGGGTAGCCACTACCAAATTCTCTCTTCAACTATATTAATTATAAATGAAAAGAAAGTATTTTATAAATATTTTAGAGAATAGAAATAGCTTTATGATCAAATAAAGATATAATGAAGTAAAATTAAGTGAAGAAAAATATTCTGGAAGCACCAATAAATTTAATTTTCTTTTAAATTTTTTCTATAGTCTCAGATTTAGATTTTTGACAAGAAATGTTATTTTCAACATTCTGAAATTGTCAACATTTAATTTACATTTGGTGTATTTAAGTATATAAAATGTTCAGTTCTTATTTCGAAAGCGGGCACATTTCTCAATTTTCATTCTCTGAATATCGTTATGTAAATTATTTACGAATTAAATAATAATATACAATATTAAATAGCTAATTCATATCTTTTCTACAGTTAAATAATTGTATTTCAATTTGTCTTGTATTTCAATCATAGTTATATCGCTGAACAGTTGGTGCAGTCAATTATTTCAATCATGTTTTCCTCTATTGTCACTATTCGTTATTTTCATTCGACATGAATTTCAATGACTTAATCTGTGAGATGCCAAACAAACAACATGCTGTTCATTTTACAAAGGATTTTGCATAATTCTAGGTTTTGCTTACAAGGTCATGAAATATTTCTTTCGTTAAGCGACAGAGAAGATACGGGTAATTGGCGTTGAGCAAAGACAAGTTGTCACGCAATTCTGCTCGTTTATGGAACGGTACGTGGCTGCAATCCAACAAACTAAAATTAGATGTTTATTTTTTGTACGCATAGATAATGGAATGTACTAGTTTTCAGGTTTATAATGAAGAATTTAGTACGGGTAATGCTCTGTAAACGATAGAAAAAATTTTTTAAGGGACGTGTGTACGGATATGTTACCCGTAACCCAGTTTTAATAGGCGGGAACGTGGAATAGGTCCTAACGTGGAAACAGACAAATTCTTTGTTCAAGATGAAAATACAATGTTGGAACAATTTACTCTCATCAGTGGATGTATGCGGGAATTTAGAGATGAATTTTTTCTATATGCGATCCCCAGTCGGACAAAAGACACATTATTAAGTGTTAACAAAGGATTGTATTAGACCTAGGTCGAATATAATTTCTGAATGTTTGGCGAAGTTACGAGGATATACCTAATCTATAAGGTTATAATTTTTCACATCACACTGTTGTTAATCGTTCAATTAACTTCCAAGATCCGATTACCTGGCGCCTACAAACACAGTGGGGAGCTTATGAGCAGAAGCGAAAAGACGGAATTGCAACGAAGTGGTACATCTAAATCTACGATAGACTATGCAAATTCATGTGATGCCAACAACAGAAACCCGTTCGATCAAACTTTGTAGGATATCGCCTTGTTTTACCTCTACAACAGTGAATATAAGACTTATTTTTTTTACTCTTGTAATATCGATTAAGAAATTTGTCCACTTTCGAAATAACACTCCATTTTTTAACGTTTTATAAATCTGTTGATCCCTATTGTAATCTCCTATAAAATTCCGCCATTTTTTAATCTCTGATTTTATTCACCTTAACGTCATTACTGATGGTACATGCATGAAACGTTTTATTTTATAGAAAATTTTGTCATTAATTTTTAAATGAAAAAAATCTTTTTTTTTCTTTGAATACCATACAATTTGTATCTATTAATTCCATAACCAAAGAGTTGTAAGCAGCTTGACATGAGACACACTAGTTCTGTAGAAAGTTGAATCAAAATTTATTATTATAAGTCCATGTTAGGCTTACAACGGAAAATGAGGTGTAGTTAGTTTTCAGTTGTCTTATTTATTTAGTCGAATATATACTCTTTCACATCAGCATACCAAGTCGATTAAATTCAATTGATATTCAGAATAAGATTATCAATTCGTCCACCCACAGACAAACTCTATTATGAACATCATTACTTTCAAAGAAAGCAAATCTAGTGTTTCTTACACTGTGACTATAAGAAACACTGAGACAGCTGGTTTATATTAAATATCATACGGCTATCAATAATTACAACACTCTATATATATATATCAGTTGAAGAAAATACTGTATGATTAATCAAGGTACAGGCGATATATTAAATGATCAAAGTCGAAATTTGATATTCCGTATGGTGCAAAAGTGTATTTCTTTTGAGGTCCGGTTTACAATAAGCTTGTACATATATTTCTGTTTTAAGATTGGCTGAAGTTAAAAGTTTTAAGAGCAAATTTAGTGTTATTTTTATTCCTTCACTTTATTAATCCCTTAATGACTTTTTCGTGGCGACAGTCATGCAAGGGACTTGACCATCTTACGCAGAATCATCTGAGGTTGAACTACCATATGACTTCGACGGTTAGACTCAGAGGAGGGGGTCCTCTGAGTCTATTAATTCATGAGGGTGATCTATCTAAGATGTTTCCCCGGAGAATCACGTTTTTATCACTGGTCGAATAAAGATTCATACAAAAATGTTACACATTGACATCCTTCGTCGATTTGATAGTTCGGTGTTTGAACCAAACCGAAGAAAAATGGACGCTCAAAAGAGAAAATATATTGTTAGATCTCGCACTGTTTCTTTATGGATCCAAATCTCACGCGTCAGGGATTACATTTAAACCCGGTGCAAAGTAGTTTTAGAAGAAGGCCTATTGTTGGAAATTTTGTGGAAGAATTTTTCATAAATGGCAGTGGGATCCTTTTTTTGTTTATGAAACGATTCCTCTGTTGAACGCTTTACATAACTCCCATGACAGAATTCTATTTAATATGTTAATTAATATTAACAACCCTTTCCCTATAAATATTATAAATTCTTAAATATTAATACCCATACTGTCAGCAGTCAAAATTCTCATTCATCCAAAAAAAAAAAATGTTTTATACGTTAAAGTTAAGTCTTTCCATATAAATATTCAACGCCGAAATAGAAATTGACCTGAAGAAGTTCAAATATTTCCTTCCATTAATTCACTAGATTTTTTCATATTTTTTAGAACATTAATCGAACAATTCGGAAGCTATTTCTGAGCCACATAATTTTAATCTTTCTGAAGCTTTTTATACAACTGCACTTAAAAACTGGTATTTCAATTTTTGTTAAAGATTGTATTTTAACAAACTTGGAAATTACCACGTATTCGCAAAAAAAATTAATTTTGAATACTGCGCAATTCAATATCATAAACTAAAAATTAATTTTTAAATAATTTATAATTTCCTGTTTTTTAATAAATACTCTTTTAAATTTCTTAATAAATTCAACGTCATATCGTATTAGTGGCGATTTGAACTTTAACTTTCTATAAACTTCTATTACTGTGACGAATGAATTCATTTTGAGTAATCAGGATTAAATACTTCAAACTCGCAGCCAATTAAAAATACAAGAATCTACCAGTAAATAATATTTTTAAAGGTCACCTTGAAAATAATTTTCGGTTCTTTACAGTGCAGCTTACGGTCTTTCATATCAACAAATGTTAAATTGCAAAATTATCATTTATTAATGAAATATGGGACAATGAATAAATTTTTTCTTTTAAAAGGGTAAACAATAAAGATTCACTTAGAAACTTGAGAACCTTATTGTACGAATCTAATTGAGAAAATAACATAATTAGCTTTTAGAAAAATGTTACAACTTTCTTAATGCTTTAAGTAGACCATTTTTACTTCCTTGTACGAAGTAAAGGAAGTTTTGTGATTTCAGATTTCAACGGAAATATCCATTTTGACCATCCCTGAAACTATTTTGACTAATTTCGACGTGACGTCTGCACGTACATACGTATGTATCTCGCATAGCTCAAAAACAATTAGCCGTTGAATGTGGAAATTTTGGACTTAGGATTGTTGCCACATCTAGTTAAGCACCTTCTCTTGATTGCAGTGGACTGAACCATAAGTGTCCAAGAAAGCCCAAAATCCCCACAAAAAAAAACAATTGGATTTTGGGCTTTTACTTAACTGCAGTAATAAGCCCTCATTGAGAGCTTTTGGATCTTACAAGGGGAAGGCACATCAGTTGGAATCAGACTACATCACCTTTTTTTTCAGTTTAAATATATTGATTTAATAATAACTACAAATTTCTGTAAAAACTTTTTACGATAAACAATAATTCAATAAAAAAAAAAGAAGAAATATCAGAAGTAATTAATGAAATAAAATTTTATGTACATTTCATTTTTTTAAATGTGTATATGTAATTTAATACGTGAACAAGGAAGTCATGTAGTGTCCACATCAGATTTTTTAACTTTCTTTTAGTAAAAAAAAAGTTAAAAAAATTAACACGTTTATGTTTAATTCATCGGTACTGCTAAAACATTACATTAGGATAATTTAATACTTAATTAAAAACTGACTAAAACAAAACCAAAAGTGAAAGCAGATTTGGAATAAGACAGGACAGATAACTTCACCAAAAATACTAAAGATCTGAACTTCCGTTATCTCAAGCTCTACTCACGTAGAAGGAATTTAATAATTCTTTCCGGTATTTCAAAGCGAATAACACTGACTCATTTCAAAAACCAATCACCTTTAATGGTTTTGTTGATAAATCAGTATTTTTATTTTTCATTGATTCCCAGAAAATTAAAACTTGTATCTTAAATATAAATAATATTCAGAGGGTATTAACGAAATTTTCGTTTGTCAATCCACCATCAAGTTATAGAACATTTCAATTAGTTTCGCCAATGAGAAGAATTTTCAAGCAGAGAAGAAATTTATTGTTAAAAAATTCCAGATACTTTCTTTCCGTGAAACATTGTTCTTGTATGAAAGAGCCTATCAATTACAGCTATTTTTAATTTTTACAAATTCATAACATTTTTCTTGAAGTTTTGTTTTAAATTAAAAATGAGTTTATTTTTTTCGTAGAATTTATTACATCGATTTTCTCAGAATTAAATTATTCAGAATTTTATAATAAAATTTACCTACTTATTAGTCATTTAACAAAGTTATTGCGCTTCAAACCAAAAAATAAACGTGTTTTTCGTCACCGAATGTTCCTGTTTTACGATAGATATCATGATATACAGCTCTGGACCTGTTTTATTCAATATTTCAGATAAATGAAACATAAAAAACCAGCAAGGTTACATTTTAAAACCCCATTAAAAATGTCAGTATCAAATCATTTCACCGGGTGAACCGAAATTCGGGCGAAATTTTTCGCTAGCTTCCATAACGAATAGTTTTCGGATATATTTTTATATGAACTTTTTCTTTATTTCAAACTCTAGAATCAGTTCCAAATACCCTTTCCTCCTCAATCATTCTGTATAATGAAATAAATATTCAGAGTTAAATAGTATATTATAATATTTTTTAAATAAAAAAGAGTTCATTTTCAATTTTTTTTAGCGATTTCAATATAGCATTAGCTTTCGTTTCATTATTTCTACCGATGAAAAAACTTAGTAGTAGCTATGGTATCAGAAGAGCTGCTACAATAAGTTAAAATTCATATCTACCAACCGTAAACAGACAGTTGAAATGTCATCTTTTGATAAGAATAGATATGTAAAATATAGGTCCTAGCTTCAAGTAGAATGCGGAGTGCCACAGGAAAGTATATCCTCGGCCTCTTGCTAGTAAACAATAAGATTAACGTCCTGCCTCTAAACCTTGAGCATCACAAATAACAGAACCGCATCTAAATCTGAACATAATTTTTTTAAATAAATGGAAAAATTCTTAGCATAATTTTTTTTTGTTAAAAGCCCATCAGGGCTTTACCGGAGGTCGTCTTTTAGCCCCTCTAAACCTGATAACGCATCACACTCATCAGTTTGGCCTATGTCAGGATGCCACCGATGCAAATGCCTCGGTAGACATTTCCATCAGGGTATTTGCACAACTTACTATTGCCTTGCACGGCTTCTTCCAACTACAACCACCTACCATAACTTACAACCCCCAATCAACAAATTAACGATTTGCGGAAGCCCGATTCCCGCGCCTTCCTCTAACACACAGTTCTCAAACACATCCATTTTCATTCTAACAGCGAATATTTCAACTAACCGGGGTTCGATGTCAAAACGTCTATCTTGGCGAAGTAAGCATCGAGTCGGGCCCCTAGCCATCCTGATTGCTGTTCTATCTACACATCTTTAACAGCATCAGACCCTCTCATCTATCCTCTGCAGGGCTAAGAATGTAAGGAAGCCAGCAATTATGTTCCATTCGCTTTCGGTTTTCCAGTTGACTTGCAGATCAAAACCAGAATTGATCCTCGCAAGTTCTCTAACTACTTTCGTACGTTCAGCTTCGTATCTGGGGCAGATATATAAGTCACGGCGCACATCATTAATAGTCCTACAGTAAGGTACAAGCCTGAATTAAACCAAATATGGCCAGTCTATCTCGAAAAGCGCCATGTCCATAAAAATACTGTATAATATGACGATCGGGGGAAATCAACCTAACAACCTGCATAATTTTCCCATCAGAAAAAATACAATGCGTGTAAAGGCCATTGGACGATTCAGTCCACCTCATCTGCCATAAATGAAAATCTTGGACGTCTATTTCTTTTATGCACCCAGAAGTAACTAGACCTACCTTCTTAGCATCATACCGTAATTGGCGCTCAGTCGCAAAGATATTAATGGGATTAATACCAGAAATAATAAGTACAACCTTTCGAGAGACAGTCCTACAGGCACCAATCACAGATAACAATAGGAGACGCTGGACTCTCAACAAAATATCCCTATAACATTTGTACCTCATTCTATGACCCAGGCAGATGCAACGTACAGCATTATAGCTTCACATTTACCCTTTTCATAAATATAAACACAACCATAAGTTAATATTTTTAATTTTCTATACGCTGGTCTACTCGATCCTAACGTTTACGGGCCAAGTAGTAGTCCGACAGCCATTTTTGTATCTTAAAAACTTTTTGAGGAAGCCCCCAAGAGATGATACTATAGACATTTATTGTGTAAATATAATAATTACTTAATAATGATTTACAAGCATAGCGTTTTATTACGGCGGTATAAAGGAAAATAATACGTTTAAATTTTTGCAAATAAAATCAGTATGATCATTTCAAGATAATTTGTGATATAATAAAACACCCTGAAATTTCGCATCAGGGGTAACAGAGATACAATCATTATCATTAATGGGAATTGCAATCACACGATCATCAACTTACATCTACCTGAGAAGCATAATGCAGTTATTTTATTCATATTTAGTTAGATGGTTACGGGGTGGTATGGCGACCGGGATCGTCACAAGGCTTCCCCTACGGCGGTCAGGATTATTTTAAATAATTAATATGAACTTATAATTAATTCATTTTATAATTAATTCTGTATTTTATGATGATGCCCTGGTCAAAATTTTATCAGTTTCCCTTGACCGATCCAAACAAATGCTAGGTGATTTCCTTTTTTTTTACATGGTGTAACATATTTACCCATCCTGACGTGATCTACATAATGTTATTACGTACTGATCGAACTAAAACATTTATTTATTTAATATCTTTTACATTTTAAAAGAAATAATCAATTTTATAATAAAATGAATAAAAGATAATATTTCATCATTCAAAGACATAATCAGCAGATTAAATTATCATAAAAACTACTAATTAATAACAATAAAAATCACCTTCCCACCCACAAAGTATAAACACATATGTAATACGAACGATTTTTACTTTAAAATCATCTCCACGGCAGTATCTTTATAAAAAGTAATTTATATTATAATAATTATGAAACATTTTAGTTCATTTTCGTAAAAAATGTTTAATATCTATTTTATCATGACCATAACGAAAATAAACTTTTAATTCATCTTTTAATATAATGCGTCTCCTGATGATGATTTAAAAGCCGAAAGGGCTTGAAATAAATTTTATAATCCGTGATTAAATGGTTGATAGATATAAAACAACACTAAGAAGTAAAAATAGTTATCATATATAAAGCGGATATTATATTTTATATCATATTTTTTTTAATGGTTGATAGATATAAAACAACACTAAGATGTAAAAATAGTTATCATATATAAAGCGGACATTATATTTTATAATATCATATTTTTTTATAATTAACATATATATTGTATTTAATATAGAGAAATTATTAGATAGAAGTAGATCTATCTAATAAACATTTAATTAGTAAATATAAAAATATTTCATTTTTCTATTACCCAACCCAGTCTTGAAGACTGTTTATAGCTAACAGTTATGGTTTTTTATTTAAAAAAGAAAATATTGTAAAAAATAAACATCAAAGTAAAAAACTCGTGATTGTGAAGTCTAAAAATGTAAAATTAGATTCTATGATAATGTTCATGACTAAAAAAAGAAGAAATAATTACAGTAAAGAAAAACAAAAACTGGTTTTCTATGCATTAGTATGGTAATTTCATTTTTCCCCTACACTTTATATGTATCTATTTATATAAAACTAATTAAACCCATCATTCTATTATATTTTTATAAAAATTGTTTCTCCTTTATTTACTACAGGCACACCCCTGCAGCTAGAATGGGGCTTTTTTTTGTTCACAACGAATCAGAGAAATGCCATTTACGCACCGCCCCACAGATGGGGCAGAATCGGACTCGCACAGGTTCCGCTAGATCTTACTAAAAGCGTATGTATACCTTCACCCTACCGATTAAACTCTTGTCTCACCGCGATCACGTCACGTGCACATTTTTCTTCCGAAAAAATGCAGATGCCCAGGCCGGCGCCGCATAAAGCAATATAGATCTCGCCACTAGGCAGAATCATCTTCTTGGCTCTCTGTCCGAGCCCTGCTCTTACCGTCATCAGTCTGCCCAGACTACACATGACACCCTCGGCTTTACGCACAACCCCCCCCAATGTCCTTGCTAAAAAGGCCTCACCTCTCAAACCAAACGCCGAGCCTTGACATTTCAACTCGTACCCTAACCACACTTATAACCGTATCTCTGATCCACCGCCTGCCAACCATGGACAGAGCTACCGCCTTGCTAGGGGCCAATTGCATGCCTCTGTCTGCCAACCACCTGCTCACCCGGGCCACCGCAATGTTGGCCGTCTCCTCTAGCTCAGCCTCAGTTTTGCCAGATTTAACCAAAGCCAAATTATCAGCATAGGCCACAATTCTTACGTCATCCGGGGATGCTAATCTCAACAAGCCATTAAAGCGAGATTCCACAGGAGTGGGCCCAAGACAGAACCCTACGGAACCCCGCCGTACACCTCAAATTCGATCGGTCCTTCCTCCATCATTAGTACCAAGTTCTGGTCATGTAGGTACTCATTTATGGTGGCCGTAAGATACTCACCATCGCTGCCACCACTTGCGGAGCACTACGGGGGTGCTCCTCACTCGCCAGCTACCGGCCGCGCAGCTCCGAGTCCACTCCAAAACATACTTTATGGCTCATGTAGTCGACCTTCCCCGTACAAACCCAAACTGTGTCGGGGAAAGGCTCTCGGCAGCCTCCACCTCATCCTACATTCTCTACGCCACGAGACGCTCATACAACTTGGCAAACACGTTTAGAAACTGATCGGCCTGAATCCATTTTCACCGGGATTCGCCCCAGTCTTTGGACTGACCAAATGACCCTCCTTCCAACATACTGGAAAGCTGCACCCTCTTAACGCCCTATTCATGATGTCCAGGACAGTCCAAGGGTGCGCCTCCGAAAAAATCTTCACTATGGCTGCCGGTATGCCATCCGGCCTCGGACTTCTCTTGATGCCGATTCTTCCATCGGCCCATCGCAACTCACAGATTGAAAACCGATTGTTGTGGAGGCAATTTACTCTCTCCCAGTCATCATCTTTACAGGGAAATAGTTGTAGGACAGCACGCAGAGTATGTCCTCTTTTTGGCCGAGAGAGGGACCTCCCAAGCTTCTTCATAACAATCTGGTAGGCCCTCCCTCACAGGTTCTCATCCAAGCTTCATCCAACTCATCCGCTGATATAACGAAAGTTAAATTAGAAATTTAACTCCAGAAACGGATACTAAATAATCAGGATTTTCCGCTAGTGATCTGTACATCACGGTGCCTACTTTTTGGTTACAGTTCATTAATTTATGAAGAAAAAAAATCACATAAGTAAAAAAAAAAAAAAATATATATATATATATATAAATAATATATTATTTATATATTTTTACTGCCTTGTACGAAGTAAAGAAAGTTTAGATCGCGAAAAATTTCCGTTTTCAGATTTCAACGGAAATATCCATTTTGACCATCCCTGATTCAAATTTAACTAGTTTCGGCGTGACGCCTGTACGTACGTATGTGTGTATGTATGTATGTATGTGTGTGTGTATGTATGTATGTATGTATGTATGTATGTATGTATGTATGTATGTATGTATGTATATACCTACGTATGTATCTCGCATAACTCAAAAACGATTATCCGTAGGATATTAAATTTTTAATTTAGAACTGTTTTAACATCTAGTTGTACATCTCCTCTTTTGATTGCAATCGACTGAACCAAAAGTGTCCAAAAAAGCCCAAAATCCAAATATAATCAACGATCATAAGTGGTACCTATTTTCATTGGTTCCAGAATTATAGTCAAATGAAATTTTAATTAATGAAATATTTGGATCTTACAAGGGGAATACACATCGGTTCTAATCAGTCTTCATCTACTTTTTTTAACTTTTTTTTTAAATTTAAATGCAATGATCTATTAATAATTATTAACTTCCGATTGTAAAAAATTTTTTACGATAAATAGTAACTCAATATTAGAATAAGAAAAAGAAAATAATATATGAAAAAATATCAGAACCTATTAATGAAATAAAATTTGTATACTTTTCATTTAAAAAAAAAAAAAATGTGTATATGTAATTTAATAGGCATACAAGAAATTAATATGGTGCCACTTCATATTTTTATATGCGAAATAATATATATTTCGCATATATATCGATATATAACAATCTAACAAGTACACAACTGGCCACCATTAGATATGTACTAACGAATCTGGATTTTCCGCTAGTGATTGTACCAATCACTAGCGGAAAATCCAGAACCGGAATGTACCATTCCGGTGCTAAGTTAAGGGAGACGGACGCACTCACCCAGACCCACACAAATGCCCTTAGGAGGACTACAAACTCACTATCCCACAAACAGATTAAAGATTAGCATCAATGGGAACAAAAAACTGGAATGAAAATCTCATTTAAATCAAAGTAAATCTATTCGACTTTGAATGCTCATTTTATTGTTGTGGAAATTGGGACTCAATTAACGGTAATGATTCTACAATAGCCATCTAATAGAAAACCTGCTTCTGATCAACAACTTGGAGAGTTGTGACCATGATGAAAAATAAGAGATAAATAATAGAAAAAAGTACACAAGTAATATAAAGAATCCTATTATGCGTAATTAAAAGTTTAATGATATTAAGTATTCCTGAGCATGGCAGTATAACAATCGATCTCCAAAAGGTGTTAACTTAGCGCAAATGCCTAGCAGGTTGATAAGGAATGTATTTGGCGGGAACAGGTGACGCGTTAACGAGTAAGGATACTATACGCTCTGAGTTTTGAATGGGGTTGGATTTACACAATCTTTCAGTGACCTTACCGTAAAATTATTTCCCGCCTTTCTCCCACTGTAGTATACTTTGTTATCCCCTCTACTGGTCCCTACACCCTAAATATCAGTACAGCCCAAGCAACAGAAGTGGTAGAATTAAAAAGTTGTAATATACAAGGTGAGCAACTTAGAACCAAACCGCTGCAGACTGAACACAGTTGCGACATGTAACATTTTAAGAATGAAATGAAAACTAAAATTAAATTCTGCACTTATATCACCAAAGGTTTACATGTTTGAAGTGAGCGCCCTGCGCAGGTGATAACGTTGAACATCACCAAACGCAAAACGTTGTTGTCAATCCCATAAATTTCTTGTTGAATGTTCACCTTCAGTTCATCGATAGTACGGGGATTTGATTCATTTACTCTATTCTTCAAATAGCGTCGAAGGAAATCATCGCAATTAGACAAATCTGGAGAACGCGAAGGCCACCGCCCTTTGGGCGCTCAAACATCCGGTGACGACATTCAATCATCCGACACCTGTTGTGTGAAATAACACGCCCAGTAAATTAAACCAGAAATACAGCATCGGATCTATCTATCCATCGACATGCTTTTTAGAGGACAATCGCAATAATTAAGACCTTTCGGTTTGTCTGTCCTTTTAATTGTTGCGCAATTGTAACGTGATATTTTTTCAAATTTAAATCATGAAGAATCTTACGGCAAGATGTGTATTTTATACGACTTTTTTATGATAGTTTATGCATAAATTTTTTCGGTCCGGCAGAAATTCTTCTTTGAATAACAGCTGCAGCCTCTATCGTAACAAAAGGTCGATTATTTCGTTTTGCGTTTGTAACCGATCTCGTTGTACGCTATTTTTTAACAAATCGTGTATGCTATTCTTTTCTGGGATACTGGCGTTTGGAAATTCTTCCGCGAATTGACGACTTTCTTTAAAATATTCAGAACGCACATAAGCTTCCATTCTAGCAACCATTTCCTCGATTGGATAAAACATTCTAAAAAAAAATACAACTGAAAAGAACAGAATTATTCTGCACTGAAGCACTTAAATGAACAGTTTACAACTGACAACAATAGACGAGAGCAATAACATACACAACCAATAATGGCGCTAGTAGTAGCAGCGTTACTGGTGGACCTCAAATAACTGCAGTTTGAAACCGGATCGGTTCGGTTTTAAGTTTCTCACCCGGTATCATATTGGCTTTTTTGTTTAGGCTGAAGAGGCAGTAATAAATTTAGCAGCTGTTTGCCTGATAACCTTGGTAACTCCTGGTAGAAATAACAGCTCTACCTTTGGGCTTATCAGGCTGTGTTAATTACTGTAATTACTCAACTGTAAAAATAATTGTAATTATCCAACTGCATATACATTTTTTTTTTTTAATGAAGTTTACTCGTTTTACACATATTACAAAAAACCATTAGTCTAATAAATATTTTATTGCAAAGATACGATTTTTTGAAAACTTGTTAAAAAACCAAAATAAAAATAAGCTAGACATTCCATTTCTAATTTAGATTTTAGATAAAAATTAAACCCAGAAACTTTCTCTCCTGAAAAAAAAATTTAATAAATTTACAGGTAAAAGTCTTGAAATACATTTTAACAAATAAATTCTAAAAATAAACCAAACATTTGTGGTCGACTTTTTCTTCTTATTCATAAAGAAATACCTTGACCAAGTACACAGGGTATGAATAATCTCATTAGGTATTAAATTCTTTTAAAATCTGAAAAGGGATTTCCTGTCACTGAACCGACTTAGTAGAAAAAATATCCAACTGTTGTTTAACATATCTGAGAACAATTACTTACAAAAAGATTCATCAGATTGCGTGATAGTACAATTTGAATACTGTGGTATGTAGATGAGCATGTTTTCAAATATGTTTAATCTATTCCCCGTAAAAGATCTGCTTATTAATTTTAAAAAAGTAGTCAGTTCATATACAGAATGTATCACGACGTTTTCCCGGGACTTTCATAACCTATTCTACTCGTGAAAATAATGGAAAAATTTCATACAAACATAAATGTCCTAAAATGTTTTATTTGCGAATTACGGCTAGTGAAAGATTTTGTTCGGATTTCGGAGTACCCCAGTGAAATGAGTTCAGTAAAAGAATTTGGTATTTATTTACGTTAAATAAGTATTTTTCTAACAAATGTAGTAATGCACTAGTTCTAAATAAAATTCGAATTTTTCTAACTTTTCTTTACAAGTTAAAAATTTTTGTGTGTAAAACCCACTTAACAAAGTTATTGTAGGTGAAACACAAAAAAATAGGGTATTTTACCCCAATTTATTGGTTTTCAACCAATATTTCTCAAAACCTATTGTGGATACGATTCTGGGATCAATTTTATTCGATTGCTTAAGTTAAAAACCATAAGACATCACTAATTTTGCCCCTCATTTAATTCCTAAAAATTACAGTACGACCTCGTTTCACCGTGGGTAGCTGAAAACCGAGAGAAATCTTTCATTAGCCGTAACTTGCAAACAAAGCAATTTAGGACATAGGAACTTTTTCCATTATTTTCACAAGTAAAATAGGTTCTATAAGTCCCGGGAGAACTTCGTTACATATATAAAGAATCTCCCGTGATTTAAGTAGGCAAATTGGATCTTGAACTTAACGTCAAATATATCGATAAGAAAACTATTATAGTAAATTGTTTAAAACTATTTTTTGATTTATAAAGTCAAAGGGCTACATTTTAAAAGAATAACTGAACTATATTATAATTATCTAATAAAATTAATTCAGTATAAATAAATAAGAGGTTTACATGTTAAAAAAACGTTAAATCGAATAAATCACACTTATTTTACCGTATTGAGGTCAACTGATTTCTTATCATAGTAACATAACATTATTTGCGTTACGAAATTCATCTGACATTATTTAATAGATATTTAGAGCACAAAACTTGTTAT
The DNA here is from genome assembly GCF_047948215.1 of Lycorma delicatula. Lineage (NCBI taxonomy): Eukaryota > Metazoa > Arthropoda > Insecta > Hemiptera > Fulgoridae > Lycorma > Lycorma delicatula. Next base: position 78,784,775 of record NC_134461.1, on the reverse strand, counting down.
TTTAAGGAAAATAATTTAAAAATTTAATATTATCTATCAAGCAGAAAATAGCATAATATATATATAGTAGTAATACTTAGTTTTTGATTAATGTTTCTATGATTAAATCTAAGTAAATTTTAAAAATTAGAAAACATTTTAATGTTTAAATAAATCACTTTTTAATACAGTAAATTATTTATTACTAGTAATTATACAAATTTAAACTAATTAAAAAATGATAAAGTAATCGGATTTATTTTAAACCGTATTTATTTTAATGATAAAATTCACCATTTTAAAGATATTTATAAAAGCCAAACTGTATATTGAAAGACTTTAAAAAAGAAATTAGCTCGGTATATTCCAAATTATAAAACTACATTTTAATATAATTCTAATACTCAATCCGTTTAATAGGAAAACTAAGAACTTAAGTATATTTCCGTTCAAAATCAATTTATAAAATTTCAATCCACGGCTATAAAAATAAGCATTTCCTTATATCACAAGCTTTACGGATTACAAACTTACCATTTTAATTTTTAATTCTTCTTAGTATATCAATACTTCCATTAAATCTGGAATATCATAAAATGATTAAAGTTGGAATAAATTTTAACAATACAGCTCTGGGTAAAAAAAAAATATATTTTATTTTATATATTTTCCTTTTCATTTTCGCACCAATCATTTTTTCAAATCTTTTCACAAATTACTGCATTTTTTTTATTGTACCCAAGGTAGAAAGCTTCTTAAATTTTATCTGCGAAAGGCCTATGGTAAACATAGACGACACAAATTAGGGAACTAGTTAATTAATTAAAATACAAAAATAATAATAAAATAAAACAATAATTATCTAATCAACCGAGCAAAGCTAGCTTCTGTTTTAACTTGACGTTTTGGCATTCCATCAGTTTGTTGCGTGGATACAGTAAAATGTTTTATCCAGTTTTTTCCGAGGTTTCTTGGTATTAGGTGGAAAGACGAAAAAACAAAACATTATTTACAAAGTAATGTATGCAAAGAACACCCTGCAGGTGTTAATTTAATGAGATAAGGATAATATTTATCACTTTCCTAGAAGAAACTGGCCGCTATTTGAAACAATTTTATTAAAAAAATAGCGTCACGTACGTCTATCCACCTCTTTTTTTAAACATAACAAAAGAACCTTCTCTCATTAAATTAATACCTGGAAGGTGTTCTTTGCATACATTACTTTGTAGATAATGTTTTGTGTTTTTTTATCTATTATAAAATACTTTCTTTTTTTAATAAACATACAGGAAGTACTTCCTTAACAGGAAGTTTCAGTGATGTATTGTATTCCTTGAAACAAGTGTACGACAGGAAAAATATTTTTGGCATTGGGTAAATCTTTCGCAATCAATTACGATCGACGATTTCATTTAGTTATTTACATTAATTTTAACTTAGAATTCAATTTCTTTGTAAGCTTAATTTGATAAATTCCTTACGCCACAATGAGTGAAATCTGCGGTAAACAAAACTACTCTTATCATTGAGTCTTTTAAATAAGAGAAATTACGTTAAACATCCTTAGTTTGATTATAATATTACGAGAGAGATAAAAATACCAATTTTAGCCGACTGACACTTTATTGATTAAGTTTACAGTGTAGTCTGTTAGGCTGTGCAGTCTAGGAATCTTCAGCACGGTTCTAAAATGCTGAGGATCCACAGCAGGATCACATTTCACCTGCAGGATCCAAAATGAAGAACAAAAAACCAAATAATTTTTTGAAAGAAACGGAGTGATTATTAATAAAGGAAAATTTACAGATGGTTGAAGTGAAACGAACAACCATAGCACTTATCTGGATGAATCAAGGGAAACCGTGGTTAAACCTTGATTTAAAACCAGCATCATAAAATGCGGAATTACATAGCAAAATTAGAAAAATAATAATTTAAAGGAAAGTTCAAATCCTTCCCAGCAGTGGAAGTCTATCTCATCCACAATATTTCGGAATTTCGGAAGATCGGAAGAATCTGTACATTACTAATAAATATTTAATTTTTTATTATGTACACAAAGTTCCATAATAACAATATGTATAAATATATGAAATGATAGGTAATAAAGAAAAAAATAAATAAATATCAAACTGATCATAATAATTACTGGTGTTATCTTAAATAATACTTTAAAACGTTAACTTAAACCGGTTTTAAAGTACCAGCGTCGCCACTTTTCATTTTCTAAAAAGTAGAGAAACGCGGATAAGTAAGCAACTCGGATTCAAATACACTTAATATTAACATTTGAAATAACATATATTGATAAAAATGTGACAGTTTTTGTTTACAAAATTATTTAATAACACAAGAAATAACAGTATTAAACTTTTACAAATGAGTAAATCCAATGAATAAATTGTGATGTTGCACAAAATAGGACAACTTAATTTGTCGTTTTACATATCTCCTATTAATAACCAAATATTTATTCTATTCGATCCATAATAATTCATAATCCATTATAATTCATGATCATATTAGATATTGGCAGGTGTACAATTCCTCGGAAAAAAAATAACTGCCCAATACTACTTATCTGGATGGGTCAAGGGAAACCGTGGTTAAACCTTGATCAAACCATCATCACAAAATGCGACCCGCCGGGTTGGTCTAGTAGTGAACTCTCATCGCAAATCGGCTGATTTCGAAATCGAGAATTCTAAAGTTCTAATCCTAGTAAAAGCAGTTACTTTTATACGGATTTAAATACTAAATCATGGATACCGGTGTTCTTTGGTAGTTAGGTTTCAATTAATCACAAATCTCAGGAACGGTGGACCTGACACTGTACAAGACTACACTTCATTTACAATCATACATATCATCCTCATTCATCCTCTGAAGTAATATCTTACGGTGGTTCCGGAGGCTAAAGAGAAAAAGAAAGAAGCATCACAAAATGTGGAATTACTTACAAAATAAAATTAGAAAAATAATTTAAAACAAAATCCTAATCAGAGTTGCACTTTCTAAAAATAATGATATTAACTGTAAACCAATTCCAGTAAAAAGAATGAAGGTGTCATTAATATATAAGAACATCATTTTCATTTTGATGGATTTCAACACATTAGGTAATAATAATGCATTAAAGCAAAATTTTCAATAATCTGGGTCCCAAGAATTATACTTCGGCCTAATTTTACCGATGGGGCAGAAATCAGTGCGAGATCTTTTGCCCTTTTGATCTTTTGTTGTAGAACATGTCCTGAAAATTTGTTACGTTCTTCGTGAATTATTCTCTCTCTCTCTCTCTCTCTCTCTCTCTCTCTCTCTCTCTCTCTCTCTCTCTCTCTCTCTCTCTCTCTCTCTCTCTCTCTCTCTCTCTCTCTCTCTGTGTGTGTGTGTGTGTGTGTGTGTGTGTGTGTGTGTGTGTGTGTGTGTGTGTGTGTACACATAATAAATATAATCTCATATATAGACAATATAAATAAGTTAGCACATAATAATAAACGTAAAAATTAAAAATACAATCTTGTAAATAACAATATAAAGTTAACAATTACGAAATTACGTTATCAATAATAATAATAATAATAACAGATTAAATATTTTTTTATGTTTCTTGACAAAGTTCAAAAATGAATTTAAACCAACATATTTAAATAAAGCATTAAGTTTTGAAATGTCGAAGTATCGCGGAAACAATTAGTCTTGAGGGCAAGAGTATAAATTAATACTGTTTTTACCACGTCTGTCATTAATATAATGTGACTTGTATCAGTATCATACGGATGCTGGCTACGTTGCATACTAATGACTTGTGGAATTATGTTTCATACTGAAGTAGATTAGTAATATCCATCTGGTTGAATTAATCAAACGACAACAAAAGTAAAAACTTAAATTTCACAGCTGCAAGACACCATAATTTAAATAAAAGTTATTCTACTGTATAATAAAAACATTTAATTTATTAGTTTATATATATTATTGTATAAAAAAAAGATTCCTTATTAGAGAATTATAAATAATAGGTCTCTCTGTTATACTACCAAAAATTACGTATATTGTTAATAAGAATTACAAATAGAATCACAAAATACATAAGGAGAATGTTAAAATAAGGAAAAGATAAAATAAAATTATAGTGAATAATTTATTACATTACGTCAAAACGTTTACAAAGCAAATACAATATTTATTATGAACTAACAGAAAAGAAGGGACACATATATTACTTTGTGGTAGGATTTTTTACTGACCGGAAATTGCAAAAGAATCAATACGAATACTAAATATTAATTATAAATTGTTTCAAACTTCCGTTTTAAATTATTCTATCTCATTCCCACGGGGTAGATTGAATTAAAGAATTTGAGGACAACTTACCTTAAGAAAATCGGTACAACCATTTTAGAATTACCTAAACCACAAATGTCCTTACACCCGTACACGATTCAGATATACTTACCATCTTATTACAGATAGGTCAGATATCCACTAACGTATTCTAATTAATGATGTACAGGTAACAAAATATATATTATAACCAATTAGTCTTTAAGTATGATCATCAAACTACGTGTCATAAACGGAAAATAAAACTTCAAGTTCAAATTTATGAATTAAATAATCATTTTCTGCATTTCTATAAATATTTTGTTTCTCCGCGTGTAGGCCTTCAAGGACCACCACGCAAATATCAATTTCATGTAGTTTCTTTCTTTTTCTTCTAGAAATTCTTCGTTCTGTCGCACTGTTTATCTCTTCTTTCTTCAGTCCATTCTCCTCTGTTGAGTTTTTCTTTTCGCCTACAGGAACCTTTAATTCAAAAATGTTCTTTCTGTATTTTTTCGGATACATACAGTCATTTTCTGCAAAAGCTTTTTAAGCTCTTCTTTCATCTATTTAACATATTCACCTTGACCTTTATTTTCAATAAATAAAACTTCAACTCTGGAATTCCACAGTTCAGCCTTGACTGGTTTATTCGAACATGTGTCCATAGAATTTTAACTGTCGTTTATATTTTCTTGTACGAAGTAAAGGAAGTATTGTGTTCGCGAAAAATTTCGGTTTTCAGATTTCAACGGTAATATCCATTTTGGAATGGAATGCAAAGGTGGCGGGAGGCTAGGCTTTTAAAACCTGTCCTCCCATATCCATTTTGAACATCCCTGAATCCATTTTGACTAGTTTCAGCGTGACTTCTGTATGTACGTACGTACATATGTATTTCGCCTAACTCAAAAACGACTAGCCAAGGATGTTGAAATTTTGGATTTAGGAGTACATAATCTAGTTGTACACCTCCCCTTTTGATTGCAATCGACTGAACCAAAAGTGTCCAAAATCAAAAAAAATTTTGGATTTTGGACCTTTTATTAACTGCAGTAATAAGACCTCATAGAGAGCCCTTCAACGATCGTATATAAGTGGTACTTATTTTCATTGGTTCTAGAGTTATAGCCAAATAAAATTTTAATTAATGAAATATTTGGATCTTAAAAGGCACATCAGTTCGAATCAGACTTCACTTCCTTTATTTTTTTTTACGTGTTTTTTAAATTTAAATGTATTGATTTATTAATAATTACTAACCTCTGATTGAAAAAGAAATTACGATAAATAATAATTCAGTAACAGCAATAAAAATAAAAAAACATGAAAAAATATCAAAAGTTATCAATGAAATTAAATGTTATGTACTTTTAATTTTATAATTTGTGTATATGTAATTTAATAGGCGTACAAGAAAGTCATATGGTGTCTACATCACAATTTTTTTTTATTGTTACTTCCAGGTCTTATACTTTATCGCATATAACTTTGTTTGGCTCAGTCTGTGGCCTTCTTGTGTTCTCGGAACATATATCCTTCTAATTTTTAAAATTCTCATCAAGGAATCACAAATTAAAAAAAAAGAAAATATGTAAATATCGGATTACATAAGAATTCTAATATCCATTCGATGAATATTTTTTTTTACTGAATTAGACTTAGTAAGGTTTCAGTTCACATTTAAATTTCATATGGAATATTTTTTGCAGCATATAATTGAGCTAAATAATGAAAAATCCTTGAGTTAAGTTTTCATTCCAATTCTAGATAAAAGACACCCCGACGAATTTTGGTCGGAACTGCACTTGGAAAAAATCTTTAAGGAATTCTTTATACGGGTTTATCTTGTTTAATAGATCCTCTATGAATAGATCATCCTTTTCCTTATCCTGTATGTCTTTTTCCGGGATTTTTATGTGGAGTTCGAAAAGAATCCCATCACATCTGTGCTGTAGAGTTTCAAAGACTTATTTTTTTTTTGCATTTGAAACGTTTCATAAGTAAAATTGCCTATCGATGAACCGATGGATTGTTTTGTAATCTCGCAACTCTGTTTTCTACACAAACAACCAACTTCAGACTGAGCACGGTTGTCTCTTATCAAGTATGTCCACGCTTCCCTTAACACATCCATACATAAACACTTGGGAAATGAGGTTACATATAATGAAAAGCCTAGTCAAGAAATATGAATAAATAGTTAATCGAAGTGTAAAAGGACTGTTACGGGATGCTAATTTATGGCTAAAGCATACGAAGATAGTGTATGATTTATTTCATACCGACTGACCTGTGAGCTGAAGCTCGATGAATAATGAAAGAGAGATAGTAAAAAAGTAAATTTCTTGGGATTGTAATCTATAAGTTAAGGTTTCATTAAAAATGATAAATAATACGGAGGATGAAAAATCTGATGTGGACACCACATGACTTTCTTGTACGCCTATTAAATTGCATATACGCATTTCTTGTTGCATTTCATTTAAACTTATTTCATTTGAAAGTGAGAAACGATCCTCCAATTCTTTAATAAAGTGGACAGTTACACAATTGCATTGTGGTGGACACCACATTGCATCACACTTTTTTGTGGTGTCCGTATCAGCATTTTGTATTAGTTTATATATTAATTTTGTCTCACGTCGCTCAAGTAGTTCTGTGGTGTAAATAACAACGTGTCGGATTCATAACCGTGAACTCATCAATTCGAATCCGACTTCATATACATATATTTTTAACTTTTTTTTTTCTAATTTAAATATATTTATTTATATTTTTTATTAATAATTATTAACCTCTGTAAAAGATTTTGAATTAAAATGAAAAGTACATAAAATTTTATTTCACTAATAACTTCTGACTTTTTTTTTTAATCAGAGGCTAATAATTATTAATAAATCAATATGTTTAAATTAAAAAAAAAAGTACATGAAGACTGATTCGAACCCATGTGCCTTCCCCTTGTAAGATCCAAATATTTCATTAATTAAAAATTTTATTTGACTATTACTCTGGAACCAATGAAAATAAGTACCACTTATGATATATCGTTGAAAGGCTCTCAATGAGGTTTTATTACTGCAGTTAATCCAAAGTTTTTGAATTTTGGGCTTTTTTGGACACTTCTGGTTATGTCGATTGGAATGAAAAGGGGAGGTGCACAACTAGATGTTACATCAGTCCTCAATCCAAAATTTCAACATTCTACGGCTAATAGTTTTTGATTTATGCGAGATACATACGTACATATGTAAATACAGACGTCACGCCAAAACTAGTGAAATTGGATTCAGAGATGGTCAAAATGGATATTCCCTTTGAAATCTGAAAACAAAAATTTTTCGCGATTGCAATACTTCCTTTATTTCGTACAAGGAAGTAAAAAATGGACAATTTTAAAACCGATTACGAAAAACGCCTATGATGGTTCGGTTATGTAAAAGGTAAATTAGTAAAGGTTAGGTAGAAAAATGTTGAAGCTAGTGGTAACTAGAACGCGATAAAAATGTAAACCAAAAAAGAAGGATAAAGTAATGAGAGATATTGGAAAAATGGCTTGTTGTAAGCTACTCATAATGTAACCATTCTTCCAGGTTAAAAGAGCTAAAAAAAGAGTTTAGTGCAGAGTTAATCAATATTCCAATAAGGTAAATATTATAATAAAAAAATAAAAAAAATTATTTTTAATGGTTTATTACCGATAGAAATTAACAGACTTCTAAAGTAGAACGATTTAACTTTCTGTAATATTACACGTTAACGAAAAACAAAATGAAAACTTTATAACAAAGTTTTGTGAGAAATAATTCAGTTATTTAATTATTACAGATAATAATTATCCCTACTCCTTCCCCTGGGGAAGGAGTAGGTTATATAATAATTAGGTTATATAATATAATTATTTATTGAATTCCAATTAAAAAAAAAAAACTTATAATTATCAATTTCAATTCATTAAATAACGATAAATTCATTTAAACGTATTTCATTTGAAAGTGAGATACGATCCTCCAATTGTTTAATAAAGTGGACAGTTATACAACTACATTGCAATTTTTTTGTTTGTAGGTCATGACCTACAAACAAAAAATGTTAAAAAAACGGCATTAATTAAATAGTTCAAGAAGAAGATTTAGAAATAAATTATGTAACCCAGAGGAATAATACTATATAAACAAACAAAATAATAGTTGTAAAAGATGAAAAAGTATAGAGATGTTAAAATGGAACAAACGCGAACAAAATTAAAAATGAGATGTTTGGACTAAAAAGTATGCGTAAGAGGTGGTGGTAGGTGGTAAAGCAATCATTCTGTTCATAGTAAAGACGTGACGTAACTGTCCTTGTGCAGTGCCAAGACCGGTTGGTCTACGCTATATGTGTTGCGCTGTTCTTTAATCCCTGTCACTCATACTCAACGTAGTGTACAGTGCGTGTTAATTTATTGCTACATTATTATTATCTACCGCGTTTCATGTGCGGTAATTATCGTTCGTACTTTATACACAGTCCGTAAAAAAAATAATATTTTTATTAGATAAAGAAGTGAATTTTAAATTGCCTGGAGGCGTTGTGTGATTCAGTTAATGATTTAGTGTGTTGTTTTTTTTTTTAATAATTTTTAATTTAAAATGAACGATTGAAAATATTTTTTTAAAAAATGAAAAGAATATCGGGTGCATTTATTACGAAAAAAAACAAAAAAATTGATAACAATGATAACATCGAAGAGGAGAATTGTAAGCTAGTTCAGTTAAAAAGTAAGCATTAAAAATTAATTTTATTATTATATTTATTACATATTTATTGTTTTCATCGGTGTAATATTAACAGTAAATAAATTAAACTGATAGTATTTTTAATTTGTTTATTTTCACAACACTGGACTAGTTTACACCCGTGTTTTAACCAGAAAATTCAATAAAATGATGGGTTAAAAAAAATACCGCCAGATTTTTGCCGGGAATTATAACTGTAGATATAATTTTAATTAAGTGGAACTTTCATTATAAATTAATTATTAATGAAAAGGAAATATTATTTCATTCTTCCCGCTTTTCATAAATTAAAAGAAATAACATTAATAAAATGTTTTTAAAAAATCCCTTTCGGCATGCCGGAAGGCAGAGGTAGATTTCACCGATGCTAAGTAGGGGATAAAAGATCTCCACCTTAAAGTTAAGAAAAACTTAAAATTTACTCAATACGACAATAGATGCATGTGAAAAAATTTCACAAGTTTAGCATACGACAAGCCCCATCTTACAATTCCAGCAACATTTTGGTCATCCCTTGCCGTAAGGGTTGGTCACATCAAAAATTATTTCAGCCAAAGTTTTTGGTAACGTTTAGAGAACTAAGGACCACTTAAAACAGATTCGATACAGCGCCTATGAAGAGAGGTATGATCTTTTTTGTCTTTCAAACCCCATTTTTTTCAACTCCTGGGCCAATGGTTGGTGATATCAAATACCTTTTATTTACATAAGTTTTTGGGGTCATATCCAAAGAATAGTAGGAAGTTTAAATGGATTCGATGTTTTACTTAATAAGAAAGTTATAACGATGTTTTGTTTTTTCGAAAAAGTCCCCCATTTCTATCCCCATAGTCCGATTTTGGCCGTTAAAGAACTCGACCGAAATTTTGAAACGAATTATTTTTCAGGAACAATTTGAAAGTGATTGGCGAAAAATTACGGCAGTTATCGTGTCCACAAGAAAGTGAAATAAATAAATATACGTATATATTAACTTTTGAGCTGTCGGTAGTTTTGGGGACTGGGGGATGTGAAACGCGAAGATATATCGAAATTTTCTGGAAGTCAAATCATGGTACCCATTACAATAGGTAGCTTTCTTATGAAATCTACCTAAAAATAATAAACCCATTTGTAAAAACGGATTGCAAAATAATAGTATTCTTTAATTCTTATCTAAATTACAGCTTTTTTGAACTTGGCGCCAAGTAGTCATAGCAGTTTTTTAGGTGTAAGTTTCTAGTAGCAAGAAATGATACCAACAACTTAACTACGCGCCGACTTCAAACAGTTGAAATTTAAAGAAAAACTGAAGAACTTATATTTCAATTCACTTTTTGAAAGCTCTTTAATTTTTAATGTTTATTTAACTTCCAAATTCTTGGTTTTATTCTTTTTAAATAACGAGAAAAGTTTTTTTAAAAATAGCTTCTAGTATGAAAATATGTTTACATCAGTGGTTGTCAAACTTTTCCGAATCAACATGATAAGCGAGATAAAAAAAAAGGCATTCACCATAGAACAAATTAAGCATTAAATTAAGAAACAATATTAACCAACTGCAATAGAATTAAGCAACGGTTGTCTGGAACGCAAAATATGTTTCCCCTTTAAAGTTTTCCAATTAATTTTCTTGGAATGTTGTTAAGATATCTCGAAAACCAGAATTATTTAAGGTTACATGTTATTGTACAATAATCATCCTTAGAATGATTAAACAAAGAAAAAAATAAGTACGTTACATTTGTCTACGTACCAGATATGTTCACATTTAAAAACTCTTCCACTACAATAGATTCTGTATAAAATTATCACAGTAAAATCATTGTAATCGGTGTATCTTATAGTAAAAATTTTATATCAAACTGCATTTAATTTTTTTTTTAAATCTGTTAAAAAATCGAATTCCTCAATATGAAATTTTAAAATAGAATAACTAAATAAAGGAAAAACCTAATTACAAAAATAGGAAGATAACTGAACTTTTTTTCTTAAATTATCATAAATAAATTAGCAATCAATGGAATAATTTTTAAATGAATATGTTTCCGTTAACGCATGAAATCCTTATTTCAAAGAATAAAAGAAACTCTTTCACTAATATACGTATTTATAGTTATAAAATGTTTAAAAACTAAACTGTTTTATTAATTTCATCAACTGACGTTAAACATATATTTGTTTTTATATAAATAAATATAAAACGATAACTTGAATAAATAAAAACAGAATTTCATCAATTTTCTGTGAGTAACGTTACTACTTTGTTCCGGTAAATAAAACACAAAGAAAATGTCGTAATACTTAACACAAATGGTGGTTTATTTCATAAAATAACATGGTTATATATATATATAGGAATTTTACAAAATTTAATATTTTTAAAAACATGATCAGATATGCAGAATAACGGTCAATCAATTAAAGGATTACGAGTAAACTTTAACGGTACTAATTTAAAATGATTACAGAAATACAAATTGATTGTAGGACAACTGAATAAACTAAAAAGCTATCAAAGAATTTTACGATAGAGTTTCTACAAAATTAAATATTTACGAAAAGAAAATTAATAAATATTACTCAAGCGCGGGAAACGTAATGTGTAGATCCTAACAAGATATAGATAATGTAACTGGTAGGTAGAGGATAATATTAACTTTAATATTAATTGACAAGTGTAATTATTTGAATACTATATCGTGGATACCGGTGTTCTTTGGTGGTTGGGTTTCAATTAATGACATCTCAGGAACGGTCGACCTGAGACTGTACAAGACTACCCTTCATTTACATTCATACATATCATCCTCTGAAGTAGTATCTTACAGGGGCTCCGATGGCTAAACATAAAAATAAAGAAATATCATGTGCAAATATTGTTCCAAAATTTTACGATAAAAATTTAACATTACAAATCGATAGGTGGGCTAATTTAAGGTTATAGGAAAAGAACAATAGAACAGCATTTATCGAGAAATATCGTCACTTTAGAAAACCTTAATCAGATCAGCCTCACATACTTCAGAAGTATCTGTTCTGATCTGATATATCTGTCATATTATAAATATAATTACTAGTGGTTTATGCGAGTCTGTTGCGTTTTCACCCAAAAAAAAAACTACTGAACTGATTGAGCTGAAATTTTGCATTTAGACATTTGAAAAGAACATAGGACTATTGCCATTACGAAATATTTTACCGTTTCAAGATAGCAGTCGTTTTAATGGCTTCCGATAACAACCGGGTTATGTTCCTTGCCGATACTCTACTTTAGCAAGCGTGACTTTACAAGTATGAGGATAATAATCACAGTGAAGGTTTATGGGGCTCCGCCCTCTGGCTTAGACGAAAAGAGCAACCGAAGCGAGACCTGATGGGCTAATTATTTATAAAAAGGCTGACAACAAAGTTTTAATACTTTTCTGGAATCGGTTATTTATATTTATATCGTGGAAAAATGATACGTGAAAAAAGTTAGCTAAGATTTCTATTTTCGGGTGGGGGAGAATTATGATGAAATTTTATTGTAATATTATTATTATTAAGAGTTTATTATTTAAACTTTCAATAAAATTAAAAATTTAAATAAACCAAAAAAAGTTTTAAAAATTCAAAAGTCTATATTTTTAAACTTTGATAAGCTTCCCCGCTAACAATATGTCCGCAAAAGATTTTTTCGGTTACTTGCATTACTACTATGCCTAGGAAGATGAAAAAAATATTCGGTTAAAAATATACAATAAATAAAAGGATAGAGCTTTTTCGATTTTTGGTAAAGAAGGATTCTTTTTATTTCCTTGTACGAAGTAAAGGAAGTATTGGGATCGCGAAAAACTTCAGTTTTCAGATTTCAACGGAAATATCCATTTTGAGCATGTCTGAATCCATTTTGATTAGTTTCGACGTGACGTTTGTATACATATGTACGTATGTATCTCGCATAACTCAAAAACGATTAGCCGTATGATTTTGAAATTTTGGATTTAGATTGTTGTAACAACTAGTTGTCCAAATTCCCTTTTGATTGCAATTGGCTAGACCAAAAGTGTCCAAAAAACCCCAAAATCCAAAATATTTGAATCTCTGACTTTTTCTTAACTGCAGTAATAAGCCCTCGTTGAGAGCTTTTCAACGAATTATCATAAGCGGTACTTATTTTCATTGGTTCCACAGTTATAGCCAAATAAAAATTTAATTAATGAAATATTTTGATCTTACAAGGGGAAGGCACATCGGTCTGAATGTGACTTCTCCTTTTTTTTAATTTAAATATATTGATTTATTAATAATTATTAACCTCTGATTGTAAAAAACATTATACTATAAATAATAATTCAATAATAATAATAATAACAAAAACATATAAGAAGTTATCAATGAAATAAAATTTTATGTACTTTCCATTTTAAAAAAATGTGTATTTGTAATTTAATAGGCGTACAAAGAAGTCATGTGATGTTCGCATCAGATTTTTTAATAATGATAAGATAAGCATGCACACATGTACTGAGCTTAATATAAAGTGAGGTTATGTTTGAAAATTTTGAGAAAAGTTACCAAAAAGCTATCTATCCCCTGGAGATATTGGCCCCAAAACTTTACCAACAAATTGCCCCATTTACAGGAGTACAAAATTTCATAAAAATCGATTTATCCATTCAAATGACATTAAGCTTCAAACACGCCAACAAACTACTTACGTACGTGCGAAAAATAACCCCCAACTTTTTTGGTTTTTTGAGTCCTTGGGTCATGAAACGTCAAATGCAAAAAGACCATTCTCAATCTTTGACTGATTACCATACTTTCCTTCTTGCAGCATAACTCTACAGCTACCATACCAGATTAGTAATAAGCAGGAATTTAACGATCATGTACATAAAAAAAACTTATCAGTGTGTGAAAGATAGCAAGAAATAAATGGAATAAAAAAAAAACAATCTGAAAGGGGTTAATTAAAATTATAATATACAAATACGTACTATTTTCATTTTTTTTCAAACAAGGAACACAGGTGAAGTAACATTCAAAACCTAGTCTAAAAATTAATATCGGTTACGGAAACGAAATTTTAAAATCTATCACTTTAATTTTTTTTTAAAAATTGATAAGAAGCCCTTTTAAATGGTTCGGTAATTCATTAAAAATTTCAACAGAAACCTAATAGTACCCTTCTTGTAGATTAAGTAATCGTGTTGTATTACAAACAACACGATAACAGTATTGTTATCTTTTATAAATAACTGATATATTTTGTTATCAATGGTAGACAATCACTAATAAATATAAATTTTTAAATCTTAAATTTTATTAAACATAAATTTAATGATTCATATTTATGGACGACAAACGATGAGATTACAGGCCATTCTTGTATCCTAAAAACTACTGTATTTTTAAACGAGCTCCAAAATATAATATTGTATTTCAAATAAGAGTACATATAGGCACAATAAATTCTAAAAAATTATGTATGATGTTTTACTAAAATGTCTCAAAACAAAACACGACAGTTTAATTTTTATGAATGAAATCAATATATTATTGACCCTTGAAAGAAATTAATGAACGAAATATAAATACCAATATGAATATTAGGCTTAGTATTTATTTCTTTAATAATAGTATTTCACGGTAAGTTCTAAGGAAAACTAACCGTGAAATTAGTAATCTTACGTCTACCTGGGAATCACAACTGCATGGCTATTTTTATCCACATTTAAATTTAGATAATTACCATTTAATTTAACGACTATTGTTTAAATTGTTCTTATTGAATGATTTTTTAATAGAATTGTGCAATGTTTTGATCTTAAAATAATATAAAATTCAAAATAAAATTTTTTACTCAATATAAGATAGAGCGTTATATTTATTTTACATTATGCAAATTTATTCCTCGCTTTAATAAAATGGATTGTAACAAAACAAAATTAGACGGGAAGAGATCGTTTTCACAATTTAACGTTAAAATAATTCTCACATCTAATTAACATTTTAATGAGTTTAGATGTAACAATTTTCATGTTTATTATTTTTGTTTATAAAATAAATTATAACGTAATTCTCTAGAATATTAAAAATATATTTATATTTAAAACAAATATCAGTAATTTTTATATTTAAATACAAAATTAACTAGTACATTTAATCATTAATAAACAGATGCTACCACCTATAAATCACGATGTCCTGACTGACTCGTAACCAACACCCATCAAAAACTACTGAAGATAAATTGATGAAAATTTGTATACACGTGTATACTTACGGTGTAAGTGCACACTAAGATAGATTTTTTTTTAAATCCTGCGTTTAAAGGTTAAAATGGAGTTAAAACGAAATTTACTATTTTTTTAATTTCTCGATAACAAATGAAGATATCAACCTGATTTTTATCGGTGTGTGTAATCTTCGTGTGAATATCTAAAAAATAATTTCTAAATTTTGCGAAATTCAACCCTTTCAGGGGTGAAGGAAACTAAAAAAATGTTGAACAATGATCGCAAATTTTTTTCCGTTTCCGAATAAACTAAAGGAGACATTCGATAGATTTAGGCTTACAGATACTATTCAGATAAATATCTATCTAATAACCATTTTCGGGGTTTTTTGACGTACGGCGTAGCGGCTACACCAACACAGCCACAGGCTCTGTTACTGTTTGTGTGACGCGACTGGTTTCTGGTTTTCTCTTTCTTTTCAAGTAACCGGAGGGTGCTCCTTCCGGTTACTTGGAAAAAAAAGTGGTCGTGACGGAAAACATAACTATATAACACGAACAAAGCCGCGACAGGGATGCTAATGCTAGTCTGTACTTACAAAGCAATTTGTCCTGACTGACTGACTGATTAATCAACGCCCAGCTAAAGTACTGAAGATAAACAGGTGAAATTTATATACATGTACTTCTTACGGTGGTACACTTAAAAATATTTTTTTTGAAATTCCGAGTTAAAGAGTTAAAACTGAGAAACAATCAAATTTACTCGGTAACAAATGAAAATATAAACTTGATTTTCGGTGCGTGTAATCTTGATGTGTAAATCTAACAACCATTCTCTAGATTTTTTTGAAATTCTGAGTTTAAAGGGGTAAAAAAGATTTTCGAATTTTTTTTTTAAACCCGGCTATTTTTTTTAATTTCTCGGTAACAAATGAAAATGCCAACTTGATTTTTGGTGTGTATATTCTTCATATGAGTATCTAAAAACTAACATCTAGATTTTTGAATTTCGATCTTGAAAGGGGTGGAGAAAGATAAACAACTTTGAATAATGATTGCATATTTTCTCCATTTCCGGTTACTTGACCAAAAAATAAAAAAAGGTTTTTTTTAAAATAAGAAGTGAATTAGTCACCTTCTAGTGGTGTTTGTCGGTAACGCTAGAACCGTGAAAAATACTTTTTTACCCGTAAGAAAAACGTGTTAACCAGCTATAATTACTACTTTTAAGATGGGGCCGATTATTCTGAAGCACTCATGACTAATATTACAGTCAATTTGTATTTTTTTTTGAAAATCCTTACCTACCGATTGATGTTTTTTCCATATGTTAGGGGTGATGAAGGAAGCTTAACTCCAGATTTTTAACATCCCCCTCCCATAGATTTTTGAAAAACTCAAAACGTTTTTGAAATGCGTTTTTCTCTGAATCTATGCATTTTAGAGAAAATTTTTACAAACAAAAACTGTAGAGGACATTCTCCTCTACAATTAATGTCTTTGAAATACGAGGTGGCGCTGAAATTGTAAAAAACGTGTTTTTTCGGTATTTCACCGGAAAAAATTGTTTTTCGTCTGTATTGTATTTGGAAAAGTTGTTAATCTCAAAAAACAGACAACTTTTATTTAAACAATTTTCTTGTACCACTTACCGCTTTGAAGCTGTAGCTTGTGAAAGTGTGAAAATGTTGCGAATTGGGCACGTGTTCGAAACCGGTCTAGTCGTTTACAACTCTAGTATTTCAATTTCAAATTACACGGCATAACTTCAAAGACATTAATTGTAGAGGAGAATGTCCTCTACGTTTTTTGTTTGAAAAACTTTTGTCTAAAATGCATAGATTCAGAGAAAACCGCATTTCAAAAACCTTTTGAGTATTTCGAGTTTTTCAAAAATTTGTGGGAGGGGGGATGTTAAAATTCTGGAGTTAAGCTTCCTTCATCGCCCCTAACGCATGGACAAAAGATCAATCGGTAGGTAAGGATTTTTAAATACAGCCTATTTTGGTGACAAATTGCCTGTACTATAAAAGTTTCCAGTCCTATCTGTTGCTCTGAAGAAATTACAATGCATTGATAGTTTATAAATTGAACAGGCTTTAATTGTTATTTATCAATATTATTCTCAAAAACGTGAGGATAATGAACAGAGTGGGGGTTCAGAGGGCTTCCCGCCCACTGACTGGAAGGGAAGGGCGAACGAAGCAAGCTCTGACCGGCAAGTTAAAATATAATTAAATAGTCTATTATTTACGTTGAAAATCGATTAGTGTTTATATTTATTCCGCATTGTTAGTGGTTTATATCAGCTCTAAAATTATGTTATTTTAATGGAGTAGTTTAAAAGGTAAGTTATTTAATATGAAAGTTTAAAAAGACGAAAACTTAATACATCAATCGATTGGTATATCAAAACCAATACTACATATACTTACTATAAAACAAAACTTTTCAATAACAGAGATTGTTAACTTGAACAAAAAAAACCTTCAAACTTAAATTTAATTTTTCGATCGGTTTTATTATCGGTTAATTTTTTTATCGGTTTTCAGAATCCATTTTATAAAGCCAATCTTACGTAATAACTTATTGTAAGTGAAATATGTGTACATAATTCAAAAAGAGAAAAAACCCCATCCGTAAATCAGTGATTAATATTATTAATTACCGGCTGTTACAACTAATACTTCTTAAAATTCAATTTTACAAATTTTAAATCCACAAATCTACTATTATTTTCAATATTTTGAGTACTGATAACGACACAAAAAATCTTTTAACATGTATAAGCATTTCCTGAAAAAAAATCAGATTTTTTTGTTTTTAACATTCAAATTTTATTATAATGCATCGTTAAAAAATGTTATGCATTTCCAGTACACGAAAAAAACATTTCCAAGATTTACCAGAAATACTTTTATAATTATTTTTATTATTCACCTTTTTAAATATTCTTAATTATACTCAATCATTATTATATATAGTAAAACTATACTCCGCACCTTAGTTATTTACCAAAATTGAGAATGGATGTTACCAAATTAAACTAAATCTAATTGGTCGTTATGTGTAGCCAATGATCTTAATCCATTAGTTAAATAATAGCCGAGTTATACGGTAACTAAATTGATATCAAACAAATTTTGGTGTTAATCTGATTTACATATTTTTTTATTTTTTTTTTATAAATATAATACGAGTATCATTTACCAGTCGTCTTCAGCACATAGATTAAATTCATTGGTGATAAATTAAAATAATATAAGTATCAAATATTATTATGGTATAAATTATTATAAGGAATAATACTCCACTTTAAAGTACTAATTTTAATATTATTATACTAATGATTTATTAGGTATGTAGATAATACAAATTATTTTATTCTGTAGGTTGTCACAGTTCAAATAAAACACTACAGTAATGCAATAGGCTAATACATATTACAGATAACAAACATATTTTAAGTATAGATAACATAGAAATTAATTTAAATTTCTTAATCTCAAGAAAATACATGCAATAAGATTTAAAAAAAGCATGATGTGGACACCACATGATTTTCTTGCACGCCTATTAAATTACATATAAATATTTTTGTTAAAATGAAAATTACATAAAATTTTATTTTACTAATAACTTCTGATTTTTTCATATACATACATATATTTTTTTCGTTATTATTAGATTACTATTTATTGTAAAACGTTTTTTTTTTTTAAATGAAAAAAAGAGATGAAGTCTGATTTGAACCGATGTACCTTCACTTTGTAAGATCGAACTATTTCATTAATTAAAATTTTATTTGGTTGTAACTCTGGAACGAATGAAAATAAGTACCACTTATGATATTTTCTTGAAAAGCTCTCAATGAAGGCTTATTACTAGGGTTAAGTAAAACTCCAAGATCCAAATGTTTTATTTTTTGTGCATTTTTGGACACTTTTGGTCTAGCCGATTGCAATCAAAAGGGAGGTGCACAACTAGATGTTACAACAGTCCTAAATACAAAATTTCAACATTCTACGGCTAATCGTTTTTGAGTTATGCGAGGTACATACGTACAGACGTCACGCCGAAACTAGTCAAAGTGAATTCAAGGATGGTCAAAATGGATATTTCCGTTGAAATATGAAAACCGAAATTATTCGCGATTACTTTACTTCGTACAAGGAAGTAAAAAAACAACAAAAATATAATTAATGAAGAGAAGTTAGAAAGTAGTACATTAAATTTAAATTATTCAAATTAGTTTTATATGTGGTACAAATTGCATTAACCGCAGAATAGTTTATTTTATATCACTAAATGGTATACATACTTTTATATATATTTTTGTTTTTGATTTTCATATATAAATAATTTTTTAATTTGAGTGCCTCTGATGAAGAAAAGATCTTTACAAAAGTAGTTTGACAAAGTTGTTTGAAGTTGACAAAGAGAAAAATAAATACTGCTAAGATGCAATTTGCTAGATTGTTTGAAGTATGTAGCAAAGTAGTGTTAATGTATTAGATTTAACTCGTATTTCTTATTCATTCTTAACAAGTCGTAAGCAATTATTTTCACTTAGAATTAATATTTTGTATACGTTTTTACTCAGAATCCAGACAGATTTTTAAAATACGTTAAATTTATTACATTATTATTTCTTCAATTATTCATGTTTCACGTAATTTAATTTAATTCATTAATTTTTAATTTTCAATTTGTTTTCATCCAACGTTTATTTATGTTTTACTCGTAATTTGATTCGAATCGTCTTTTAAATGCATTCTATTTTATACAAAAGAGTATTTACGTTTATTGTAAAATCACCGATTATTTTTATCTGATTACTAATTAATTAGTTGTGCAAATTCGCGTAGATCTACTCGTTATTTGATAGTTATATCGTATACACATGTGTACGACAAGCACCATTTCGTCTGGAATAACGTTGCAAAAATAACCATCACTGATTTTAAATTCACATTAATCACGATGTAATCATTAAAATATTATTCAATCTATATTCAATCTTGTTTTGTTTTGACTACGAACCAACAACCGGTAAAATAAAATGATTTAGTAAAAACAAGAAAACTAAGAGTAATTGCCGGTGTTAAAAAATTAATCCCTTATCTATGAAGCGCCGCCAGACATATCGGAAGCTGTTCTTTGCATTTTACTCACGTGTACTGTTTTTATCGATAATTTTGTAATCATTTTATGATCAATTTTTATTGCCGCAAAGACCGTTTAATACGTAAAAGATTCGTATACAGTAGAATTACAGAACGGATGAAAAAAAGGTGCATTCATTCGCTGTTGCAGAAAAGTAATGTGTTATTGCTTTCGCAAAGAAGCGAAAAATCGCGCTAGTCAAAAAATTTGATATAGTAGTCTTGTCTTGCATTCGTGAGGAGGGAAAAGGAAACGAATTTCTCGTAGCCGATAAAAACAAGAAAACTGGAGCGGAAATAACGCGATTTTTCCGAAAATAGAAGAAAAACTTGGAATGCATATACTGTACGTGGGATTGGAAGCACGATTTCTATAGTACCTCGAATGAAAACCTTGTAAATCCCCAATGAATTAAATGTCGGTAGGAATTATTTTAAACCTTCTTATCAGGTAAGCCGATTTCTTTGCCGATATAGGTTTTCTGTTCGAAGAACACAGCGGCTATCAGAAGCAAAAGAAGATAAACTGACCGACTTCCAAACCCAGTTTATGTCATAAATTTACAAAAAAGGAAGAATTATTCCCTAGATTAAATCAGGAATGCGGACCGGACACTGGTGATTTTCGAAATCTTATCTTCAATTGAAAGCGTAGGTCGAAGAGTGTTCGGATACGAACTGCCGATTGCGAAAAACAATGTTGCTCGGAGATACTGACAATACGGGCGAGAAAAAATTACCCATGTATATAATTTTTAAAAGAAAATATCTACCCAAAATGAAAAATTTCCACCCGATATTGTTGTACGAGCACAAGAAAAGAGATGGATGAATAATGAATTAAACCTTGTCTCACGAAACCGTGCAGTAGATAAAAATATGAATTCAGCACATACGACTAATATCTCAGTAGTTTTAGGATGAGTCATTCTGTCACTCCCATGTTAAATTAAATTATTGCTTTATGCATATAAAAATGTACTTGTCTGGCGACGTGGCATGCATATGATAAGCAATTAAAAATTCTGCTGAGTTTTTGTTCTTGATTTTTAATAATGGTAACATCATTTGTAATGCTTCACACCATTATTCAGATCAATGAAAGAGAGTATTTCAGTCTGTGTTATCGTGACAGTAGTTCAACTAATAGCAGCTTATGGGATACTGAAGAAATACAGTAAGGTAACAAAGATTTTTTTCTGTTTTACTTGATGAAATTTTAATACAGCGATAACGTACTTTCTTAAATTTTTGGTTTTAAGGGAAATATATAATTTTATCAGAATTTTCTTTCTTTTTTTATATATTAAAGTTAATTTTACTTCATTTTTCTGCTGCAAATAAAGAAAAGTATCTTTCTCGGATAGATTGCGCTAAATTAGATTAAAATCATCATACTGTCATGTTTTGGTTTGCTGTACGGTTTCGTGAGACAAGGTTAAGTACCGGACTGGGTTAAATGAGTCTGGAAGCATTATTACAAAAGGTTTCTGTTGTAATGGACAGTTTTTGGGATCATACGACCGATGATGTAAAGCAAAAACCGATTGCTGGAAAGTGTGATCAGGTTATAATTTCTAATGTAACACCTATTCTTCAACTTCTATATGTCTGTGCAAACTGACAGTTTAAAATCAAACTCCATAAACACTACACAAATATGATGGCCAACACGAGACTACGTCATCTAGTATAATTCATCAACTAGTAAAACCTTTTATACAAAATAGTAAGTGGATTATTGGGACTAGGTCAGAAATAACGGATGATTTAATTAAAAAATCAATCAAGTAATGTTGTATTTCGAAAGCTCTCGATGGAAGTGAGGACCATTATTTATGTTTAAGTGATTACGAAGATGATTGCATTTCTAATGATGATTCGGGCACTGATTACTGTTATTAAAAGAACCTAATATATATTATAATACTCTAATATCTGTGGTTTTAATTAAATATTCACAGTATAGACTATTTTAATGACTTATGGAAATAACAAGTACGTTCAATCTTCTTTAGTAATTTGTAATAAATTGCAAAAAACTACCAGTATTTTTTTTTTTAATTTTCCAAGCCTGGATGTGCGTTTTACATCGATGCACGGGGTACATGTATGTGTACAGTACTACCTTTAATCTTTTAACCTCTACTATAAAAAGAACGTTATTATTAACCACCTTAAAACAAAATCTGAAAAGATATATAACGTGACTAATAGAAGTATTAACCGTTTTTATATCTACAGTCGTAAATAAATGTTACGTTAATGCCACATTCACAATCGAATAATTGTCGTTTTGAATCCTAGCAAAAGCCGTAAAAAGATTAAAATATAATCTCGTAAAAATTGTGGAAATAAGGGTTTCTCGGGTGGGTTAAAAAAAACTCGTAACCTAATTTAAATTGGGTCAAATTTTAGATAAGCATTAAATTTTGAATGGGTAGCTTAAAATCTATTTCCGTCTTAAGATAACATTTTTTTCAAGAGTAGAATAAATATAAAAATAAATACTCGTAATATTAAATCCAACTAAAAAATAAATACCTTGAAAAAACTTCATTTTTTTTAATTTGGAATTTTTGCAATCCTACTATATTAAAAATAAAAAATAAATAAAAAAATGTTAATCTGGCACCAACTCCAAACAATCGAAATATAAAAAAGATTTAATGTTTTCATTTCTACGATTTTTAAGTCGTCATTAATTTTCAAGTTTATTTTATTTTAAATTTATTCTTTTTATTCTTATTAAAAATATTTCTTAGCCTAAAAAACTACCTAAATGAAAGAGTTAATTCTGCATCATTATACAAATAAGAAAAGGAATAAAGTTAAATAACAGTAAAAAAACTACTACTGAGGGTGAGCAAAGGCTGTTTATGATGTGCTGATACGTATTATCAGCACAGCGGGACCGGACCCAAATCGAAGCGTGAGAACGATCGACCGAGCCTTACGCGTTATAAGAGATAAAAATAAATTAAACTCATATGTCTTACTTATTTAATTTTTAATTAATAATTATAAATGTCTTGATTAATTATGAAGCTTTTAAAATATTTCGCGGCGCCCCTGTGAAGAGGCCGCGATTCTCCGGGGTGAATGGCCTATTTTATTAATATATTATGCTAATTATTTTTTTGTCTTCAGTCATTTGACTGGTTTGATGCAGCTCTCCAAGATTCCCTATCTAGTGCTAGTCGTTTCATTTCAGTATACCCTCTACATCCTACATCCTTAACAATTTGTTTTACATATTCCAAACGTGGCCTGCTTACACAATTTTTCCCTTCTACATGTCCTTCCAATATTAAAGCGACTATTCCAGAATGCCTTAGTATGTGGCCTATAAGTCTGTCTCTTCTTTTAACTATATTTTTCCAAATGCTTCTTTCTTCATCTATTTGCCGCAATACCTCTTCATTTGTCACTTTATCCACCCATCTGATTTTTAACATTCTCCTATAGCACCACATTTCAAAAGCTTCTAATCTTTTCTTCTCAGATACTCCGATTGTCCAAGTTTCACTTCCATATAAAGCGACACTCCAAACATACACTTTTAAAAATCTTTTCCTGACATTTAAATGAATTTTTGATGTAAACAAATTACATTTCTTACTGAAGGCTCGTTTCGCTTGTGCTATTCGGCATTTTATATCGCTCCTGCTTCGTCCATCTTTAGTAATTCTACTTCCCAAATAACAAAATTCTTCTACCTCCATAATCGTTTCACCTCCTATTTTCACATTCAGTGGTCCATCTTTGTTATTTCTACTACATTTCATTACTTTTGTTTTGTTCTTGTTTATTTTCATGCGATAGTTCTTGCGTAGGACTTCATCTATGCCGTTCATTGTTTCTTCTAAATCCTTTTTACTCTCGGCTAGAATTACTATATCATCAGCAAATCGTAGCATCTTTATCTTTTCACCTTGTACTGTTACTCCGGAACTAAATTGTTCTTTAACATCATTAACTGCTAGTTCCATGTAAAGATTAAAAAGTAATGGAGATAGGGAATATCCTTCTCGGACTCCCTTTCTTATTACGGCTTCTTTCTTATGTTCTTCAATTGTTACTGTTGCTGTTTGGTTCCTGTACATATTAGCAATTGTTCTTCTATCTCTGTATTTGAACCCTAATTTTTTTAAAATGCTGAACATTTTATTCCAGTCTACGTTATCGAATGCCTTTTCTAGGTCTATAAACGCCAAGTATGTTGGTTTGTTTTTCTTTAATCTTCCTTCTACTAATAATATGAGGCCTAAAATTGCTTCCCTTGTCCCTATACTTTTCCTGAAACCAAATTGATCTTCTCCTAACACTTCCTCCACTCTCCTCTCAATTCTTCTGTATAGAATTCTAGTTAAGATTTTTGATGCATGACTAGTTAAACTAATTGTTCTGTATTCTTCACATTTATCTGCCCCTGCTTTCTTTGGTATCATTACTATAACACTTTTTTTGAAGTCTGACGGAAATTCCCCTTTTTCATAAATATTACACACCAGTTTGTATAATCTATCAATCGCTTCCTCACCTGCACTGCGCAGTAATTCTACAGGTATTCCGTCTATTCCAGGAGCCTTTCTGCCATTTAAATCTTTTAATGCTCTCTTAAATTCAGATCTCAGTATTGTTTCTCCCATTTCATCCTCCTCAACTTCCTCTTCTTCCTCTATAACACTATTTTCTAATTCATTTCCTCCGTATAGCTCTTCAATATATTCCACCCATCTATCGACTTTACCTTTCGTATTATATATTGGTGTACCATCTTTGTTTAACACATTATTAGATTTTAATTTATGTACTCCAAAATTTTCCTTAACTTTCCTGTATGCTCCGTCTATTTTACTAATGTTCATTTCTCTTTCCACTTCTGAACACTTTTCTTTAATCCACTCTTCTTTCGCCAGTTTGCACTTCCTGTTTATAGCATTTCTTAATTGCCGATAGTTCCTTTTGCTTTCTTCATCACTATCATTCTTATATTTTCTACGTTCATCCATCAGCTGCAATATATCGTCTGAAACCCAAGGTTTTCTACCAGTTCTCTTTATTCCGCCTAAGTTTGCTTCTGCTAATTTAAGAATTTCCTTTTTAACATTTTCCCATTCTTCTTCTACATTTTCTACCTTATCTTTTTTACTCAGACTTCTTGCGATGTCCTCCTCAAAAACTTCTTTACCTCCTCTTCCTCAAGCTTCTCTAAATTCCACCGATTCATCTGACACCTTTTCTTCAGGTTTTTAAACCCCAATCTACATTTCATTATCACCAAATTATGCTAAATACTCTTTAAAAAAAAACTGAGCTTTCCAATTAACTTCTTATAACATACCCGATTTCCCCACTGAATGCAGTCAGTATATATAAATCTACTTCCGTATAAAGAAATATTACATTATTGTTCATAATATTTCTTATGACTATGACACATATAAACCAACTAAGGTATAAGTGGTACTGATCAGATTTGATGTTTCTGAAAGTAACGATGTTCATTGCATATCCAAATCTGCACTGATTACAGTAAACGTTTCACTTGCATAGTTGAAAACTAGCTGCCTTTCAATGGGCTTAATACGTTGTTATATAGTAAACACTAAGGTCAATATAAAAAGGAGACAGGAAACCAGTACTCTTCGTTCTTTTTAGTAAATAAGTATGGAACACTGGTTATTCTTGAGAATAGCTAAGCTATGTGATATTTTTGGAATAATTTGTATGTCAGATCGCTTAAGATAAATTAAAAGCACCTAATGATACTGAAAAGTTTTTAAAAATACTTTGGTATTCCACGTTAGCTTAGTAAGTGCTTTTTTAAAAGGTTTATTTATATAAAGCCAGTCGTCTAATAAATAATCTTTGAGCAGATCAGTTACATACCTGAACTTATTTTATTGACACCATTATTTTAGTTAATTTAATTTTACAAGAAAGAAGATACATTTTACAAGAACAACAAAGAAAGCTGACAACATAAAGTCTGTTACACTTTCCTGGCATTGCTTATTTATTCTTATATAGAGAAAAAATAATGATACAAAATTAAAAATAATGACAGTGAAAAAATAATGATAGTAATGATACAAAAAAAATTAAATATTCAAAAAATCGATAATTAATAATCGACAATAGTAATAATAGTAATTTAAAAAATCGATTTTTGGAAAGGGAAGAATTTGGGGTCCAATTTTTCTTTGAATGACCAGATAAGCATGCACGCATATAATGAGATTAATATAAAGTGGGGTTATGTTGGAAAATTTTGAGAAATTTGACTCCAAAGAAACAATCTACCCCACCCCTTGTACATATTGTTTCCAAAATTTTACCCACAAATTACCCATATACATTAGTCTTTGTGCCAAATTTCATAAAAATCGGTTTATCCAGTCAAAAATGATTAAGCTTCAAACACGTCAACAGACGTACATTACTCCATTTTTTGGTTTTTTGGGATTGCTGAGTCTATAATGCCAAAAACGTAAAAAGGCTAAAATGTCTCTGGTTGTGCGGTTTTTTTCGTTTCATCTTCTCCCCTGGGCCGAATCTTGCAGTTAAGTATAACACAGCCCAGGGGAGTGTCCTATAAACCCACCGGGTTGGTCTAGTGGTGAACGCGTCTTCCCAAATCAGCTGATTTGTAAGTCGAGAGTTCCAGCGTTCAAGTCCAAGGAAAGTCAGTTACTTTTATACGGATTTGAATACTAGATCGTGGATACCGGTGTTCTTTGGTGGTTGGGTTTCAATTAATCACATATCTCAGGAATGGTCGAACTGAGACTGAACAAGACTACTCATACATATCATCATAATTCATCTTCTGAAATAATACCTGAACGGTAATTCCCGGAGGCTAAACAGGAAAAAGAAAGAAAGAGGAGTAGTGTCCTATACTCCCTCCTCGTCTCGGCCCGCCGGTCAGATCTTTGCGCCCGCCTCAAACCCCCACAGTAGGATCCATCAGACCCGGCTACGCCGTCCCTTGGTACCCACTCCGGGAGCTGGGACTCGCTCTTTACGCAAACGCCTCTAACGGGAACACCCAGAGTGGGACATCCCCGCCGGGACGCGGTCTTTTGCGGTTTAAGTCGGTTATTCTACACTCAAGCTACTTCAACTATATATTTTTTTCACCAGTAGTATATTTATTCCATTTTCTTATACGTATATTACTAAATAAAAAAAAATAATTCCATATAATTGTATTTTTCTGTAAAAGAAAGTCTCTATCCTTATAAAAGGACCTTATAAACAGACATATTTAAAATTTAATAAATTACTGCATTATTTTTCTAATATGTATTTTCTACACAAAATATTAATTCTATATAATATTATTTCCATACTCCTTTGTATGGATGAATAAACTGTAAAACTAATATTGTGAAATCAGTGGACTTTTAAAATTATTATTTGTATAAAATTATAATTTATCTGTAACAACCTTTAAAAAACAATTTTATTTCTTAAAATAATTGATGATTCACAGGTTTTGAGATTCCCAAAATGGAGTTGAAATGATAATATCAATAACGTATTGTTAACATAATAACAACAATAATGGGGTATTTTTAATATAATTGTGGTAATAATAATAATTATTATTATTATAATAGCACATGACGATATGCTAGTTATGTAGGTTTATTATTGTCGTTTATAGTCACTGATATCTTAACAAATGATAAAGAAATTTATGGTTAGAGCAGCAGCCTAAAAAATGATAACTGCCACTACGTTAGGTAGCCTACCTCTATTAATTACTAGCAATTAAGGTAGTAGAGGGAATAACAATTTTTCTTAACTTTTTTTCATTAAATTTTGATTACCTGTTTTTCTCAATAGTTTTTACGAAATTATGCTAATCTTCAGGTAATTTTTTTTTTTTAAGAACAGTACGGTATTACATCCGGTCGCATGGTAGGAATGGGGGGAAGGAATAAAAATGAATTTTCTTTATGTTTTGAGGTATGAGGAGTACGAAAATACCATTCTCTTAAATTACGGTTTACTTATATATATATATATATATATATATATATATATATATACAGGTGATTCAAAGAAACGGGAAATTTAAAAAATTAAATAACGTTAATGAATTTTTTTTTTTAGAAAATAACTTTTATTTCATGTAATTGTACAAATGTTGCCATTTTAAGATACATGCATTTTAGTTTATTTTTTAAAGATGACATCTTGCAGGTGATCTCCTCTTCTACGTAAACACTCACGAAGTCTCTTCGTTAAATTGTTCATGGTTTGACGTACCATCTCAACTGGAATTTCCGCAATTGCTTCTCGGATCTTTGCCTTCAGTTCTTCGTTGTAGCAAGTCTACTACGGAACACTTTGCTTTTAAGGTGACCCCCACAAAAAGTAATCGCAAGCTGAGAGATCAGGCGATCTGGGAGGCCATCTAATGTCACCATTTCGTGAAATGACACGTTGTCCAAACAATCGGCGTACAGCTGCCATCGATATTCGTGCAGTATGTGACGTTGCTCCGTCTTGTTGAAACCAGACTGTGTTAAGAAGAATTGGTGGAAATCTCTTTTGTTGTTCCACAACAAAGGTTTCAAGTGCAGCTACGTAACGAGCCGACGTCACTGTAATCGCAAGACCGTTGTCATCCTCAAAAAAATAAGGGCCTATAACACCGTAAGATGACATAGCAAACTACACGGTCACTTTCTGGCTGGTCAACGGACGCTGGTGTAGCTGCGTAGGATTTTCTTGTGCCCAGTATCTGAAATTTTGCTTGTTAACAAATCCACTGAGGTGGAAATGCGCTTCGTCTGACATCCACAGTTCGTGAACAAACTCTTTGTTATCATTTATCTTCTGAAGCATTACATTACAGAATTATGCTCGCACAACTGCATCGTTCGGTTTCAGTTCCTGGACGATTTGACTTGTATGGATGGAATTGCAAGTCCTTAACTAACATTCTTCGAACACTTGAACTATGCAATTGTAAAGATGCTGAGAGATGACGGATTGACCGATGTGGACTTCGTGTGACAGCATCTTGTAAAGCTTGAACATTCTGTAGTGTACGGATGGTTCGCTCACGGCCTGGAGGTTTCTTTTTCATGCCGAACCAATTTCCTCAAAATTAGATATCCATGTTTTAATTGCATGTGCTGATGGAACACGGCCGTGCCGTCCCAGATTAAAATGACGGCGAAATTAACTACGCGCTCCCTCCACACTGTCATTGTTTTTGTAAAACGCTTTGATAGCAAATGCACGTTTCGCACCACTCCAAGGATCCATGACAACTAAATGGCAGGTTAGGTTAGAGAGGCTGGCGCCATTTATCAAGTGGTACCAATCGCCCACGGCTACCAACACAACTTTCAAAATTTCCCGTTTCTTTGAATCACCCTGCATTTGTAGGTCTAGGTATAAAATTCTGAGGCTCAATAAATTCCAAAACTACTAGATAAATTTCACGGAAATTCAGATTTGCTGTAGTCATGATGAGATTATGAAATACTCTATTTGTTTACATTCTGTGTGGGACCAGCTGAGCTACAACAATAAAAACATAATAAGAACTAATTTATCATACACAGTCCACTAAAAATGCGTAAAAACAACAGTGCAAAAATTGTCTCACATGAAACAACATCCAAAATTGATGATGTTGTGAAAATTTTATGATGATTGATTGAGTTGTTCTTAAACTA
This sequence comes from Lycorma delicatula, assembly GCF_047948215.1. Taxonomy (NCBI): domain Eukaryota; kingdom Metazoa; phylum Arthropoda; class Insecta; order Hemiptera; family Fulgoridae; genus Lycorma; species Lycorma delicatula. The sequence continues at coordinate 78,754,603 of NC_134461.1, read as the reverse complement.
TGCTCAATTTAAGATCCAAAAAATTTGAGTAGGGAAAATTAGAAGTGGTTCGTTATGAGGCTGCAAGTTGGAACGTTGATGTTACTTTATCTGCAATATTTATTGTTAGAGGTATTCAGATATTGTTATCTAATTTGAGGATGACGACGACTGGGTTTGTTATCTAAGGTTTATGTTGACTGTGTAAACAAACGTGTATTTTTTCATAAACGCTCATGCAGCGAGTCAGAATGTGAAAGAGTTGTAATTTGATGCTTGTGTGTAGGGTCTACCGGTTAATCAAACGTATATAATGCGTTGATCTTTGAAAATCAGTGCGTTTCTGACTGCGAAATTGTAAGGGCGTCGGAATTATTAATTTATTACCGATTTTATTGTTACAATATATTAAAATTATTATTCTTCTATTATTATTTATATTTACGTATATTTTTATTTTACTTTAATTTCCTTCTTAATTGTTTACTTGTTTCTCTATTTTATTTATTTATTAATTTGTTATCTTTGTAAAATTTTAGATTAGAATGAGTTGATACTTTTTCAAAACGAAACAAAATAAAATAACGAGAAATCGATTCTTCTTGCGCAGTATTGCGTAAGATTATAAGTTCTGTTCTTAAGAAATAAAAAAAAAATTCTTAAAAAAAGAATTGTATTGAATACAGAAATAATCAATATTCCTGTATTGAATACAGGAATATTATATTTAATTATTTTTATCCTGTGTCCGTCTCAATCTGTTCAATTAGTGAATAACCAACACCCTCCCGGCCCAATGAGTTGAGGATATGAATGACATGTAAATCAAGTGTAGTCTACGGTCTCAGGTCGACCATTTCTGAGAAGTGTGGTTAACTGAAACTCAACCACCACAGAACACCACGATCTAGTATTCAAATCTGTAAAGAAATAACAAACGTTTTCTAGGATTTGAACCTCAGAACCTTCCACTTCGAAAATAAACTCTTAAATTACCGATTTGCGACGACCAGTTAACAACTAGACCGGCCAGTAGGTTTTGATGAGAAATCTTTGTTGCAATCTAAGAAAGACAAATAACTTTCTACTCGTATAAAGAATTACCAGACAATAATCGTTAAATAGCAAGAGTATGTAAGATTTAAAGAACTGGGTTTTGTTCTATTTTTTATACGGAATCAAATTCCAGTCGCTTAACATTTTTCTTATCGATTCACGGTAACAATTTTTATTTTTTAATTTTAAATCAACAACTACGTATTTAAATTTTTATTAACCCGTTATTCTGTTTTTGTTTGGAAATTTTTTTAAATTATAATGTGATTTGTGTCACCTACCCTCACCCCGTTAAATAATAAATCGTTTTTCTGCTAATGACCTCCTATAACCCTAGAAGCATGACGTAATTATTAAATGGTACAAGTGATGATGATATTAAGATCAAAGGATCATATGGTAATATGAAAAGACTGTAAAAAAATATTGTTAAGAACAGGACAACAGCTTGTACCTGTCAGAAGACAGACCGAGCAACGTCATCACAACAAGAACCGTAAAAAATTACGTTATATTATTTTCAATTTATACAGTAAGAAAAAAGAAAAAGATATTCAAACTTGAATTCCTTTTTTTTTAATGTAACAATACATACAAAAATACGTCATAATGGAAAAAATTATTAGAATTTTACTGTTAGTAACTGTGTGTTTATTATTAGTTTACTGTGTGTTCGCACAGGAACGAGCGCGCTTAATCTCTAGTTAAAATTAACTTGCGTAATAACTTTAATCTAAAATCTCTTTTAAATTAAGAGTTAATTTTCTAATTAGGGCAATAAAATTACTTCTCATGAGCTCTTAAATGAAATCAAATTTACTTGCAATTACAAATGGCAGATATTTTGATTACAGTAATTTAAATACAAAACCGAATTCATCTCTGAAGTTACATCATGGATAAAACAAGATGAATCTCTAATAATAATAATAATAACATAAAACATAAAATTAATAAACCTGTATTTTCTTTCCTGTTTTATTTTTAAAAAAGGTACAAAATTCAATAATCTAATAATCATACTGGTAATAATTTATTATCTATTGCCCTGTGTTTATTTCATTCGTTAAGTATATATTTAGTTTTTATTATTAGGATAATTAACGACAAATGAAATTTAATAAATAAAGAAACACCTGGGATAAAATATATGCAGGTTACATATCAAACAAAATATTGGATGTTATTTACTTATATTGTGATATTATACAATTATATTGTGAGTTGACTGCATTTTATTACATTACATTAATTAATAATTATTTACAAATGATACTTTACCGTTCTCTCCTATATCTGTGAACAGACACGGGCGCGCGCACACACGCGAACAAAAAAAGTATATATATAATTAATATTGACAAATACTCTTTTCTTTTTTGCACCGATGTCTGTTTAATCCGAACGTCTTTATATTAAAAATAATATATATACGAGGTGTAATTGGAAAGTTTTAAGACAGGTGTCGCCACTGCTCAAAAGGAGGGGGGTAGGTTTACCCGCGGGTGTAGAAGGGAAAGCTTGTTTTGATCTTGAAACGTCCTGGAAACATCACCGCGATATCTTTGTTTGTGGCATCCTGACGAAAGAAGATTTGCTTTCGGTTCTCGGCGGATTATGTATTTCGCAAAATGGATGAAAAGTCGGAACGAGTTTGTATAAAATTTCTTTTGAAAGCCGGGAAATATGACTTACCAACTCTTAAATACTGCTTTCAGGGATAAATGTCTGAGCCGGTCAAATTTTTTTAGCTGTTCAACAGATTCAAGGAAGGCCACAAATCAGTCGAAGATAATACCGGTCCAGCCGGTCTTCCATTTGAACATTTGAAAAACATTTTGAGAGTTCGAGATTTAGTGAGCTCTCATCGTAGACTTAGGGAGATGACTGATGAACTAAATTTAAGTTTCTACTCGGTTCAGTCGACTTTAAAGATTTGAACATGCGTCGAATGTCCGCGAAATTCATTCTAAAATTGTTGCCAGACCAGCAGAAACAATAACGACTTGAAGTGTATCTCAAGAACTGATTAATCGGGCCGAAACTGATCCAAATTTGTTAAACAGGGTAATTATAGGCGACCAATGGGTTTATAAGTACGATCCAGAAAAAATAGTCATCAGAGTGATCTAGGTTCAAGTTCGCCACGTCGAAAAAAGCGCGACAAAGTCGGTCGAATATAAAGCCAATTTTGGTGGTTTTCTTTGATTGTACGGGTATCGTGCATCACGAATATGCTCCTAGGTAGAAGAGAGTCAATCAGAAATACTATGTGTACTTAAGCATTTATGTGAAAATGTGTAGAAGAAAAAGCCTGCACTCTGGCGATACTAGAACTGGGTCTTCCACCACGACAACGCACCAGTTCATCGTGCGTTTTTAATCGCGGAATATTTTGACAAATTCCAAATCTCTGAGCTTCCGTAACCCTCCCTATTCATCTAACTTAATTCCTGCCGAATTCTACCTCTTTTCTAAGTTGGAAGTTTTGCTGAAAGGGAACCGATTTTACTCAATTGAAGACAACCAGGCAATTACGGAGTTCTTAACACTCTTAAGACAGAAAATTTCCAGGAGTGCTTCCAAACGTGGAAACACCATTGGAGTCGGTGTGTAGAGTAAGAAGGAGACAACTTTGAAGGAGATCTATCACAATAGCCTATAAGTACTACCATTTTGAAATTACAAACCCAGTTTTAAAACTCTCCATCACACTCGCGCGCGCGCGCGCGCGCGCGCGCGTGTGTGTGTGTGTGTGTGTGTGTGTGTGTGTGTGTGTGTGTGTGTGTGAATAATAATTGTTCTCGAGTTACTGCTTGAAATATAATTCGTTCTGATTTCTACTTTAAAAAGGCTTTAAATCATTCCAGTATTTTTCGAATAAATAAAATATTCTTTATAAATTTCCATGTTACATTCAACTGAAACGTGATATCTCGTTTTGAAAAACTCCTCTTTCACCCACTTAGGGGTAACTAAGGAAAGATCTTAGTGATAATTTACTACCTAAGGGGAGCAGTATCCCTGTCAGGTTTCAAGTTTCTTGCTCTTCCAGTCTCCGCAATTCTTTTTAATCATTCCCTTTAATAAAACAATCCAAAATTTTTACACTAGCTACTAGAAAAGTAGGCGAATTAATTAAAAATTACTCGATTTACTTATTTTTATACATGTTTACATAAACCACTGTTCAAGCATCGCACGGTTTACAGATTTTAATGTTGCATTGTTTTTTAACCCGACTAAAAAGCTATGAAACATAGTATTTTATACAAAATGAACAGAGAGGAGCGTCATCCTTCTCTTGTTTAATTTTTTTTTACTCTTTTCTCACATGAATGTTGTCATTTTTAATAAAAAAAATTTACTAAAAACATAATTTAATTTTCATAAACGTTTGACAATATTATTTTAAAAAATTTCCTATTTTTTTAGCCTACTTTACTTTTGGTAAAGGTTGCACTTCATATAAGTTTCTACCTTACATGATTCGAATTATAACTACATCAATAAAAAAGTAAATTTAAAATAAAAGGAAACAAAAGGGAGGAAAAAATAAAATAATTTTTATCAGTCCTGGAATTTCCCGGTAACTGGTAACGGAAAGCACCACGTGTAATATACTGAGAGATTTTAAATTTTCTTTAGATCAAGAAGCATGTACCGTCATTCACTGACTGTATTATTCTTTAAAATACATAACTTTTAAATTCAGTAAAATCAATTAAACTCAAACGCAATCGTTTGATAGAATAATAGAGTGTAATTGAATAGGTTATAACTATTTCACTCTTCTATTTAAAGAATCACAATTTAAAGAGTCATTTAATTTACGTTTATTTTAAATTACGTCTTCAAATTAATCTTCATATTTTTAAATTTACTAAATGATAATCGTATTTCTACTAAATTTATTTCATTATATACAATATATAATTAGGTTTACTACTTCACGATTATTTCAAATAAATAATTCACATTTTCTTTACTGTACATCTTCTTTTTTGTTTTATTTTTTTTAACCTCCGGAAGTACCGTTAGGTATTGCTTCAGAGGACATAATGAGATGAATGACAAGTAGCGTGTGAAAATGCCATACCTGACCGGAATTCGAACCCGGGACCTCCGAATGAAAGGCCGAGACGCCCCCACTCGGCTTACTGTACATCTATTTTGTATTTTCCTGCACCCTCTTCTCAAGCACTTTTCAAGTTGTCAATAATTTCTACATTGTTACAGCTTCAACGTACATTTATACGCTAAATTTATGGAAAAGCATGTAGTTCGGAACATGGACGAGCCGAATACACAACTATATTTTAAATATGAAATACTTCTATTTTGAAAGTATTAATCGAAATCGCAACTGAGTTGAAGAAAAAAAGAAAAAACTTTTTTCTGCTTTCAAAATATCATCAATCTAATTATAAAAATTAAAATTCTTTCCCCGACTTCAGATAGCAGTCTTTTCTGTGTTTAAATCCGTTATTTTATTTATTTTTTATAATGGATACAGTACCTTAATACGTTAACATAAAATATTAATGAAAATGTAATTTCATATTTTCTAGTTAAAAATATCTGTTTATACAAAAAAACAATTATAAAATCTACGAAAAACATTAAGGAGGAACCTTTGCCATTTTTTGATTGTATTAAAAATAAAATTCCATTTCTCAGAAACAGCGGCACAAGTATTTTTTTATAGCTTCAACCGATATTTATTTATTTTTTATTTTTGAGTCAAATTTTTAGACGCTTTTATAATTGATAATTTTTTTAATAAACCTAAACGTTAAAACGCTACGACCAATTTAAAAAATTATGGCACGATTTGGGGGTGGGGGGTGGAAAATTAATATGATTTTTATTTTTAATTAAATTTTTCGTTGCAACACATCATTTTACATTCTTTTAACTCTTATGTATTTCTTTGTAAATCCAACTGTAAAGCCAGAGGTGCTCTGGGGCCGGAACGCCGTTCCGGTACTGTTTTCTTGGGAAAAATAAAAAAATTTTCTTTCACATAAAATCTATTTAAATTTAAAACCTGTCATATATTGTATTTTAACATAAAAATATAACCGAAATTATACAAATCAGACCGCACGAAAATGGTCCTTCTTGGATATCTGTAGGTAAATGGACAAAGTAAGTCGCTAAAAATCTAATTCACGAAACAAAGTTAAACTTTTGACGTGAAAAAGATAAGTTTTTATCAATGTAAACATCAAAATAAATGTGCATTTTTCATAACACTGTCATGTAGCCAGCCGCCTGTGACTTCGGATCATATTCCGGTCTGGTACGTACAAAATCAAACGTTCAGGTACTGGAAAATTTACGAATGCACCCCTGGTTAAAGCCTATTATAATATAATATTACACGATGTTATGCTTTAAACATTACTACAAATGATAAATAAAGATTACATTGTGATTTAAAGCATTCATTAAAATAAATATGCTCTTCCATATCGACAAAGCGACAAATTGTAACCAGCTTTATCTCACCACAGACCTGTACAGTCGGGTTTAGAAAGAAATATAAGATAAAGTGATACTAAAATCACTCAAAAATTCAACAAAAAAAAAGGAGTTTATATCTAAAATTGTGAACAACAATATTTTGTAATAATTTGCTACAGATTTTAATATTTAGTTTTGGTAAAGAATTATAAAAAATAAAAAACGTCTTAAAATGATAAAATTTTTAATTTCATTTTTACCGAAAAATGTCATAAGATAATAGTTGCCATTTAAAAAAAAATGATAGTTGCTAAGCATATTGGAGAGGAAAAGTTTCTGGTTTAAAAAGCTTCTTCTAGCTGTAAATTTTCCGAGATCCCTTGATGGCATTCTTAAAATGAACACTGTTTGTTTACTGCTTACATAAGCTGTTTAGAGCGTTATAAAGTTTACACTTTTCTTCTTTCTTTTCTGATTCCCAAAAGGACATCACGGTAATAAAGTTATCTTTACATTTAATTAAACACTGCGAGCAAATATCTAAATACATAATTATAAATTAATAGCATGCAAAATTAGCAAAGAAGATGTAAAAGAATAAATATTGAAAGATAACTAAATGCAATATAACTTCTTTTTTTTAAATTTAAATAACAAAGATTTTCTTTTATTCCGTATAAATATTTAATTAAATTTAAGGTCACCAAGAACTTCTTTTATAATAATGAATATCTACGTATACAAACAATAGACATTAAAATTACGATAAAAAAGAACCGACTAGGGAAAAACCCCACATTGTAATCAATATTTATTAAATTATATTAACACACTTATAGAAAGAGAAAGTAAATGAGTAAATGCTATTTTACCGTGAAAGAAGATGAAAGAAAAAAAATCATTATGATTTTTAGATTGTAAGATTCTTAGAACCGAAATTACCGTAGGGGTTTCCAGAAAATTAATTTTATTTTTATTCTACAAGTTCGTTTTTCTTTGTCAAACCGGTTTGTATTACTTTTTATTAACATATATATATTCACACAACGTACAGTACCTCGAAGCAGCCATTAACAGTTCTGATAATAGAAAATGTTTCATTAGAAAAATCGTTTTTTTTTTTATCTAATCTATGATTAAAATTAAAATAAAACAGAAACCGTAAAAACGTAAACTTGAAAAATAGTATGTATTACATGCCATAATAGTTGCCACATACGACATAATTGACATATTTGTTGATAATGTCAATTAAGATTATAATTAAATACCATTTATTTTCAAATAGAATGCAATTTATGTGAAATAATTTCCATTTTCCTTTTGTTTACAATTTTTTTTAATAATTTTAATCGACTGCAACGTTTTACATGAATTTTTTATTGTAATTATGTGAATCAAGCGTTTTTCTTTTATTACTTCCTTGTACGAAGTAAAGGAAGTACTGTGATAGAGAAAAATTTCGGTTTTCAGATTTCAACAAAAATACCCACTTTCAACATCCCTCAATCCATTTTGACTAGTTTCGGCGTGACGTCAGTACGTATGTATGTATGTATATATAACTCAAAAACGATTAGCCGTAGGATGTTGAAATTTTGGATTTAGGCTTGCTGCAATATCTAGTTGTGCACCTCCCCTTTTGATTGCAATTAACTGGACCAAAAATGTCCAAAAAAGCCTAAAATCCGAAAAAATTGTATTTTGGACTTTTTCTTAACTACAGTAATAAGCCCTCAATGAGGGCTTTACAACAACAACAACAAGGTTTTTACAATAAATAATAATTCAATAACTATCATTTTTTTTTAAATCAGAAGTTATTAGAGAAATAAAATTTTATGAACTTTTCATTTTAATTCAAAAATTCTTACAGAGGTTAATAATTATTAATAAATTAATATATTTAAATGAAAAAACAAGTTAAAAAATATATGTATATGAAGTCAGATTCGAACCGATGTATGCATGGTTATGGATCCGATGCGTTCTTACTTACACCACGTAACTACTTATGCAACGTGAAACAACATTAATGTATAAACTAATATAAAATGCTGATACGGGTACCACAAAAAAAATGTGATGTAATGTGGTGTCCACTATAATGCAATTGTGTAACTGTCCACTTTTTTTAAAGAATTGGAGGATCGTATCTCACTGACAAAGTTATGTACTGTACACATCAATTTTTTTTAATTTTTTTAAAATAATTTAAAGCTATTAACGTTAATGTGTATGTAGTAAGTCTTCAGTATTAATATAGTAAAGAGTATAAGGGGTTACTTTTTTAAAAAGATTATGACCTTGACTAAACACGTTCAACAACAAAAATTTGTGATTAATACCCGGAAATGCTTCGGTGTTGCTAAATTTAAGTGTATTCCTATACATAACAAACATTAAAAATAATAGACAAACAAATATATGAACTAATACCATGTAAACACTCCCGGAACAAATAATAATAAATTGTGAAATTTTCAGCGAAATCAGTTTTGTAATTTTTGAATTATTAGGGCACAAACAAAACGAAAATTATCTTTTATTTATTTAAATGATAACCCAAATATTCTTCTTTTTTTTAAATTAAGCTTATCTTGTGTTTCAGACTGTTCAAATTCTACTTATGAATATATATTTTTTATGTCCACAAGTAAAATAAACATCCGTATAAAAGTGAAACTACGCTTTTAAATTAAATATACTGTAACTATTTGCAAAATTAAAAACATTCTTTAAAACAATTATGTTAAATTTTAAAATTTTTTTCATTAAAAAGATGCAAAAAAAATCCTAAAATTGTAAATGAATGGACCTCATATTTTTAATAATACTCAAATAAATTGAAATTAAAGTAAAATTTTTAATTACAATTATTTTTTTAATCTTAGATTGAAATTATTATATATTAAGGTTAATGATCATCCTTATTCTAATTGAAATTTATTTCTGTAATCTAAAATCTATCAAACAAATATAAAAAACGTTAAGTTATTTTTATCTTTCAAATTTTTCTTTATTTTTTATCACGGCAATTCTGTTTATTTCATACTAATTTGTTAATCCCAGCCAATTTGTTATAAACTCATCCACGAAGTTTAATTTAACACTAACCCTCCACCCCCCCACAAATACATTTCTCGTCAAACATATATATGTATTTAATTGTAACACATTAGGACTTTCATATTGCATATTTTCAGATCTGGAGAAATTATTTGATATTCTAGAATGACAATGTTTAAATTTTTTTTTTAAAATCGGGCTTTATATAATAAAGAATTATTTACAATCTGTACATAAATAAATAGCAGTTTAAGTACAAAAAATTAAGAAAAGCAATCCGTAATTCAGAAAAATATGATACATGGAAGAATGAAGAAGATAAGGGTACCACCATCCCTTTTTTAACTTGTTCGTAAACAAAAAAAAACCATACTTTAAATTTGAAAAGAAAAATTGAAAGTAATTATAAAAGTGCAGTAATTATAAAAAAAAAAACAAACATACTATGATGACAATATTCTTTTAGTAGAGACAAAAAATAAAACCGTTTGAAAGATAATAAAATGAAACTGAAAGCACAATTAATTATTAAGATAGAAAATTGCAGAATTTGTAAATTAAATAGTGAAATTACAAAAGATGGATGAAGTAACGCACACTGATGCAAATGAGAGATTTATATCAAATATACACCTAAGTATCAGAAAAAAATTCTTGAAAATATTACGAGCAAGTTAGTGAAATATGCACTATATAAAAAATATAGACCTTTAAAAATTTACGTTATAGAATATTGAAAATTAAGCGGTATAAAATGGAATCAGATAATAGGAGAAAAAATAAATTTATTTCAGAGCTTGTTTCACCATATATTAAGATTTTCAGGTTTAATCTCATTTAGTAACAAGTAGAAACTGTAGAGAAAGATAAATATTTAGCCCAAAATGGAAATAATGAATTATTTAAAGTGAATAAATACGTTCAGTTAAATAGATAGCAAACAACAAACATGTAGGACACAAACAATAGCACACAACAAAAAATAGCATCAAAACCTTATTTTTATCTATTGTTTTTTTAATTCTACTTTTTTCACTTCTGCAATAAAAAAATAGTTCCTAGGGTCAAAAATTTAAGAAAAAGTCGAAGTTATGAAAAATAATAATAGAAACATTAAGTAAAATAAAACGTACTTTTAAAACTATGAAACATTAAACAAGCAACTTTATTGACTTTTGAAATGTATAACTTTACTACAGCGAACTTTAGACAATAACTAACTTAAAAGAACAATAGAAGTAGTATTTGACAAGTGGTGATCCAGAAAAACAATAAAACTTAGTAATATAGGTTAGTAGTTGACGAAGAACAAAATGAAATGAAAGTAGTATAGATTTATTTTGGTTTCATCTTACATGCGTATATATTGTATATATTTAATTTACATTTGTTTGTGTGTTACATGACAAATATACAAATACATAAATTTACATTAAATTATACATATACGTCAGTGAAGCAGGAAAATTTAAATGCTTGATTATTCATTAGACGATTTTTTCAGGACACCGATATATTGTCAGTCATTTAAAACCATTTAGAAAACATAGAAATGTAGTCAGGTACAGTCATCATGCTTTCTTTGTTAAATCGTTTTATAAAAAGGGTACTCCGCGATTAACACTACGAAGGTTATTTCGCGATCGATTCAGTATTCCGCATCACGGACTGGTGCCATCATCTTCATGAAATTACCGTATGGATTAAAACGTTTGATTGGGTTTACATATAATTTAAAATATAAAACAGCAACAAAAAGTGTTACAACGCTAGAAAATATTGTAAAGGTTCGAACTGCCATAACAGCAGTCCAAAATGTTCTGCGATTAAACGTGCTTCAGTACTGAATATCATTGAAAACCGTCTATCCATCGAATCTTAAGTAAGGATTTCAGATGGATTTATAGAAGATATTTTTAAATACGGGTTAGATAGACAGTTGGTTCAAAATTCGGTAAAATGTGCAAGTTATGCTCTGTGCCGACCGATCCATCTATAAGCCAACTATTTAAAAGTTAGAATGAAAAATTATTATAATAAAAATGTACAAAGAAAAATACCGTGAACAATTTTTTCACGTAAATTATAGTTACGATTGTGTTCTTTATTTAGTATAATCTAAAAGATAGACTACACACACAAGATGAGGTGAAATTCCGAAAAAAAACTAGTTCAGAAATCTTTTAAAAAGTGTTGCATTAAAAATGTTTATTTCATAATGAGAATATTTTATCAAAGCTAAGATTCATTGGAGATGAAGAAAAAAGAGGTCGATTTAAATTATATGAAAATATACTCGTACTTATATATAACAAGACTACAAACATAAAATCACACATCTACACTATACGTATATTTTTACTTTATGATAATCAATACTGTACTTTTTTAACGATAGAGTTTATTACATTTTTTATCATTTAACAACAACATTTTCTAATTTTAATTAAAAAAAGCTAACATCAAAGTTGTTATACTTTATAATGTTGTTCTAACTTTGTAACTTCTAACTTATAAGTTGTTATACCTGAAGAAAAATAATGATACATGAAAACCAGTTTAAAAAATCGATATTTTACTTTTTTCTGCTCCCCAACCACGAACATTTTTTGATTTATCTATGTTTACTAAGTTAAAAACAAAAAGTAAAATAAAATCCTACTGCAAAATACGTAACCAATAAAAAGTTACCTAAGATTTATTTTTTGAGAGGTGGGGACTTATGATGAAAATATATTGTAATATTTTAAATAGATTAAAAAAGTTTTAAAACATTTCAAAAATCTGTATTTTTAAGTTTAAATTTTGATTGGCTCCTCTACCCAATATTGCCCTAAAAGTTTTTTTTGGGGGGGAGGGATCGTTTGCATTACTATGGCTAGGAAAATAAAAAAAAGTCGGTTAAAAAATATGCAGAAAAACAACTTATTCCGATTTTGATGAAGGGAAGAATTTTAAGAGCAAACATTTTAAAAAAATTGTAAGATAACCACGTACGGAGCTTAATTTAAAAAAGGGGTTGTGTAACAAAAGTTTAAGGTAATTGACCCCAAAGAAACGATCTACCTCACCCCTGAAAATACTGACCCCGAACTTTTACCAAGCATTGCCTCATGTAACGAGTCTCTATATCAAATTTCATCAAAATAGGTTTATCTAATCAAAAGTCATTAAGTTTCAAACACGCCAACACAAACACATATGGGCACGTACATTGAAACATAAGCCTGTTTTTTTTTTGGGGGGGGGGGGATTCCTGGGTCATGAAACGTCGAGAAATGCAAAAAAAAACCCATTTCCCATTTCTTAACTGATTACCAAACTTTCCTTCTTGCAGCGTAGCCTATAGCTATGGTGCCAGTAAATTAAATATGTTGCCCTATTCCTTAGTATTAAAAACAAATTCACTGCTTTAACGATAGAATGTCACATCATGTAAAAACGTTAATTGTCACCTCTATCCTGTTTTATTAATCACTCCGTTACGCAGTTTATTTTTTGTATCTATTACCTTAATCTTTTTTAATTTTCTGAATCATTACTAAAAAAGTCGATATTTTTTACTATTATATTCATCATTATTCGCCACCGTTCCAGTCATTATGCTTAAAGTAGCATATATCAGACCAGCGTTTCTTACACGTTTTGATAAGTAGAACCCTTTTTAACGACCACTTTTTTCGTGGAATCTCTGGTTTACTAAATAGTATGGTTTTAATGCAACATTTTGTAAATGGATTATTTGTAATAAAAATTATAATTAATTCGAACAATATTTATTTGCTTCAAATAATAATTTTAAAATTAATCCAAAAATCTTAAAATTAATTAATATCTTAAAATAACTTAAGATAAGGTATTTAAATTTTAATGAGATGAGTGGTACTGCTTTTTATTATCGCAGATATACTTAATATTAGGTTTTATAGATGAAAGTTGAATTTTCATGTCAGGTTCAAAATTCATTCTGTTGCGGTATTTATTTTTTGTCGACATTAAGATGAGAACCCCGTTTCTCACATACATATGTAGTTGCAAATGGTAAAAGTACCAAAACGGCCTTTTGTGACAATGAGGATACTCATCCTTTAAACTACACCAGAATTCCAATAACGGCATTAATTAAAATTTTTCTTGCAACGATGAATGAGAGGTTATTTCAATAAAAGTTTCGTATTCTGCTGACACAATTGAAGGTTTTGCAATGACAATAAATGGATTTTTAAGATATAGTGAATTTTGATATTTAATCTGTTGTTCATTTGGAAAATACTGATTAAAAGCTTCACTCACACCTTTCAGGTGCTGAATAATTTCTTCAATACATGTTCCTTCTATTTCAACACCTTCTTCTGAAAAGTTTTTGATTGTTGGGAAGCAATCAATACCGTTGGAGTTCACACAAATTGTCTATAATTCTATATTTTTCTTAAAAGGAAGACTCTTTTCGTGGGCAATAAATACATTTAATTGTTTGTTCTGAAGGGTTAAATTAAGTTCAATGATTTTTGTAAAACTGTCACTTAAATAGGCAATTTTAAACAGTCAATTTCTATCAAATAATCGATTTTTCAATTCAAATTTTTTTTTAAAAAGTAAGAAATTTTCTAAAAAGTAAGTAAAGCTCGAAGTTTTCTAAAAAAAAGCACACACCTCTCGTCCTTTAACTCAAAAATACGGGTTAATATATTTCCTCGAGACATCCATCGGAGTTTAATATATAAGAAAAGAGATGTATGTACACTTTCCATATCCTCACATAGTATTTTGAATAAACGATTATTTAGTGGTCGAGATTTTATGAAATTAATCATTTTGACATCCTCATGAAAAGCAATTCTATAACTGCGAGACAATTTTTTTCCAACAAATGCCTGCGTATGGATCTTGGATTGGCTACTAACAGTTTCTGGCGATATTTTTAATAAGCTGTACAGCCCCAATAATAATGCCATTCATGGTCTTTGCTCCATCGGTATAGATATCAATTCTCTAGAAAAAATGAACTGAGGAGATCAAATATTTCCACTCCAGTAGTACATGTTGGTAGAGATTTACAGAACAGAAGATCCTCCAATAATAGCGTTTTCGTGCTCAGATCTAACGACGACAGTTAATACTGCGAGTCCAGCTATATCAGTAGATTCATCCATTTGTAATGAAAATTGGCACGATTTCAGAAAAAAAGTAAGTATATTCTTTATATTAGCTGCTAAATCTCTGATGCGCTGAGCTACCGTGTCATTCGAAAGTGGGATCTTAGCAATTTCATTTGCTGATTTGTCATCTAACATACATTTTACCATCTCCATAGCGGAAGATTTAATACGATTCTTCGCAACAGAGTAAGCTTCACCGCGTTGAGCCATGTAATACCCCAATTCCATTGCTGGCGATTGTGTTTTCATTTTCAGGTTGTGTCGAACGCAAAGACGATATTTGTGATTATTTTTGCAGCGCTAATGGTTTATTACTTTATCTTCACAACCATACTAATGACCACATATTAAAACCACAAATGGGTAAGAAGTTAATGTATTATATATCTCTGCGTGAACTCGTTAATATACTCATGGATACATGTATGGATTTTAAAGATAACTGGGTAAATTACCTTATCTAAATAATGTCCAAGATAATGTAAGCAAGCAACCTCGCACGCTTAAACGCCTGATGTGAAGACAGGATTTTGGCGCGATGTTACAAAAAAAATGCCACTGCATAAGCTAGTGGAATGGTTAGTTGGGATTTTATTTTTTAATTTCGTGGGGCGTTAATTTTTATTGTTTTGTCTTGAATGCTAAGAAAAGAAGCACGTAAGTTTCGCGGAACCCTTAAGTGATCTCTACGGAACCCTAAGGTTCCGTGGAACACAGTTTAAGAAACACTACATTAGACGGATAACAAAATAATTTAAACCGAGTCAAAATTAATGAATCTCTTGCACTAACTGAAAATAATTTATATGCAAAAGATGTGGTTACAGGAAGGAAACTAGAACAATGACAAACGGTTACTGAAATAAATTTGAAAACTATAAAACGCTCTAAAAAAAAGTATATATAATTTAACATTTAGAATTAGCTAATCTTTTTATTTGTTATATAATTATCAGTTGATAAAGAGGAATTATAAAATAAGAACAAATGTTTTTAAAACTAATCAAAGAAAAAATGATATAATAATAATCAACAACCACACAAAACAAAGGTTTACAAAACACTATAGATTGAGAATTTCTATCCGTTTGTAAAATAAAATATTATTTGTTACCGACTTTTCGAAGAAAAGTACAGTACGTTGGGAGCACTTTCGGTCGCACGATGGGAGTGAGGGGTGAAAATTAATTTTCTTTACATTTTAAGGTATGAGGAGTATGAAAATACGATTCATTTAAAATGAGTTTCCTTATATATTTATAAGGAAATTTTATTTATGTATAAAATTTTGTGGCTCGGAAAACTCCAAAACTACTACATCAATTTTCACTGAAATTTAGATATGCTGTACTAGTCTATCTGAAGTTTGGATGAAAAATTTTGTTGAAAATTGGAGTGTCGTTCTTGAGTTACGCTAAATTAAAGGTCAAAGAAATTTGAACGGGGTAAATTAGAAGTGTGGTTCGTTA
Source organism: Lycorma delicatula (assembly GCF_047948215.1). NCBI lineage: Eukaryota > Metazoa > Arthropoda > Insecta > Hemiptera > Fulgoridae > Lycorma > Lycorma delicatula. The sequence continues at coordinate 78,738,402 of NC_134461.1, read as the reverse complement.
TGATGCTGCACGTTGGAACGTTGACGTTTCTTTATCAGCAGTATTTATTTTTAGCAATATTAAACAGAATTAAACAAAATTAAAATATTAAATCAAATTAAATAAATGAAAAGTCTTGCGCAGTTCTTTAGTTTCTTATTGGTTGATCATTTTTATGGTATAACGGTTATATATTTTAAAATAATAGTATTTACAATATTTGAATGAAGGAAGATAGGATTGTGTTCTGATCCTTTTAGATCAAAGATCGTGTTGAGATGCGAGGAGATAAGAGTCCATTGTAGAAGTTGCAGTAACTGCGTCATTTTATCAGAGCGATGATTATCATTCAATCCATTCTCTGAAAAGAAGCGTTAACCTTGCAATAATTTACGAACAATCTTCTCCAATAAAATAAAATTAAAGGAAGGTGAACTGTTTAACGTTCTTATGGTAGGGAAAATTTTTTAATAAATAAAAGACAATAAATGCGATTTACCTAAATCGCATTTATTGTCATAAATTATCATTAATAAATTTATCGCCGAACATGCCTAGGTTCGGCGATCTAAAATAAAGATTGAAATTAGAATAAAGTAGCTTTGGCTCATTAAAAAAATATAAAACATTGGAAAAATCGGACGTAGCAAACTGATGTCCGGAACTTGTCATAATTAGTCATCATTATTAGTCTATTAGAAAAAAAAAATCATTTAAACGTCTGTAATAAATAGGAAGTCGTTGATTGGAAACCTTACTTCATTGTAGAACAACAATTGAAAAATCTAAACTTTAAATTTACACAACAAAAATAATCTTTTTTAGAATGTTTTTAATAAAAAAACATTAAACGATTATTCTCTACCCTTAAATTCTGTATAAAGAAGAAATATAACTTTTATTTAATAAGGTTCACATCATCTTTACCATACTTGAAATAAATTTTTATCTCATCTAACCCTATATGTAAGAGTGTATTAGGGTCCTGATAAGAAGTCTGAGTGGTTTAGCCTAGTTTAAGTTAACTTTATACTTTCGATTGAAGATCGTCTAAAACGATACTTTTTAGCAGAGGTCTTCAAACTTTTTTCACCCTCAGGACAGTATTTTTAACTTTCTCTGACTCAAAGGCCGCAATCCAGTACAAAAATATGTTTTATTCGAATATACAAATATTTATGTTGCTTTTATAGAGATTTACTACCGTCCTAATCCAAATGAGAGTATCTCAATATGAACTAGTTCTGAATTATAGAAGTTTTTCAGTTTTTTATAGCATTTTTTTTCTGCTACCGTATTTAAATCCTTTCTTTTATAATAATTTATTAACACTTATAAAATATTTACTTAAAAAGTTTTATTTGAGAAGAAATCACCAATATTTATTAGGAAATTCTTAAACAGAAATGTATTCCCTACATTCAATTATGTGTCGTTTACTACTGCAATTTATTTATTTATTACAAACTCGATATGAGATTTAATAAGCGTGATATCCAGGGTTATATATTTTAATTCTTCAAATTTATTTTATAAATACATAATAGAATTCGATAAATTTTTATACTTTCCTGGCAACATAACTATGCTGCAAAAAGGAAAAGTATGATTATCAGTAAAAAAAATGGGGTATGGGTTATTTTTGCACTTCTCGACGTTTCATAACCCGGGACCACAAAAAAAAAGTGGGGGGTAATGTTCATGCATACATTAGATGTACGTGAGTTGGCGTGTTTGAATCTTAATAACGTTTGACTGGATAAACCAATATTGATGTAATTTTATTCAGAGATCGTATATATGAGACAATTTGTCGGTAAAAGTTTGGAGTCAATATCTCCTGGTAGGGTGGGGGTAGATAGTTTTTTTGGATCAATTTTCTCAAAATTTTGCCAATATAATCCCGCTTTATATTAAGCTCAGTACAAGCGTATATGCTTATCTTAATATTTTTTAAAATTTTGCACACCCAGAATTCTCTCCTTTCGACAAAAAAAAAATGGAAAAAAACTCACTTTTTATTTATTTCATAATTTTTAACCGAATTTTTTATATATCTTCCAAGGCATAGAAATACTGCAAGTGACCCCAAAAAATTAATTTGGAAGTAATATTGGGGGTGAAGGAACCGATCAAAATGTAAAAATATAGATTTTGTTAGTTTTTCAAAACTTTTTTTAGTTACTATTAACGTTTAATATTATTGAAAATTTAAATAATACTTTAATAATAATATTACAACAAAATTTCATTGTAATTCACCCCATCCAAAAAAAAATCATACATAATTTTTTCACGTATAATTATTTTTCCACTTTATAAGTGGAAAACCAATGCCAAGAAAGTATTACGACTTTTTTGTAAGATTTTTTGAATCCGCAGCGCATAAATCTTTGAAGGAAACTACTGATTGAAGACCTGTATAGCTTATTTTATTAATTTTTTTATTGGTTTAATAAAAACGGGTATAAATTCTTGTTTTTTGTGTTTCATATGTTTTGTTGTGTAGTAAACATCAACACCACCATCACCATCATCATTATTTTTCAAGTATCTTCATTTTTAACATTTAGATCCTTTATTTACTAATTCCTCAGTATATAGTGATAATAATTGTTTAAAATCTGTACGGCTACCTGTTTAAGATTTTCATAAAAAAAATAACGTCGGGTTGGTCTAGCGGTAAACTTGTCGTAAATCAGTTGATTTTGAAGTCGAATTTCTCAGGTTCAAATTCTAATAAAGGTAGTTGCTTTTATTCGGATTTGAATTATGGATCGTGGTTACCGGTGTTCTTTGGTGGTAGGGTTAACTACACGTCTCCGAAATGGCGGCCAGAGTTTGTTCAAGACCACACGTTTACCGGTACAATTACATTACATTCATAAATCGCTAATGATTTAAATTGTTTATGCGCCTATAAATAAAAATATTAAAAAAAGAAGATTTTAATAAGTTTTATAGTTATTTTTGAGTTTTTTCCGTCAGTTAGTAAAAAAATATATATTCAAGTAAACCGATTGTTAGAAATAAGCTCAAATTATTATTTTTTTTAAAATGTTATATAAACAACTTAAATTGCAATAATTATAAAATATGTTCGTTCTACGTAAAAACATTTATTGTTGAGAACAGGCGTTGATGATTTCACCGTAAAAACCATGACTTTACAATCAAGGTCATAATGCCCTTGAAAAACGTGATGATTATTATTAAACAGAGAAAAACACGTGATGATTTGCAAAAATAGAATAAAAGTAAAATAAAAGCATTCATTTATATTAATAAGAAGGCTGCTCGATAAAAACGATTTAATTTATTTTATATAAAAAAAGAAGTGAATGCATATATAATAAACAAGTAAAGAAAACGTACGTGTTGATAGATAAACTAATAAATTTCGAGAACTAATGAAACGCGTAAAATATAAATTAAATAAAATGTAAAATTAATTTTAAAAACTAACTCGTTAACTCGATTCAATTAAAAATAAACTTTAGACTCCACATTTTTAATGGGAAGCTACTTGAAATAATTGAAAAACGTATGTACATAACATCATTCCGCATAATCGTGTAAGAATTTTAAGAAAAGAAAAACTCATGTAATCTATTTACATAGCAATTTAAAAACTTTTTTATCAACTTTTTTTTATAATGATGATGAAAGGAATTCAAATCTAGTCTTAGCTACAGTACAATTTTACGTAAAGGATTAAAACAAATTGTAAACATTTCTTTAATATTTAATTCATTTTTTAATATTTCATCATCATTTTTTTCATAAAAGCGTTTTTCACTTTAATGAAAAAAATACATACATAAAACGAAAATAATTATTTTATATATATATATATATATATATATATATATATATACTAGTCGGCCAAGGGGCGTAGTCCTGGACTCTCGATGCGTTCATTATCTTGATGGTTGTGATAATATTAAATATTTTACAGATATTCATTAAAGAAAAAAGAATTGCTGGTTACGGGTACTGAGAAAAAAAATATAGACATGTTCAAAGCTACACTAAATATGTCAAGATTTTTTCTGATAATAGGAATTACTGTTTATAGAAAAAATAGTCTGCCGTTTATTTCAATGTGTTTTTTTATACAGAAAGGTAAATTAAATTATGTCCTGTTAAAACATTTCGAATTACTAACCGGCGTATATTTCCTTCTTACATCTTCTGTATTAGGCTATATCTTGAATTACTACAGTGTTTTATTATTGAACACAGCCAAATAAGCTGTTTTAAGATTCTGTTTTCACTTTATTTCTTCTATATAATATTTTTTTTTTTATTTTAATTTAATGTTCCAGAAAGTGTTTTACCTTCCTGGCATCATAGCTCTAAAGCTATGCTACAGAAAGAAAAGTAAGGTAATCAGTCAAAGAATAGGGTATGGGCTTTGTTGCATTTCTCGACGTTTCATGTCCCAGGGACCCCACCAAAAAAAAAAAAAACTGGGCGGTAATATTCGTACGAATGTACGCTTGTTGGCGTATTTGAAGCTTAATAACTTTTGACTGGATAAACCGATTTTGATGAAATTTTTTACAGTGGCTCGTGTCATGGGGCAATTAGATGTTAACTTTTGGGGTCAATATCTCCAGGGGGGGGTTGAGAGTTTTTGAGGGCAATTTTCTCTAAATTTTTCAAACATAACCCGACTTTATATTAAACTCAGTACATGCTACATGCTCGTCTTACCATTCTTTTTAAATTTGCCATCCAAATTCTCCTCCTTTCCTGCAAATTTAAAAAAAAGCTATATCTTATTTATTACATATTTTTTAACCGACTTTTTTTGTCTTCCTAGGCATAGTAGTAGTGCATACGACCCAACAAAAAAAAATACTTCGGAGAAATATTGGAGGTGGGGAAGCGATCAAAATTTAAAAATATTGATTTTTTTTAAAACATTTTTTGGTCTATTTAAATAAATATATCAGAAAAGTATTACAACTTTGTTGCCAGCTTTTATATATCACAATGGAATCGATATTTGTACCAATCAAACTCACTCTGTCTATGTTATGGACTTAAAATGGATTTCAGGGACAAAACTTAAAAGGACTTGAAGAATGTCAAACCAATACAAAAAAGAAACACAGGTTAATTTTAACAATAAAGAGTGAAGCCAGTTTACCGTAGCTGAAGCACAATATAATGTAATTTACCTCAGCTTAGCTTTCTCTATGTAACAACAGGTTTTATGGGGACCACGGCTAGTTCCTTTCCTCTAAAAAGTACACATAACGCAATAATCGCTGGTCTCAACATGCCTCCACTATATACTAAATGAGTACACGTCGTTATAATGAACCCTACCATAGTCTAAAAATTCTTTAAAATTCAAACGGGCCAGAAACTCTTTCATTAAACCAAATGTTACAATTTAATAAAAATATAATCGATCAAGACTATTGTAACAAATTGATTCAGATTTAATTGGAGATATCAAATTAAATATCTGAAACAGTTTTTTTTATTTATGAAACCCAGTTTAATGATATGAATATAAAAAACTGCAGTATAGTCATCATAATATAAAAAAATATATCGTATCTAATCTTAACAGAGACTTTTTATTCAATTTAATTTCATGTTAATTTAAAGTTATTACACAAAAATTTATGCACAAAAACGTTAGATTAAAAAAAGCGAAAGTAATAACAGAAAATACTGATAAATAGCTCCTTTCTTATAAAAGCTCATTAAGAAGATTAATTAAAATTTAACGACATGATATGGCTAAAAATTAAAGAAGACAAGTAGAAATTTCAGAACGACGAAAACTGATCAGTATTGTAATGGGAGAACTAACAAAAAAAAAATGATATTACAGTAGCACAAGAACAAAGTGCTAGACATGATAGCGGATTTTGTTTTAATTCCTACATTAGCACAGGTATTTAAAAAAGAGCTAAACCACTATAAAACAGCAATAATAAGTGACTGAAATAACATTAATGAGAACAAAATAAATAAAAATATTTTTTTTTATGTTGGTGAAGATATAAAAACGTAAAACAATTTCGGAAACAATGAGAAATATAAGATTCCTTTTCTTTAGGCACTTATACAGAATGAACAGGTTAACGAAACAAATTTTCAAGCACCTTTCGAAAAAGAAATTAAGTGAACTGGATCCAAGAAATAAAAAAAATATCTAGAAACAAACAACATAAAACAGGATGAATAACAGAAAAAGATGCGTTTCGTATGAAAGTTCGAAAAATAGAATTCCAAGGTAGGAAGGATAAAAGAACTAAAAAAAAGTGGTCCGATGAAAGGAAAAAACGTAGTAAAAAGATAAAAGAGTACTGGAAGATAAGGAAGCAACAACGAAGAAGAAAATTAAAACTATTACGAGGTTCTTAGATGGTCATAACGAAAGAAGAAATTTTTTTGGGGAGAAATTAACATAATTAAGTAAAATATTTTGTCTTTTTTTATTAAAAGCTTTTATTTAACTCGCTTTAGGAATAATCAAATCTTGCAACTGCTATATCTTTTGATCTATCGTATGAAAATCAATGAAATTTGGTATACGTATGTAACTTCGATGTGTAAAATTAAATATTTTTACTTTTTTTAGTTTTAAAAAAAATACAAAAAAAATTACAAAAATACATTTGATTATATATAAAAAATTATTTTTTAAAAAAGCTTTTATTTAACTAATATTAATATTAACATTAATAAAAAAAAGGAAACAAATTAGAAAAACCCTCTAAAAAGTAAAAAATAAGAATTAAATCAAATTGAGAATTTTAAACAAAAAAATATAATATATTAACAAATATAAAAATGCACTGAAAAGTAAAAAATAAATTATATAAATATCTAATAAATAACCAATAAATAAATGTAATAATTATTACATTTTAAAATTAAAAGTAATGAAAATATTTAGTTAAATAAAAGCGTGGTGCAGTTTTTATTGTTTAATGAGGTTGTTTAGTATATGTATATACTTTATTTTTCTGTAATAAAATAACTCAAGTTTTAATTCTTTGATGGTTCAAATTTGCACCGAGATGCCTTTAAGGGTTAATAAGATTAAAAATAGAAATTAAATTTAGAAATCTTGCAGAAAGTTATTACATTTCGACGGTAATCTGAAAAATTATTAATTATTATAATTGTAAGCGCAATTAAGAATTCATTAAATAAAAATTCATAATTAATTAAAATTAAATTTTAGCGGAAAGAGTGCGTTCAATTTGGCTTAAATTACAAGCAGAATTCGAAGATGTACTTCAACTATGTGAGAACACGTACAAAGAAAGCGAGTGAGTGCATTTCCCCAGATAGTTACTTGTAGCTAGTCAGTCTCAACTGGAAAGGTTCCAGCAGACCTTTCCGCCTCCTCGCGTCGTTATTGAAAATGAAAATGAAGATTAATTGTTGTAAAAATAAATTTTTTGTTGTTTTAAATAAATTATAAAAACTGCGCCACGCTTTTAATTAACTAAATATTTTCATTACTTTTAATTTTAAAATTTAATAATTATTACATTTATTTATTTTTTATTTATTGGTTATTTAGTAGATATTTATATTTTACTTTTCAGTGCATTTTTATATTTGTTAATATATTATACTTTTTAGTTTAAAATTCTCTATTTGATTTAATTCTTATTTTTTACTTTTTTGGGGTTTTTCTAATTAGTTTCCTTTTTTTATTAATGTTAATATTAATATTAGTTAAATAAAAGCTTTTTTATATGTAATCAAATATATTTTTGTAAATTTTTTTGTTTTTTGTATTTTTTTCTTTTATTAAGAAGTATTTTAATTGGATATGACGTAAATCTTTTTACGTAGATCCAAAGTTATAAAATTTATAAATTAATTCTAATGATTTAATAATCCGAACTGACCTTGCATTAATACGTTCAGATCGACAAAAAATTATGTAGTATTATATATCAGCCAATAAATCAGTGGTTAGAGAATAATTTCATGTAAATTTATTCTTATATGTAGTTTATACATATATAAACTCGGTGAAACCGTGTTTTGTTAGGGATAGACAGATTCATGACTATCTAAGATTACTTTCAGTTTACGAAGAGATCAAAAATTTAGCTGGCGGTACAAATAGAGGTTAGAGAAACATAAATTATCTGGCAGTACATCTATTGGACAACAGCTATGACATCAGGTGACTAAAACGTTACCATCTGCTGGGCCTGGGAAATATAACCAAAGGAGTGTCCGGAAGAGAAGGAACATAGGAATGGGATTCCAGGATGAGTCTGTCACTGCTTAGGGAACGTCACTTTGGTAATCTACAAATTACAGATACTTCTTTTTCCCACCAATATTTGTTTTATTTATAGTGTTGTTTTCATACATTGGCACTAACGGTATTGTTTTTATTTCTCTTTTAAATTGTATACTTTTATCTGTGATTTATTTCTAAAGCAAGAATTGAACTTTACTTGGACCACTTATACAAGTGCTTTTTCTATATATGAAGAGTTGTACCTTTTTATGCTTTAATGACGGGAAAAGTTTATAATAAACAGGAAAAAGAAAAAATTTGAAGCTTAATATTTGTAACCAAAAAATAATGCTAAAATACCTAGGGTTTTACTTTTCTCTAATTTTTTTCAATCAACTTTCTTCTTTCACTTAGTAATTGAAAGTTTTCTTTCTAAAACTGATAAAAAGAACCCTTTTCATTATAAGTAATGTAATAACAGGACACAGAAGCCCTATTATTTTGAACAACTGTTTTTCAGGTAACCGCTCACTTTGACATGTAATTGCTATATCGATCAGGAGTGATGATTTTTAAAATTTAGAAAAACGAAGAAATGAATAATTAAAATTATTTCGACATGAATGAAAATGATATCTGAAATGAATTTTTTTTAAATAACTATGCGACGGAGAAAAAAGAACTCTTAAAGCCCACTTAACAATACCGATTACGTAGCTTCTATCTTAAGTTACCGTTCTTGAGACAGTCAGTAAGCATTTTCTAGTGAAAGATTGTTTACAACATTTAGTAGTTATTTATAATTATTATTTACAATCTCTAACTCACAAGTCAGCTTATTAAAACAGAAAAAGACTTTTAAATTTTCTTAATATCGTACCTGATTAAAATTACTATTACTAGAAAAATATGCAATAGACAGAAAACTCAAAAAAAGTTGTTCGGTTCTTCTTAAAACTTTAGTAGTTGTTCAGAATTTTTGTTATATGGGCGAAAGGTTTTAAAAAAATGAATACACAGCATCTGAGGTATAAGATACACCTGTAAAATTAGATTTCTCTGAAAGTATGCTTATAATCAGCCAATTCCATAGCTAATGAGAATGAACGTCATTTGAAGGGAAGGGGACGAATACAACCTTCAGTAGTACTTGGCATGCTGATATGCAAACTAATATTTGGCTTGGCGAACAAAGCAAACCACTTCACTTCTCACTTATGAAATTAGATATTGTTATCCGTACAAGTGGCTTATATTTTTAGTCGAATAATTACAAGGTTGGTAGATACTAAAACAATACTGCAGATCTCCATGGCGGAGTGATAACATTTCGGCCTTTCATCCGAAAGTCTCGGGTTCGAATCCCGGATAGGCATGGTATTTCTCATACGCTACAAAATTTCATTTCCATATCCCATGAAAAAGTTTAAAAAAGGTCCCTAGAAGCTGAAAATTAACCGAAAATTTGTTCAAACAAAAATACCCAATGTTTTTACCGTTCTTAGTTTTGACATTTTCAGCTAACTTATTTATTCTCTGCTCCAAAAGTACTATGGAATCTGTAAGTTTTAAATCATCACGAAATACAAAAAAAGCAACTTTATTTAATCTGCAATTCTTAACTATATCTTCTGTTAACAGAAATAAATTTATAATAACATCGAATCGACCCATATTATTTTCTTGGGATCACAGCTCTAGAGCTATGCTGCAAGAAAGAAAGTATAATAATCAGTCAAAAAATGGGATATGGACTTTTTTTGCATTTCTCGATGTTTCATGACTCAGGAATCCACCCAAAAAAAATTTGGGGTAATGTTTGTACGTAAGTACATATGTTGGCATGTTTGAAGGTTGATAACTTTGACTGGATACACCGATTTGATGAAATCTTGTACTGAGACTCTGTATATGGGACAATTTGTTGGTAAAATTATGAGGTCAGTAGTTTCAGGAAGCGGGATAGATAATTTCTTTGAGTCAATTTTCTCAAAATTTTGCAAACACAACCCCACTTTATATTAAGGTCAGTACATATATACATGTTTATCTTACTGTTTAAAAAAAAAATTACCCTCAAATTCTCCCTCTTCCCGAAAAATCGAAAAGTTATCTTTTCAATAATTACATATTTTTTAATATATATTTTTATGTTTTCCGAAATGTAGTAGTAGCAGTAATAATAGTAGTACAACTGGTCCAAAAAGAAAAAATACTTTGGGGGCAAAATTAGTGGTGAGAAAACCGATCGAAGTTTAAAAATATCGATTTTTTTCAGTTTTTTTTTAATGCGTCTTTATTTTTCCACTATATAAGAATAAATGCCAGGAAATTATAAGAATTTTTTTCAGCTTTTAGGATAAGCTAGAGAATAAGCCGCGGTAGGGATCGTCCGGTGTGTTCATTCGTGGTGGAAGGACCTTAGTCGTAGGATCGATGGTGAATACAAGTGCGTTCACTGTCAAAGAGCGTTTTTTTAGCTTGTATGTGGGTCCACAAACTTCCATACACTGATAGAACTTTGGAGAACATTATGAATGACTTTTTTGTACGTTTTAGGAAATCGTCACCATCACGACGATTACTGATATGGAGAAGAAGGCTTTTGCAACGGGAAGTGTTCTTGATGCGCCACGCAGCGGGAGGCCGAGCACTTGAGCTGAGACGTGTGCCGCTGTGGAGGCATCGATTCAACAATCGCCGATGAAATCAACGCGCAAAGGTTGTGCGTAGTAGACATTCCAAGATCAACAAAGCGAGACCATATGCAGAATGACTTGAAATTTAGATGTTTTCGTCCAGCCACAGTCAATGAGTTGAGTAACAACAACCTTGATCGACGTATTTGATTTCGGTAACTACTTAAACGCTTTCCGAGAGCAAACGATAAAAAGAACGTCACGTTCTCGGACGAGTGTGCGATTTTCGAAGCTCTCGTAATCGAAATGTCTTTTTTCTAGGCGAAAGACAATCCTCACGTTTTTGAAAAAATCGATCGCCATCCTTCTCATGCTATGATTTGGGCTGGGATGACAGCTGAACATCTTGGTCCTTACTTTTTCGATGGCGCGGTTAATCAGCACAGTTATTTGAGAATGATCGACGAGTGGTTGATTCCAGTATTAATAGCAAAACGGGCTCCAGCGAATTTTTTTTGAATGCCCAAAAACGCATCGATGAAATTTTTTCGAATCGCGGGATCGGACGTGGGTCAGAAGAGAACCCGCTCCATTGCCTTGGCCGGCAAGAAGCCCTGACCCCAACACACCTGACAATACACTCTTAAGGTTTTGTAAAAGAAGATATCTGAAAACACAGATACATCAACAACAAGCAACTCTAAGATGTGTACGGTCAGCATTTGAAATGATCATCTCTGATATGCTGTTGCGGATGAAAAAAAGGACGTGGAGGCGCATACGACTAGGCTTTGAACTTGGCGGAACCCACATAGACGTTTTAGATGCATAGAAGGTAAGCTGCATCTATCCTAATATCATAACTAGAGTAAAGGGACTTCCCACTCGCTCCGTAGGAGACATAAGTAGCTACATAACAGGTAAAAATAACTGTATGCAATGGATATATGTTCTGCTACAAGTTGCATGATTATAATAATTAGTGTATTTTTTATTTTTTTAGAACGATAAAGGATAATCACAATTATAAGCAAAAAAATAATAATAAAATGATAAATACTAAATGATTTTAGCGGCAATTGTACAAATTAAAACAATAATAATAATTATTAAAGCGGTCTTTACAAAGTGTTTTAATTTAGATTAAAATACATCCTATTCAAGTCAATTGAAATAAATAAGATGGACGCTTTCACCAAAATAAAAAATCACAAAACGTATATATTAAAACATTGAATTAATTTAACAGGCACACTGTGAAATAATTTATTTTTTTTAATATGATGAGAGAACAATGAAACGGTGTTTCAATTGTTTTTTCAATAAAAACATCTGATTAGTTTTATTCTCTTATTAGTCCTGAGTGATATTTACGATTTATATATATATATATATACATAGTGTACATGAATTATTTAAATTATCCATGTTATAAGTTGTTAACATGACAGTAATCTCCCAAAATTTTCATAATATTGAACTGTTTGTCAAACGAAAATAAATTTTTGATTTTCATATTACATTTTATCTAAAACAACAAATTAATAAAACCAATAAAATAACCATTATAAACTTTTATTACTTGACACAATAACCCGCCTAAAACGATGCATCACGAATTAGCATTTAATTAAGTTTTAGTCTCTGATGGAAAATTAAAGAATCAGAAAAATAAATTGAAACTGTAGATAGCATTTTTTTTTTAATTACAAGAAAAGGTACAACAGTTAACACTGCAATATAAACTCAAAATAAAATTATAAGTTGTACAGTAGAAGTTCAGTTATCTCTGAACGTTCATTATTGGTGCCTGTTAATTTATGAAGCACCTGGGTGTGAGGCTACATAAAAGCACCCTGTTGGAGAGGTTATATTTAGTGCATACATTATGCGACAACTGCGCACAATTCCATACCCAACTTTGAGCATACGCAAATAATGAGATTTCATTTTTCTATGGTATTTATATACGTGAAGTACGGCCTTATTGAAAAAATATAATTTCATTATGTAATTATAAAACATTTTTAAATAATTATTATTTTTTATCTGTATATAGACACCAAAAAATAGATCCTGCAAGTAATCTGTAAACTTGCTAAGGTATGCGGGCTATCTCTACTAAATAATTAAGCTGAGTGCAGTAGTCACAATATGCCATCTAACAAGAACAGCTTGTACACAACTACGAATTAAAAGTAAAATACAAAATGTGTTTATTCTTCGTTTGTGAAAATATTTTTTTTAAATTTTAGTTAAGTAATTTTAAATTTTTTATTACATAAACCTGAATTATTAAATACTTTAATTACTACGTATATTCTTGTATGATAAGAATATAGAATTCTTTCCAGTAATTCTTCATTTTAAGCATGCCTGTACGGTCTCAAATGAAGCAGATAGTAGTAGCTTAAATGAGAAGAGGATTTTATTTTCTTCAATTATTATAGAATGTAATAAAGGAAATGTACTTTTGTACAGAATCAAAAATATAGGTCAAGATACATGTGCGCGCGCGTGTGCGTTTCTGATTCAAGAAATCGTGAAACGAAGAGATCGGGTAAAAAACCATTTGCAAAAAAGTGTGGGCGTTGATCTCTATTTGCTCAATATTTCAAATAAGGATTGGCATCGAGATATGAAGTTTATTAATATTATCTCTATATATAGGATATTGATTTAATTAAATTTTCTGAAAAATCCGTTGAGGATTCGGAGATTTTATTGAAAATGCACGAAATGAAAAAATATTTGCAGTCTCTTTCTTTATTTTTTTAACAAAAACCACTCTTTCCTTCAAATATACAGACTTTAATCAACGCTTGTTTTCATTAACTCTGTTATAATTAAAAAAGTTGATCATTTTGGTGTAAACTATAATTTATGGATTCTAAAATGATAATTTAATGAATTTTTCAAAAGTAGAGAGAATAATGAATTTTCTATCATTAACTTCATTAATATACAACTAAAAATTGTTCTATATATCCTTTACATGTGAAAGAAACACTTCTCAGTTTTTAAAAAATAATTTTTTAATGGGATGAGAAGATTTTCCCACAAAATGGAAAAATTTATGGAATTTATTGCCACTTTTTTTGTAGGAAGTATTTATCAAGTTTTGCGTTAACATTCAACACACCAAAAAAACTTATATGAAAAAAAAGTAAAAAAGGAAAACTGATTTCAGTGGCATATGGTATCGTAGATCTCAACTGGGAAAAGATATTCTATTAAACTTTGTTTTTTTTCTTAAATTTAACACTGTAAAAATAAACTTAGTTATAAATATCTCATCAAATTCTAGTAAATAATGAAAGATCTAATCAATTTTTGTCAAATTTGTACGTGGGCTTTTTTACACTATTCATGTAAAGTACATGTACAAAGTTCATGTACACTATACATGAATCTACACCAGAGCGTTCTCAAAGACCTGAAGAGCTACGTATACGCTCGGCTCAAAATCGAGTTCAACCTTCGAGAAGTGTGTTAGGTCTCAAATCAACTTTTGACTATCTCATTGAAATTGCTTATTTGAATTTGAAAGATATTCAAATAGATTACACGCATACGTCGAGGGCGAAGCCGTGATGGGGATACTACAGAGTGTTCAGAAAGTGATGCAACCTTATGGAAATGTTTCCTTCTTTTGTTGTTGATTTAACTGAGGAAAAATAAGTTACAAAATGCAGCAGAGAATATTCATTGTCCCCCAGTGCAGATGTGCCAATTATGCCCAAACACAGAATGCCTTCAAAAAAAAAATATGGTGTGGATCCACAAAAAAGTCCTCCATCAAGCTATTGTACGATGTTCCGAGAGACGGAATGTGACAGATGCAGCCAAAAGTGGTCGACCGAAAGTGCTAACACCAGAAAGGTTAATCGACGTGCAAGCTGCATACTCAGTTAGTCTCAAGAAATTTGTGCGACGCCTCTCTAGCCAGTCTGGTCTCTCCGTTGGTAATGTCCACACGGCATTGCACAAGTGTTTAAGGATGCATCCGACAGAATTCGTGTTGTTCACAAGTTGTTATCTGCGGACACAGAAAAACGTGTAGCTTTCTTTCAGCGGTAGATGTCAACTGTAATAGCAGGTGAAGAAGAACTCGGTGACTGGTTTCGGTCCCTAAGGCATGGTTCCACCTTGATAGTTACGTGAATGCACAGAATTCACGCATTTGGTGTACAGAAAATCCACATCAGTTGCAAGGACAAAAAGAGGGTGTTCAGTATGCAACGTCACGTAGGCGAATCTTCATGAGATTCTTTCGTGGCACAGTTAACAGTGAGCGCTACATACAGATGGTGCAACAATTTGTAAACACTATACCTGAAGACCGGCTAGAGTACACGTGGTTTCAGCAGGATAATGTTACGGCTCATACAGCCAACAACACTATGACTTTTTTGGATCAGTGTTTTAATGGACAAGTGATTGTGGCCCCCTCGGTCTCCTGTTTTATCTCCTCCTGACTTTTTCTTGTGGGGATATTTTACTATTCCCGAATTGCAGAGCGAATTCCGCTGCAATTCCTCAACAAACTTTACAACATGTTTTTAAGAGCAAGTAACGTGTTCTATTATGTGAATCGCATAAAAGAGAACACTTTCAACAACTATTGTAACTTCCTCATTTTCCCATAAGATTGTGTCACTTTTTGAACACTAGCATTGTATATTTTTCTTTTGTTTTGCACCATTTAATTTTTATTTAAATTATTACTTTTTCTTCCATTTATGAAGAATTACCACTAGATATATTTATTAATTCATGTTACAATTCGATTCAATTGAATGTTAATTTTAATAATTTGATCTTATTAAATGTAATAGAGACGAAAATAATTTAATTGTATTAAAATCTTATAAACCATTTGAAAAGGATTATACAAATATATATGACGGGAAAAACTATTTAAACTTGAATTATCAAGAACATCAAATTATCGTAGAACTAAACAAATAATATATAATTATGTATACATTTTTTTTTAGGTTAATCAGTAAAAGTTTTCTTTTTAAATTCTTTACAAAAAAATTAGTAAATAAAAAGTATATTTGGCGAACAATGGTAAAAGATATATTGATTAAATTGCAGGGCTTTATTTATTCTGTAAAACAGAGAAGTAATTGAACGATTATTTACCCTAATTTATTATATTGGTTTCTTGCGAAGTAAACATTGTCTTGATTTAGAATATTGTATGTCAGACTGTCTGTGTGTCTTTACATATGAGTGGGTGGATACATGCTTACACCGCATATAACTACAGATTATAATATACAGGTTAATGATAAAGGAATTCTATTTATTTGAATTACCGGTGACCTAATTTATAAATAGACAACAAACAAATGAAGCTGCCAAGTAAAACAGTCGGTTAAGTATTGAACAACGCGATACATATAACATGTGTTGTACATATTTTACCGCATTGCAAATGCAATAGAACCATTGTAACATAGCCGTAAACAGCGCAACTGCATACCATTTCCCAGAAGGGCTGCAGTCACCTCGAAACAAGGTTTTATACGGTATCTTTTTATTTTCATTTTAGCGCCGAAATGAACTTTTTAAATAAACATACAATATTCTCTATTTGGCTAGAGAATATTATTAACTAACTCGTAAAAATTCATATTTTTATAACAAAGACTAAATTAAATTAAGTCAGTCGATCGTAGCGAATAATAGTCAGAAAATTTATGTAAACTTTGCCAATAATTCTTATCGAAACTTTGAGCAAATTAATTGCTACGATAAACTTTTAAATCAACAACTTCTTGAAAACTAGAAAATTATTTACTACATATTAAAAGCCAATAATTTTTTTTCTACCGACATATATTTTTGAGCTATTGAATTTTTTCAGAATTATTAATTAAATCGTTATTCCTACTGTATAAAATAACTTTTATATAATGTATCCCTCTTTTTCTATTTAACCTCCGGACCCACCGTAAAAATATATATAGGATGAATGAGGATGATAAATATAAATGTAAATGAAGTATAATGTAGTACAGTCTCAGGCCAACCATTCCTAAGATCTGTGGTTAATTGAAACCCAACCACCAAAGAACACAGACATCCAATATCTAGTATTCAAATCCGTTTAAAAGTAACTGCTTTTATTACTATTATTTGAACGTTAGAATTGTTGACTTTGAAATCAGCTGATCTGCGATGATGAGTTAACTACTAGACCAACCCGGTGGGCTAAAACTATGTTTACTCTGTTTAGACTGTCCATTGGTATATTCAAACTGGTGTAGTGGTGACTACACCAGCCTGGTGGGTTATATAATGTATCCCACGAAGAAGTATACGCTTTTGATTTGGTATCACTCGCCCATTCCCCCATCGGGGAATGGGCGAGTGATACTTTGATTACTGTTTCATACAAAACAAGCTTTTGATTACTTGTTCATACAAAATTCAACTCTTGCAATAATTGAGGCCGGGAGGCCTTGAACAACGTCTAAATTGTTCCTACAGTTTCAAGAATTGGCACGGGTAAATAAAAACTTCATGCATAATTTGATAACGATCGATGAAACCCACTTTCAGCTAAATGGCACTACGTTAACAAATAAAATTGCCGAATACGGGGATCCATTGAATATTCACCGGTGAGAATTAATCCGCTTTAATTTTTAGTCTCTATCCCTCTTTTTCTGTTACTTCAGAGGCTAAATTAAGATGATATGTATGAAAGCGAATGTAGTCTTGTACAGTCTCAGGTCGAACATTCCTGAGATGTGTAGTTAATTAAAACCCAACCACCAAAGAACATCGTTATCCATTATCTAGTATTCAAATCAGTATAAAAGTAACTACTACCTTTACTAGGATTTCAACCTTAGAACTCTCGACTTCGACATCATGCTGATTTGGGATGACGAATTAACCCCACTAGACCAGCCCGATGGGCTGCTTAAATATAGTCTGGTACGGTATTTCACCACAAAAGATTATTGGACCATATTTTTTCAAATGTTGACGAGAATCCTGTAACCGTAACTGCTAAGCTAAATCGGCATACGGTTCTGCTACCTACTGTTTCTGAAAATCAAGTGATGAGGTTGCATCAAGATGGAACCACTGCACACACGGCCAGATTCAGTATACAGCTCTTAAGAGAAATTTTTGGCGAACATATAATTTCAAGAGCTTTTCAATCAACTGGCTTCGTCGTTCGCCAGATTATTTTCTCTTGAGAAATCTAGAGGAAAAGGTTTTGTTAATAATCCAACGACCATAAAACAGTTAAAAAACAGTATCCGAGTTAAAATTGAAGCTCTAATTCTGAATGTTTAAATCGACGCCTTAGTAAACTCTCTAGAAGAACACAACTTGTATGAGACAGCAAATGGTAAACGACTACTGTTCCACCAATGGCTTAAAAAATTTCCATAAATTATAATTTATAAATTCCTCATCGAAATAAATTAATTTAAAAATCTGCTTTATATAAACTTTTAAAAACCGTTTGCATCTTTTGCGCCACCCGGTATATAACAATTCTTTATAACCACGATGACAAACAAATAGGAAGTTGTGTGTCTTTCTACTGAATGAAGATTGATGACACTCTTCAAATTATATTTGTAGAAAATTAATTTTTCATCTTAGAAATTTTTCTAGAGCTTTCCACTTAACTGTAAAAGATTAAACTTAACTGTTGGATCACCCCAAGAATCTCATCTACATAAAAATAATCGGTCGAAACATTTAGCAAAGAAAAATAAGGCCTGAATATCCATAAAAAATATACCTACGAATCGAATTTTCCACCTTTTGTTTTTTCTGAAATCTGTTAAAATTCGCTAGTTTTATGACATATCAGAAAAATAAAAAGCACGTATTACGAGTACATTCTATACATTATAGACACTAACTAAAAAAAAAAAGCTATATTGTTACCTCATATATTATGGCACCCAAAATCAGTTAATTTACTAGTTAGAAACTCTTAGAGACAAAAATTAATTCAAATATCGAATTTAACACATAAACTACGAGTATCATTAGAGTACAGCGCAAAAAAGTAAGGAATGAAAAAAAGCATCAAACTATTCAAATAAAAGTAATGAAAATAATAGATAAAAGTAAATAGATAAAAATACTATTTAAGAAAAAATTACAAGAGTACTACAGAAAAAATCTATCTGGCAAAAAAAAACTAAAAACTTTTATCAGATTCAACATATTTATCTACATTTTATATGTTACATTCGATCGACATGATCTGTTACTTATGGTTAGACCGTACTTCATTCTGTATAAACATCCATCAAATGATTTATTGAAAACGGCTTCATTCAAATTTATATGATTTAGCTTTTCCGCCATGACTGACAAAAATATGAAATTAATCACAAAATTGAAATTAGTGGTATCTATAACATTTGGGAATAACTATTGATTTATTTTTTTGTATTTTTTTATTATAACATGTAAATAATAATTGTAAATATATTTGTAATTATAAAAAAAAAAAATATTAATTTTAATTTTATTATGTTTTATTAAGTTAATAATATATTCTAATTTTAATAATATATACTAAAAACCTTTATGTTGATATACATTTGTTTCTTCGTAATACAGTTATTTACATGAAATTCACAGCTAAAATTAAAAAAAGAAAAAGTTTAAAATCCCTTAGACTTAAGCCGTAATAGAATAACTTGTAATTAACAAATTCATGAAACAGAAAAATTATTTCCAAACACGCTTTAGATTCGACGTTCCAAATTTATATTTAAAAGAAATTATCTTGAAAAAGTTACTGAACTTATAGTTTACCTTGAGTTACATACGTGAATTTATCTCGTTTTCTTAAATAAAAAACAATTATCTTCATCAGCAATGTTCAAACTTGATTTTTTAAACAATTAAAAAGTTATAATGAATACAAATAGGAAAAAATTTCATGAGCTATATTTCTTATGCTATCATAAAATATAGTAATAAAAAACACTTAAAAAACACTTAATAAAAACACTTTATAGTAATAAAAAACAATATTCTGGTATTTCTGAACAAAAAGATTCCTTTTAAAACAAAATTTTAAAAATACCCTTAATCATTACGATAAGACAGAAAACTATTCTACCTTAATAACGTCTTATTTAAAAAAATAAAAATTGAATTTAAAAAACTATTTGATAAGTTGAAACCATTAAAAAGATATAAAAATGAATTTAATATGACTCCCATTTTTAGGGTGAAATAATTATATTTATTACCCTTGAATAAGGATCGATTCTTTTTCCAATATAATACTCATTTTAAGATAAGTAATACAATAAATTTGCAGTTTTAAGGTTAAAGATGTAAAAAAAAGTTTTTAATTTGTATATTTAGAGATTGGGGGATTTTTTATAAATTCAATTGGAATTTTGGGTGATGTTATTTTTTATAAAGAACATAATTATACGTACGATTAAAATTTTCAACAATTTAAACCGATGCGAAGTGTCCACCTATTTCAGTATCTCCCAATAATTTCCATTCGTCTGATTATTTCCCCCAAAACTGAAATTATCTTAAATCTACATTATATATATGTATAAAATAACATGTCGTGAGTGATTCATAATCAACACCCAGGAAAAACTACTGAAGGAAATTGATGAAAATTTGAATACATGTTCTTACGGTGTAAGAATACACTAAGAAAGGATTTTTTGAAATTCCGATCTAAAGGGTTAAAATGAAGTAATAATGAAATTTACTATTTTTTTTTTTTTTTTTCTAAATTTACTACTTTTTTTAATTTCTGTATGACAAATGAAGATATCGACTTGATTTTTGGAGTTTTCAATCTTCATGTGAATATCTAAAAACCAATTTCAAGATTTTTCGAAATTCTACTTCGAAACGGGCGAAGAAGGTAAAATCGTTTGAACAATGATTGAAAATTTTCCCCGACTATAATAAACGAGATATTCCCTCCATTTTTAGTCGTAATGAAAATATTCTACAGATAAATATCTAAAAACCATTTTCGGTTTTTTTTTTTAATTTCGATATTTTACAGAGTTCGACGGTGTACGGCGTGGCGGAACAACCACTGTTACTGTATGTGCGACGCGATTGGCTGCATCTGCCTTCGATTAATTGACTAAAAGACATAAAATAAAAGTAATTTTAAAATTAGAAGTAATAAGAAACCAAGTACGGTCACTTCCTTGTGATATTTGTCGGGTAACCCTATGAACCGAGCAAAGTACATTTTTACCCGTACCAAGTACGGTTAACCAGTTATTTTTAAATAACTAATATATTATTAAAAGTAAATAATATTTTTAAGATTAAGGTCGACTTTTTTGAAACCTACATTCTTAGATCACTCAAAGTTTCTGATCCTGTACTGACCAAATTGTGGCTCTAAAGAAATTACAATACACTGATATTTTTTTAAACTGAAAAGGCATTAATATTTATCATTACCATTCTTACAAGTATGAATTTAATGAAAACAGTGGGGCCCAAGAGGCAGACTCCTCTGGCTAGACGGGAAGGGTGAGCGAAGCGAGCCGTGACAGCTAAATATCCCTTCCTTGATCACGAATGCAAGTAACCATATAGCACAGGCTATTTGTACCTACAAAGAGACTTGTCCTGACTGACATTTATCAACGTCCAGCAAAAACTACTGAAGATAAATTGATGAAAATTTTATACATGTTCTTCTTACGTGTAAGTACGTACTAAGAAAGGATTTTTGAAATTCCGAATTTAGAGGGTTAAAATGGAGCAAAAATGAAATTTACTATTTTTTTTTTTTTTTTAATCTGTAACAAATGAAGACATAACTTGATTTTTGGAGTGAGTAATTTTCATGTGACTATCTAAAAACCAATTTATAAATTGAAACGGGTGAGGTAAAAACATTTTTGAAAACTGATTGCAAATTTTCCCCATTTCCGACTACACTAAACGATATATCCACACGATTTGAACTAGCAAATACTCTACAGATGAATATCAAAAAAACAGTTTCGGGATTTTTTTAATTTCATTCTTTTAAGGGGTGCGAAGGTGTACGACGCGGCGGCTAAACCAATACAGTCACAGCCACTATTACTGTATGTGCGAAGCGACTGTACCTGCCTCCGGTTAGGTGACCAAAAAACATAAAATTAACCAAATTGGCGGCCACGAGAAACGCAAGTAACCATCCAGCGCGGGAGAAGAGGATGCTAATGTTCAAGAAAATAATTTATCGAAACAACTTTCCTGATATTAAACTACCATTACAAATTTATAAGTTTTTTTATCGCTTGAAGACAGAAAAATTAATTATTATGAGAATTTAAGAAATATCGAAATAAACGCTACATGTCAATACAACTTAACGTAATAAATCGTCAACAAATTCATATTAAGCTGAAAAAAAATACTACATGATGTATATAAAATGATTTCACCTAAATAAAATATAGGGTTAATCGATGCGTGGATATGTGCATCTAAGATACGTATAGGGCGTACGAGTATAGACAGCAACAACGATATTTGTACCATTAAGTACGCAGTAAGATAAAATTATCTTCATTTCAACAAATTGTAATTCTTTTTATTTCATTTTCATTCAAAAATACTATAGTAATTACCCTACTATAGTAATTACCCAACTATAGTAAATACCCAACTGAGTGGAAACCGTGTATATTTCCAACAGAAAGGAATAAATTAATTTTCTGTTTTACCCTATCGTTTTTAACTTTGACACATGTGAAACATGAAGTTTATCTTGTTAGTGAACAGGATTTTACCGAATATCAAGAAAATTTTGGATAGCAAGTAGGTAACATATAATTTTTCAGCAAGTTGGGGTGTCACTTCATTATTATCTAAGGTAATGAAACATTTTCAGATCATTGGATAGCTCATAGAGGAGCAATAGAATGGCCTGTCAGGTCTCCAGAGGAGGAGATTATTAATTTTGGATTATAAAAAAACAAACCTGTAATATTGACGACCTGAAAAAGTGAATAATTGACGAATCTGCACGTATACTACCAAACGTGACATAACAAATTATAAACGGATGAACCTTAAAATTACCGCAATACCACCAATTTGAAGAAGGGAAGCATTTTGAACACTTCCTCCTATAGAAGTTATGCTTCCAAAAGTTATTGTATTAAATAATTTAGGACCGAAGACATTATTATTTAAGAGAATTATTAACTAAATTATTGTGCACTTATATATATATATATATATAAAAATGCGCGCGCGCACGCACACACACACACATTTATAAAAACCAGTCTCCTTTCACGTATTATTTCTTAAAATTTCTGTCACAGCATTTTCTGAAGACGTAGTTTATAAGTGTCGTCACGTAAAGATTTAATTATTAACTAAATTATAATTATTTAACTAGATTTCAAAATTAAATATTGTAATAATAAAAGCAAATAATATCAACTAGCCATTTAATTTTTAGTAGTGATGCAATTATTAGTGTTATTTATTATTGTATTAGTGTTTGGATTATTAATTCCAAAGTTATCTGTTTAAAATTTATTGGATGCAGTTCTGACGGTAATACAAAATAAAAAAGTTAACTTTTACCCTGATTTAAGAGTTTTTTCAACTTTGCTTATTACTCTAAAAGAAGACATTTATCGAGAAATGGTTTTCGACAACATCGTTCTCGTAAACGTTAAGTAAAACTCATATATCATATGTTCACCTTCCTGTATAAAAGAAAAGTTTGATTCAATATGACAGACAAAAATTTCAAACACCGTAAAGTAGTAATTTTGAAACTATGTAGATCCGCACTTGTGTCTAACCTAATACCACTCAAATCTGAAATATTTTCCATAGTTTAATATCAATCACCCTTTATATCATTATATTCTTCTCGGTGAAGTTGGCGACTTCACCGACCACTTTATTCCATACTCACCTTAGTATGCTTGGTACGGGGTACCTGTTATTCTTTGGAATGGCTCTACAGTTTCTTCAACGCTTTACTCCGTATGAGATTGTCCACAATCTAATACAAACTACATTCCTCAAAACCTTTTACTTTAAAATTCCGCAGAATACCTTTTAGGAATTTCAGAAAAAGCAAGTAATAGAGACGAACCGGGGAAAAGCGCATAGAAATATTCATTCCACTAACGAATATAACAAATAAAATAATACAAGTATAAAATAAATTGACTTTATTCTTAAGATTTTTCTATTACAAAACAAAACTTTTTTATATAAAAAGCAATAAAAATATTTTTTACAATTTATTCTTAAAATACAATTCGAAATAGTCGTTTTTATGTAAAGAGCTTATATTTCAAACGTTTAGTTATTTAAGCTTATTAACGTACGAGAAAAGCTACGAATTAATATCATTTGAAACTTTAAAATCTTGTAAAACACTGTAATTTAATAAAACTGTATCAGATTATTACACTTCTTAAACTAATGTAAACAATGTAATAGTGAACTAATAAACAATAATTATACTCGCTTTGCCAAATATGTCATTCCTTTCTAACAATTTTTCTTCCAACTGCTTTTAAATAATTCCACAGAAGTATCAACATACGAACGGATGGTCCAAGTGTTCAATAGAAATGAAAAATATTTTTAAAAAACTCATAACTCAAAAAATCATCAATTAATTAAAAAAATTAAGCCCCTATTTATCATCATTTAACAATGACCAACATAGTTTTTAAAAGAACGATTTTTAAAGAAAATGGTTGGTTCTGTAAAGGACGACATGTATAAACTTCGTCTTCAGAAAATGCTGTAATAGAAATTTTAAGAAATAAAACATGAAAGGAGAAAGGCTTTTATAAGTGCATATATATATGTGTGTGTGTGTGTGTGTGCGCGCGCGCGCCCCACCCACACACACACACACACATATATGTAATGTTGTTCGAGCATTTTAAGGATAAGTAATGAAAGAATTCCCAAGAAAATCCCCTTTTTTTATCTAGAAAGAAAAACTAGGAGCATATATTGTGATAATATTAAGAACTTAATCACAGCAGGAAAAATTTCTAGACTTATAAAATCGGAAATTAATGAAGAAAAATTAAAAGAGATTTCGGAAAGCAGAATTTTCTTCGAAGAAGAAGCTCCAAAACAAAAAAAGGATATTACTAACAGAAGAATTCAGGAAAAAGATCAGGAGAGACTTGAAAAGTGCTGACAGGAAAGGAGGGAGAAAGGCAGAGAGAGAGAGAGTGACGCTAAGAAAAGCTTTAAACGTGATCTGTAGGTGGCCGTAAGGATAAAAGAACATTTAAGGTTTTAAATAATTCTTTTAATAAAAAATATTTTCTAAAAACCTTCTCTATTGTTTTCTAAACAGCCTCCTGCTTACCATATAATTTATTTTAAAAGCATAATAAATGTCATAACAGAATTGATGATTATTTTGGATTCATTACGTGGAACATTACAGAAATAAAATATGAAATTGCACTAGTCTGAAATTCAAGGAACAAATAAATGTATAAACTTGAAAGCGTAATTAAGGTCATTAAAACTAGATGAATTAAAACAGTACTCAGAATTTCCATTAAAATAACAGCCCATTTGTTATAATAATCTATTCAGTAAAATTTGCAATTTATACTCAAGATAAAAAAAATAATTCAAATTAACTGCTTAATACAAAATAAAAGTATCTTCCAGATTTCATCGCTACCTTAACTTTTTTTTTTAAAGGCGTTTATTTGTTATGTGTGTGTCTATGTTTATGTCTTAAGTAAAACGACTAAAAAAGTAGGAAAAAATAAACGGATGGAAATAACTGATGGATATAATCCACTTAAATTAAAAGAAACCCAACATCCGTATTTCATTTTTATTTATGCTTTAAAAAAAAGAAGCTATATAACAAAGTTGTTATACTTTCCGAACATTGGTTATTTATTCTTATATAGTGGAAAAATAATGATACTTGAAAAAATATGGAAAAAAAACACCAAAGATCGACGACATTTTCTTACTTTTTTTCTCCCCTTCGCCAAAATTACCTCCAAGAAAATGTTTTGATCTGTCTATGTTTACTATGTTAAATGGAAAAACTAGAAAAAATTCCACTGAAAAATTTACAACCAATAAAATGTTATCTAAGATTTCGTGTTTGGGTTAGGGGTGAATTATGATGAAATTTTAATGTAATATTATTATTAAAGGTTTTAAAAAATTCCAAAAATCGATATTTTTAAACTCCGATTGGATCCCCTACCCCAGTATTGCCCTCAAAGTATATTTTTGGTTCGTTTTCAATAGTACTATGCCTAGGAAGACAAAAAAATCTGTTAAAAACATGCAATAAATAAAAATATAGCTTTTTCGATTTTTTGGGAAGGGGGAAGAAATTGGGGGCAAATATTTTTCTTTTAAATGGTTAAATAAGCAAGTGTACATGTACTGAGATTAGATCGTGGATACCGGTGTTCTTTGGTGGTTGGGTTTCAATTAACCACACATCTCAGGAATGGTCGAACTGAGAATGTACAAGACTACACTTCATTTACATTCATACATTTCATCCTCATTCATCCTCTGAAGAATTATCTAAACGGTAGTTACCGGAGGCTAAACAGGAAAGAAAGAAAGAAAGAAAGAAAGAAAGAAAGATGTACTAAGATTAATATAAAGTCGGTTGTTTGCAAAATTTTGAGAGAATTAAAACCAAAAAATTATCTACCTCACCTCCTGGAGACACTGACCCCAAAATTTAACCAAAAAAATATTGCAACATAAACATAAGTTTCTATACAAAATTTCATCAAAATCAGCTTATTAATTTCATAAAAGCTTCAAACATGTCAACCAAACATACGTACGAATATTACCCTCGCATTTTTTTAATTTATTTCGGTCCCTGGATCATGAAACGTCCAGAAATGCAAAAAAAAAATACCATACCCCATTTTTTTGACTGATTACCATACTTTACAGCAAACTACATCTTGCAGCAAACTGTGGAGTTATTAAACCAGGAAAGTAAAAATTAATTGAGATTATTTCGAGATTCACAATTTTTTTTATATTAAAGAACATGATAATATACAATCTTCATTCGTCATATATCCCCAATATCAAATTATATTCTTATCATTATATCATAAAAACTATTCGTAATAAAATGTATACATTTTTAAAACTGTTAATATTTAACGATTCCCTGACCGAAACTTCTGTACGTCTGTATTTATTTGTTCTGTTTCTTTTCAATGTATTCTCATCAATTCCTACAATACAAAAAAATTAACCAATCAATTTCTATTTCTGTATTTTTAACCAATCAGTATAATTTAACCTTCCGACTTGAAGAAGTCATAATTATTACATTATGTGACGATCTACTTTTGAGTAATACCTCTCCGGAATTCAGATTGCGAAATTAGTTTATTTTTTAATAATTGAACAAAGAATAGAAATAGAATGTAAGAACAAATGGGGAGACAAAAATTAAGAGGTTAAAGCAAATTATAAAGATGAAGTAGGATGAAAAAACATATTGAAATTAAAATATTAGCGTAGAATAAAACTTCTTCAAACCAATTTAATTATCTGCCTGATATAAAAACAATTCCTGCATTAAAATGAAGAAAAATAAATAACATAGCCCGGACATATTAATAATATTTTAAATTTATGAAGGCAATCTTAACTCTCCAGAATAGTTGCCAGTTTGAAATATTAATTTTTTTTTTTTTTTATAACCGATTTACATTTTGATAATATCTAACCATCGGCTAATATTTATGAGCAAATAAAAATATTTATATGCAATTTCAAGGACCACCAACCGGCTATTGAGCCAAAAGAAAATTCGATAACGTAAATTAAAATTTTAATATGCTCCAAAATTCATTTTTATTATTTTTGAGAGGAAATTCATTAAATAATTGTCAGAATCACTTTCTTTTTATACTTGTCTTCATTTATTTATTTATTTTAATCCCTTTCTTACGAAATAAATAATATTTAGTAAATTAAATTTTTTTCCGTAGTAAATATTAAAAGTTCAATCCGGATAATAAATAATAACTTTTTTTTAACAAGAGATAAATATTAAAAGTTAAAAACAGGACTACAAAAAACCATTGTTGAGAAGCATTGCTCTCTAATATAGAATAATTAAAGAGCGTGCGGGTGACAATTTTTTATACAGTATAACTCTGTTTTCAAATTTTTTAAATTTATTTGAACATATATATATATATATATATATATATATATATATTTGAACATATATATATATATATATATATATATATATATATATTAAATACATCATATTTATATAACCTACGACCCTCCCAGTAACTTAAGGATTCCAACGCGGTGTCATACATCCAAATCGATTCAGCCGCTGAACTGCCACGATGAAACAAAAATGCATATATACATACATTTTAAATACATTACACTTCTCCTTTTTGGGCAATCGCGTAAAAAATATTGTACGCGGTAAAAACTGTCATATTTACATTTACTAATTATAAAGAATACGAAATTAATCCTTTTATAACCTTTATTTGTATTAAATTATTAATTTTTAATAATAAACAAAAACTTACTTGAATTTTCTTCACGCATCTAATTCAAACTTCTAGCAAGTTCACCGTCCTCCATAAACGAATCACTATCACTGTCACTTTCACTATCAGAGTCTACACGTATAATATAACGTTCTGTCATTTCATCTACCAGTATTCCAAGTTTTTCATACTCTTTTTCAATATTTTTTACTTTTACACAACAGGATTTCCAGTCATCTTCATTCATGGAATTAATTTTCTCCGTAGTTAATCTTTCAACATTTGTGAAAGAAAATGTTGTATTACGACTAGCCAGATGCCTTTTTACGGCTGACCATACCATCTCGATCTGATTCAAATCAAGATGGTACGGTGGTATATGATGTCCATGTCTTTTCAAATGTTCATCCAAGTGATACTTTTGTACTTTAGTTTTATGTAACTTTACCAATTCATATAACTGTGGTTTCTGCATTTTTGAACTATACGGAATATGGGTTTTCCCCAGCCAATCGGTCGTATCTTTTCTTCTGGAGTTAGAATTTGGCGCTTTATCAATACCTGTACGATATACCGAACAGCTAATAAACGGCTGAACCGATTTAGACGCATGACCCCGCGTTGGAATCCTTACGTTATCGGAACTGTCATAGGCTGTATAAATAAATATGTATATATATATATATATATATAAATAAAAAATTTTAAAAGTCTATCAGATGAACGAGTTGTTGAATAACTCGCATCTCAATGCTTCATTCTGAACGATTCGAAGATCTCACGAGTGTGAAGTTTTGTCTTACTAGTGTTTTTATACGTTCTAAGGCTCAGATCCTAGTAAAGGCAGTTACTTTTATACGAATTTCACACCACTAGATCGTGGATAGTGGTGTTCGTCGGTGCTTTTTTTATATTTTTTATTTTTATTCCCTCTTCCCAGAGCCGGACCCACAATTAAGTAAAATTCATCCCAGCGGAAAGTCCAATACTCTAATGGGCCTCCCCGTCTACCGGGTTTATATCCAGCATGACAGGTCAGACCGCCGGTCTGATCTTCTATTTATGCCTGCCTTAAGCCTCTGATGCAGGGTGTCAGATAAAGCTATGCTAAACGTAGTCCCTACCCCAGAAGCCGGGTCTCGGTCTTAATTCTGTCTTGCTTGAAGTGGGAAAACCCCGAAGGAAATTCCCCACCGGGACTATGGTCTTGAAATGCCTTTGCCTCAAATGAGAAATACTCAGAGTACCCCACCGGAACTATGATCTTAACTCCCCCGGCTGTTCTTCGAAACCAACATACCAAGACATGCTGGCCCTCGCAGCTGAGACTGTCCAACGCCGTTGTTTAAAAACCTCTCCTCCGCTCCTCAGTATTTTCAGTCCGTAGGGCAGACCCCGAGTAACTGCTGAACGCACTCCGAACTGGAGTAGTTGCTATATATGACAATAGAGTCGCTGGTGTCAGGTTAGCGACCTCGGCGCGAGCCCGCCGTTCTTCCCGTTCAGGGCACTTGAACAGCGTATGTTCGACGGAATCGCGTTCGCACAGTATATGTAAGTAAGGAATTCGCGCCTACCTACGATGGAGGTAACCGCCAAAGTTACCATGCCCCGTGAACATCTGTCTGGTATAGAAATTA
This sequence comes from Lycorma delicatula, assembly GCF_047948215.1. NCBI lineage: Eukaryota > Metazoa > Arthropoda > Insecta > Hemiptera > Fulgoridae > Lycorma > Lycorma delicatula. The sequence goes on along the minus strand of NC_134461.1, from coordinate 78,708,344 downwards.
AGGTCACCACCCTTTCTCGAGCACCGTGCTCGCAGGTCCGATACCAAGACCCTTGTCCAGACAGCCTTTTCATTGGCCTGCCACCGTTCTTGCCAGATGATACAAATCATATCACGTGCCAAAGTCGCCGACGTCCCGGGATATCTTTCTGCTTGATCAGAAGCTCAATAGAGGTAACACCTATAGTGTGGGTTCAATGAACAACACATCTCAGGAATTGTCGACCTGGGAGAGTACAAGACTATACTTGATTTATTACATTCATATATATCATCCTCATTCATTCTCTGAAGTAATACCTTACGGTGTTCCGGAGGCTAAACAGAAAAAGAAAGAAAGTGTTTTTACACGATTGCCCAAAAAAGAGTGTAATGTATTTAGGGAGTATATATCTATCTTTGTTCCACCGTAGCATTTCAACGGATGAACCGACTGTCACCCGCACGCTCTTTAATTACCCTATATTAAAGAGCAATCTTTTTTTGGCAGTCGTATTTTTTAATATTTATCTCTTGTTCTTAATATTACCGAAAAATGTGTTAATTATCTAATAATTTTCCAGATGGTGTTACTATAACAAAAAAGGAAATGTTGGAAACTCCACTGGTGACAGCATTAGAACGGGATAGCGATTTTCTTGCACGTATCCTAAGAACTGTACAAAATGATCCTTATCTCGAAATTGAAAGACTGGATACTACGCCTGGAAGTAAAATCGGAGATAATTATATGTCATCAATCAGCCGTATTCAGCTGTTTGGATATGCCGGAAAAGAACGTAAGTAGCCAGATTTATACCATATTTAGATACAGTAATAGGAGTAATAATACAATAATAGGGGGTTTATATTTCATCATTAGTTTATTTTAAATTACTTAAATAAAAGTAGATCATCTGTTCTAAGAGTTTAATCAGAAAAAGAAAAGCTTTTTATGAACTCAAAGAGAATAATTCCAAATTAATAACGAGTTAAATAATCCGAAAATTAACTATTTTAGAAGTAGATAATTTTTTGCGTCGAATCTGATGAGTGATGCAAAAGAGACGAACAAACCCGTTGCGGAAATGTGGAAGGGAAAAATAAATGCACAACTCGCAAATCAGACTGCAATTTGCCGCTAAGCGTTAATCATCCTGATCCCTACACTACAATTAAACGGTAGCCATAATAGTTTCGCTTATTAGAGAGAAAGATATGAAATATTACGAACAGATTATATTCTTCCCTTCTAATCTCGTAATAAATTTGACGTCACAAATCCGAAACGATTTAGTCAGGTTTTTTCGGCACAATCGGATTGTGTTTCCAGAGTCGGCGCATTGTATTCGGATTTCTGCAAAGCTTTTGATCGCTTAAATTATTATATGAGCTAAAACAACATTTTACAAATGAATCTTTTAGAAAATTAGTCATGTTTTTTTTTTCTTTACTTACCTTTAAGAGCGTTTTCAGTATGTAACATTTAAAAATTTTAACTCAGAAATGTTTATTTGCCTCTCTGGTGCTCCTCAGTTAGAGTTCGGGACCTTCGCTGTTTTTAATAACGATTAATGACTTGCCGAATGGAATAATTTATTCCAAATATCTACTACTTGCAAACAGCCTTTATAAAATAATTGACCATTCGTCGAATTAATATTATTATAGAATGAACTAGAATACTCGCATGCTATCTTCAAAATGATTTAAAGTTGAATCATAATAAAATGAAAGTAATGTCCTACACTCGGAGGCATTTAATTCTAGCTATGTCTTTTTACATTGTTGATCGAGCAACTGAATTTGTTAAAAGTTTAATTAAAGGATTTGGTATAACTTATATTAATTTCAAGAATTCAAGATCACGTAATCTACCTTCATAAACCCTGTATAATTCCTAGATTTTATATTTTGTCTTAGCGTCTCCTTTTATAACAGAATTACTTCTTGTATTACACTGTACCTAGTTAAAAATAGACTTGATTTGTTTCTGGAGTTTGTAATCTTTATCATCGTTCTACTGTATTACGTAATGAAAAGTTACTAAATAGATTTCTTAAGTTTATTACAAATAAGAAATATCCCAGTTAGATTTTCTAACGAGTGATTTATAATGTTCACAACCATTGAAACAAGACGAAGCGTTAAGAATTTTATTTTATTTTTTTATGTTGAATAATATTATTGAATTTGAAATGTTACTGACTTTTTAAATTGAATTCTCTCCGATTCGACCTCGAATGAATCTAATTTATCTTCGGCAACAACATTTCATTATTCTAATTCTATTTTATTATAAAGTTGCGGTTAGTAAATGATTTAATTTTAAATACTGACCCGTTTTTTTGTTGTTTTATTTTTCTACTACGAAATAAATTACTAGAAAATATTTTTAAAAATCTTAATAAATTTATTAGCTAGTTGCTATTTAATTTTACTTTTTAAACATTTTGTAATTCAATTATCTTTTTTCGTTCTCTTTAACTATAACATTGGCCCAGGGTTCGATTCCCTGTCAGGCATAGCATTTTTCATACTCTACAAATTATATTTCCATATTCCCAAGGACAAGTTTCAAGCTTATGTGTGGAATCATTAAGCAGAAAAAAAGTTTTCCAAAAAACTGTCACAAATTTTGTTTGAATTTCTGATTTATTTTTTGTAATTTATAATTTCAGCGAGTAAATGATTAAAAACATTTTTGAAGCGGGAAGTCTTCATAATTGTTTTTAATTGAAGAGTATTCAAGATTTCAATCACTATTTCCTTGAAGGTACATTCAATAGCTTTCGTTGAAACCAATTCCAACGTTCTTATGTGAAAAGCCGGTATATACAAACCGAGATAATTTAATTTGTTTTAACTCTGAATAAAATGCAAAAATCGAAAAATTTATTTACGATTTTGTTAGCGACAAATCAGGGTGTTGTACCTTTCGCTGTCTCTCCCCCGCTCACCATTCCGTCCGTTAAAGATCTTTGAATAATCCGTCTAAAATTAATCACTGTGATTGACATCTATGCGACTGAGAACAGCTCAATGATAATGTGTAAGGCAAGTAAACTGCCTTCTTCAGGATCGCAAACTATTTCGAAAATGGAATAATTATTTTCAGTCGTATGTTTATACTGTTACGGCTGCCAAGTTTAATTTATTACGCTATTATCAGATGAGAAGCATCCAATTGAGAGACGTTACTTTGACAAATGGTGTGCACGGTTCGTGCCATGATAACCTGTCACTTCTATTACCACCAATCAGGTCAGATTATTCTGACAAAAAACGCGGGCGGAGTAACCCAATCAGAAGTTCCCCACCATTGCAGTCTAGCAGCGATTAAAAAGCACAGCTTGGTCAAAGACCAAGTCTGAAGAAGATGTCGCTCGATGTAAGGTCGACTTCAACCTCAGCCGAACGCTATATCTGCCTACTGATTACGACCGCTTTAGCGGGCAAAGCGGTTTTCAAAACCTTTTTATTGCTGAAGCTGACTGACTACCTTGTTCAGACATTCACTACTCCGAGATTTAAATTCCCGTTCAGACGTCGATGTTGTCAAATCCGGGAACTCACAGATTAAACGGCTCTTTTCAGAGCCAACTTATTAAAGTGGACAAAGTTGATACAAATAACTGCCGTTACACACTGTTAAATATATGTTATAGAACAGCATCGTCTTTGTATCTGTCTATTTTAACAGTGTAAAAATGTTCTTTTTTAAATAATTTCATATATTTTTAATCAATAAAAAATAATTTTTTTCTGCTTTTAAACTTTCAAGAGTATTTATGAATGTAACAGCTAAAAAATAGAAATATGGAACGGGAAAAATCATTCTTTCAAATATTTAAAATGAGCGATAACTCTGAAGAAAAAATATGCTCTTCATTAAGACATATTTTTAGAGCTTATTTGAACAGATGAAGTGTCGAATCTTATAATAAAAAAATAAAAAAATGAAGTGGAATCTTCTCGTTTTCTTTAGGATATTTGTAAAGAAATTTTAGTAAAAAAGGATTACGCAGAAACAGAAAAGGGATTACAAAATAAATTTAGTACTACTACCTCGATGTTTTACGATTATTATGAAGTAATGTTTCCAACTCATCGACGTTTTAATATAACGTCTAAAATATGGCAACGAATACGACCTTTGTGTAGACCGCAACTGGTTCAGACCCGGGACCGCTATTTTCCATAATTTCAAAATTGACAATTTAAGACCCAAATCACCCCCATTTGACTCTCAAATAAAAGTGATTCATTTCCTGAAATTATTTATTTTACCGTAAAATATAATTTTTTTATAACTACCTTACACGTACAGTTTTTCCGGAAGTTATTTGCTTGAGAGTAAATTTCAAAAACCAATCCTAGTAAGTTTGGTTGAAGTATGTTTAACCACTAAAAATAGAAACTGTAACAAATTATCAAAATGTTAATACAAGAAAAGTCGTATCAAGTATTTACAATAATACTCATTTAATTAAAATTTACATCTCTGAACTCCAGAACTTCCCAATTTTTATCAGAAAAATAAATAAATAAAAGGAAGTAAGCCAAATAAAGTCGAAATCGCGAATATGACTAGTTTTAAAAATCGTTAAAATACTTACTGCTATCCAGCCAGTACTAAAAAATTATAGAATTTTTTTTTAGGTGCAACTAAACAAATTTAAAAAAGTATTATGTTAATAATAAAATAAAAATGACATTTTAAAATATTCGGCTAAAACGTTAATATGTAGACATATCAAGTTTTCTACGTAAAGTGGGCAGAGATCGAAAAATCGATTTGAAAGAACATTACATCAAGTAACAATAAAGTAAAAAATAAAACATAAAAATTGAAACTTGATTTTACAAGCTATTAAATTAATTCTTTAGAAAAGTTTTATTCCGAGTAAATAAATTATCTGTTTGTTAAAGTCCTGATACATTTTTGTATTAAATTTAATTAGATATTATTTAATTTAAAAATCTGAATTATATTCGATTTACTTCTTTTCGTTATAATAATAAATCTTAGAATATAAATTACGTAAAAAACTAACGTGATCAGATAATAAATTTCGGTAACTGCGAGCCTGAACGTCCTCCACCTTAATCTTTTTCAAACTGTAATGCGTTGAAAAATATGTTACATAATTAATAAAAATACAAGTTTCAAAAGTCGGAAGAATAAAATTACCTCATTATTCTTCCTCAGAATCTGTAATGACAGTAGCGTTGTTAACCACTACTGAAATCCAATTGTTTGCGTATATAAAAATAAAATCACCTATACGTATAACTTATTGTATATAATTTTTATACACTCTTACGACTTTTGAAACTTGTATTTTTATTAATTATATAATATACTTTTCAACATACTTTAATTTGAAAAAGATTAAGGTTGAGGATGTTCAACTCACAATTGCCTAAATTTTTTCTAAAATTTTAAATAAAAAGATCATCACATTAAAATAACTAAAAATCAGCAACTTCATTCATTATTTTTATTATTATGTGAATTAATTAATCAAAAAATGTGTATCGAACGCGATCTGATTTGCAATAAAATTTCATTTATAATAATTAAATTAACGAACAAAGATTACGAGTCGTATCAAATGATTTTTAACGGTATCCAAAAAATATTCAAGCCTTCAGCCTTCAAAGTCCTTGCTTAATAGCAGCCACCGGAATGACTGTCTTGCTAACCATTTCTACTGGCCCAAAATCCCTTCAGCTACCCAATTGTATGTAGTGTAGTAGAGATGAGAAATTGAATAACCCCTTTAAGCCCTACTATGTTAACAGAACTAAGCATCCAAATATTGAAACGCTCGTTCGTTAATGATTTAACGTCAAATGCACCTCATTAGACAGTTTGACTCGCTCAGCTTGAGTCATTAAGGGCTTTCCTATTTACGTATTCGGATTTAGTAATTCAATATTACGTAATTTTTAATTTATAAATGCTTGAGGTTTTTGAGAATATAAAGTGAAAACACAAAATCCCTTTTATTCAGTTTCACTTACCTAAATTACAATTTAAACGATAATTCCAAATGCTTAAATTCTCAATTCTCAGGTTGTGTTTAGAACCTAATAATTTGTGCCGAACTTTTAATTTCTATTCATTGCTAACAAATTTTAGCGGGAATAAAATTCTATATTTAACCTGTTTCATCCTTTTAAGGATGGTTAAAAGGGAAGCCGACTTTTTCTTATATATATATATATATATATATATATATATAAATTAATGTTTGTCTGTCTGTATGTCTCTTATGCCTTCCTAAACCGTTCATCCGATAGCGATTAAACTTTGGGGAATGGTTGGACGCATGACAGGGAAGGTTTCTGAATTAGTTTGGATCCGCTAGGTGGCGCTGGCGTCGAGATATTTCGAAAAATTGTGTTTATGGTCCGATTTGCCTAATACTCAGATTACATGTTACTTACATGGAAAGAATTATTTCTGTAAAAAATGAACCCGCTAGATGGCGCTGGGGTTGAAATATTTAAAAAAATTATATTTATGGACTGATTTGGTTCATATTCAGAATATGAATATTAGTTACGTGAAAAGAAATATTTTTGCAATAACTATACCCGCTAAGTGAGGCCGTTTTCGAGATATTTACGAAACAAACAAGCAAATATACAGACTTTTTTATTCTAAATACATATATATATAAGGCATGTTCGTATGTGCGTCCGCTAAAGACCAAAAAACTAGTGGTAATGGACCTATTTACACGCGGGAAAAATAGAAAACGGGGAAAAGGGGGAAAGAGAAAAGGGGAAAACGGGAAAGGATAAAAAATAAAGTGGGCGAGGGGTGAGGGAGAAGGGTGAAAGGGAGATGTTGGAAAGGGAAAAGGGGAAGGAGAATAAGTGAAAGGTAAAACTTTTGTGAAGTTCAGTTTTTTAATTTTTTTATAAAATTTTCAATCGTTCATTTCTCTCTCTCCCTCCATATATATATATATATATATATATAAATAATTACATATAGCAACAGCGAAGCATTACCGGGTCTGCTAGTATATATATATATATATATATTTTAAGTTAAATTCTAGAGGCCATTACGATTTGATCATAAAATATACGAAATCTATGAAACCCTTAATCCAGCCTCAACCTTTTAATATTGATTTAAATGGAAAACCTAACGATATGAATATTTTTTTTAAACGTTATCTGAACTGAATTGTAAGTTTCAATCACAAAACTTTCAGAAGATATACTGAAGTGTTTAAAAGTGTACAGTGTTATTTTTTTAGCCCTCTTAAAAGTGGATTTAAGGAAAATTCCAAGTTGAAGTAAATATTACACTAAATATTGTTGAAATAAATCTTACTTTTCGACGCATTTCAGCGATGCAAATGGAACGAGTCATGATGGGTATGAAAAAATGATTTGCATCTACTTAAAACCCTTCTTACAAGTGAGATAGAGAAAAAATTCCTTCTTATTAATATGAATTACTACTTAAGGCAAATCCTTGATAGTTTTCAAATCACAACCACTTCCAATCTGGGCATCTATTTTTAATTTTAGGGTAGTTCATAAAAAAAAGAATTTAATTTCTCTAAAAATTTCATAACTGAAAAATTTCACTTTTCTAGTTATTCGAATAATGGAAAGGTTAATTATGAATCGGTGAGGGCATCCCCCAATTATACACACTAACAATCCATCTAAAATTCCAGCACACATCTAAACATTCCACATCCAGTGGACAAAATTATCCCTAAAAACTCAACTTTAAATATGATATAATTAATAGGTGTAAAAATTTTATAAAGTTTTGAAGAAAAATAATGGGATAATTTGGCTATTTCTCTTGTTGATGTGACCATTTCCTAACCGCTTTAGTGCTTTATTAATAAGAGAATGTTATTTTGATCTTATTACATTTATAAAAAAAAAAATGTCCAAATCCAAATACCTCATTTTTTTCACCAACCGTTAAGAAATCAGTTAATTAACCAGACATATTACGGATGTTGATTTCTATGTATGAAATTATTCCAGTTTTTATACGCCGTTAACACAAATAATATGAGTGAATAAATTTCCATTTCATTACGACAGTTTTTAGATATGAATAAAAGAAATTAAAATTTTAGAAAAAAAATGTTTTTTCTAAATAAATTTTTTACATTCCATTCTAAATTAACTCCATAAGAAAATGGAATTATTCATTGAATATACATAAGACACATCTATGACAAGCTATTGATTTTAAATCATATAACATTATCTTTTAGTCAGCGGTATATAAAATATACTACAGCGTTATTAAATATTACTAAACTGTAATAATAATTACATCACAAAGAGTAAAATAAATAAATATTTGGCAAGAGAACTTTTACGTCTTAAGACAAAGTTTTAACTAAAAACTTTCCACTTTTCTAGACAAGAACGAAGTTTAGCGTAAATTTTGAATCGCGACGTCTAATACTTTATTTCTTAGTAAAATATTTATTTTCAATCAAGCGTTAACTTCTTATCCACAACATGAAATTAGGAAAATAGTTCTTTTTGTTTTCGTTTATCAATATAAAAATCTCTTCCGGCACGCCAGAAGGGATTTCACGGAAGTAGATTTCACCGGTGCTTAGAAGGGGATAAAAAAGATTTCCACCTTAAAGTTAAAAAAATCTTCAAATTTACTCAATACGACAATGGTAGCATGTGAAAAAAAGTTTTAGATGTTTAGCATACAAGCCCCACCTTCTTACAATTCCAACAATATTTTGGTAATCCCTTGCTTTAAGGGTCTGTCATATCAAAAATTGTTTCAGAAAAACGTTTTAGGTAATGTTTAGAGGAGTAACGACCACTTTAAACCGATTCGATACTGTGCTACTAAGGGAGAAATTATTATTTTTTGTTTTCAAAACCCCTTTTTTCCACCCCCTGGGCCAATGGTTGATGACATTAAAAACTTTACTTAGATAGGTTTTAGGCCCTTATTCAAAGAATAGTAGGAACTTTAAACGAATTCGATATTTTACTTAAAAAGGTTATAGCGGTATTTTGGTTTTACGAAAACCTATTATTAAACCCTTATTTCCACCCGCATGGTCCGATTTTGGCCGTTTATGAACTCGACCGAGATTTTGGGTCGTTATATTTTACGTATCAATTTGAAAGTGATTGACTCAAAATTATGGCAATTATCGTATCCACAAGAAAGTGAAATATATATATATATATATATATATATATATATGCACGACGTCTGTAAATAAAGTAATCACAAAAACGTTTTTATTTACAATCCAATTATACATGGACTCACCTTCAAAACAGTTCCCTTGGGAAGCCACGCTACGCTTCAAACGGTTTTCCCACCCTTCGTAGCAATGTTGGAACTGAGAAACCGAAATATCCTACAGATGGTCGGTTACATTGTTTTTGTGAAACCCGAAGATATGTCGTAATTTTCCAAAAGTCGAATAATGGTACCCATCACAATACGTAGCTTTCTAATGAAATCTACCTATTAAACCTACATATTATATATGTATATCAGCCGACAAAGAAAAGAATATACCAAAGAAATCGATTAACTAGTCATGAAAAAATAGATTTGAAAAACCTATCAGTGTTAAACAGCTTCATCTTAGATAATTATTCAGCAATGTATGTTTTTAAAGAAGAAATAATCTATAATGACCCATAACTCTTGGCATAGTACATTTCATTATTGTTGATTAGGATTCACATTAAAAGATAACCTTCATCCATCGATGGGTAAAAGATATGCCTTTTACCCATTGCATAATGGGTAAAAGGCATAATGGCATAATGGTAAAAGGCATGCCTTTTACCCTCATTATGCATTGACGAAAATTAAACTGTATTTCTTATGAAACTTAACTGCTAACAAATGGACTCATTTGAAAAAACTATTTTTGGCTTTGAAAAAAAACAGCCTCGAACTCTGGTTCTGGAGAAATAACCTAAAGTCAACGTATAAAATGGCGTCATCAGCTGCCCTGAAGCAGATTCTTTGCTGCACCATACCCATCTCTGTACTCTCTATTTCATGTTCAACTTTTGAACTCCTGACAGCTCTCCTTTCTTTGCTTACTAAATTGTCTTCATAATTTTCGTCTTGCCTTCTTCGCACCTTCTACCTTGAGCACTGTTTTAATCAACACAATCTTTACATGTTATGACTAACCAGTTAACTTTTCTGTTCTACAGTTTTACTTAGTACAAAGTAAAGGAAGTATTGTGATAGCGAAAAATGTCGGTTATCAGATTTCAATAGAAATATCCATTTTTACCAACCCTGAATCCATTTTGACTGGTTTCGTACGTACGTATTTTTCGATACGTATGCATTTCGCATAATTAAAAAACGATTAGCCGTAAGATGTTGAAATTTTGGATTTAAGACTGTTGTAACATCCAGTGGTGCACCTCCCCGTTTGATTGCAATCGACTGGACCAAGTGTCAAAAATTTGGATTTTGGACTTTTTCTTAACTGCAGTAATAAACCCTCCTCATTGACAGCTTTTCAATGATATATCATAAGTGATACTTATTCATTGATTCCAGAGTTATAGCCAAATAAAATTGTAGTTAATGAAATAATTGGATCTTACAACGGGAAGGCACATCGATTCGAATTCGACTTCATTTCCTTTTTTTTATTTAAATATAAGATTTATTAATAATATTAACCTATGATTATAAAAAAAAACTTACAATAATTCAATAACAACAAAAAAAAAAAAATGAAAAAAATCAGAAGTTATTAGTGAAATAAAATTTTATGTACTTTAATACAATGTATATATGTGTATATGTGTAGAAGGCGAACAAGAAAGTCATAACTTTTTTTTTATCAGATCAAATTCATTCGCCTTATTACTTCTTAATTTTTCTATCTCCTTATTTAAAATGTTTTAATTAGCATTTTAAATACCTCCAGTCTTTTTTTGTTCCTTTTTTTATCCCCATTTTAAAATCTCTACTAAAGTAGATAATAACCACAATACTTCAAAAGACGCTTCACGTTTAACCACATCTCAATAGATAAAAAACGATTCTATTTATTAAATGGTTTTATTTAGTTCCTGCTAATTTAGTTTATTTCCTTTTCATTTTTGTAATCTTCTATTGGACGTACTTCCTTACATTATTACTGTTTCATTCGTTAAATTATTTCTTCTTTCATAAACATTCAATTTTTATTTTCTTTAAATCTTGTTATTTTCATTTTCCTAATAATCATTATCATACCTTATTCGGCTGCAGTGTACGTAGGTCATTCAGAAAGTAAGAACGGATTGCGCATCGCATGCGCGCAGCTTCATTCACAACAATGGGTCAAGACCAGCTGGTCTCAGATGTTATTCTGCTAGTGCTGTACTAAACTTCGTAGCTGTACTGTGACACAAAGTGATTTAGAGTGTTTATAATGAATAAAAAAATTGAAAATCCCTGCCGACTGTGGGGTACGTTTGGTTATACGTTTTTTGAATGCACAAGGTGTTCGTACTGTGGAAATTCATCGTCAGATTACTACCGTATATGGTAACAATGTAATGAATGGTCTTTCGACTCGTGAAGTGTATTTGCCTCATGACAATGCACGTCCACATTCCCCCAAAGAAAACTTGTGAACTTTCAAAGATTTCGCATGGGATGTTTTTGATCATCCGCTGTAGAGTCTAGATCTTGTCCCAGACGATTTTCGCCTGTTTACTAAATTGAACGAGTTTTCCGGCGAGAACCGCTATGAAAGTAACAACGACGTCAAGTCACATGTTCGTGTGAGGCCTAGTGACCTTGCGGCAAACTTATTTGACAACTGCATACAAAAACTAGTGCCACGATATGACAGATGCTTAAACTTAGGAGGTGATTATATGAAAAAGTGGTTAAAAAAATGTACATTATGATGGACATATTAAAAATAAATACAATAAATTTGTTTTAAAACAAAAACGTTTTTACTTTCTGGACGACCCTCGTATTAATCATTGCTTATCGTATGGTTTATCTCCTAAATATTTCATGTGTTCGTGCAAACCTTTTATAATTTATTTTCCTTACTCCAATGTTGATCGTCTTATTCTATTTTCTAGACCACTGTTAATTATTTCTTACAATGAATATTAAAGAAATATGGGAAAAAGCAGCGGACTTACATTACTCATCTCTCTATCAAATCAGTTTAGTATAAACAATATACTGTTTTGCAGCAATAAAATAAACACCTGTAAAAGAATTTGATTATTATCACGCAACATAAAAACGAAAACAAAAATTTATCAAGCTATTCAATTATTAAAACTGAATCTGAAAACAAAAATGTTAAAAAACCTTTACGGTTTAAGAATCCTAAGTTTTAAATATTTAATTAATTAAATCATACATCATTTGTTTGTCTCAGTTTTATTTTGTCAATACCAGAATAACACTACTGGCAATATTTTACATTATTTTTTCCTTTAATTCCAGTATCACAGCTCCTCCTAGGTTTTCTTTTTCTTTTTTTTCTGTTTAGCCTACGGAACAACCGTAAGGTATTACTTCAGAGGAAGAATAACGATGATATGTATGAATGTAAATGAAATGTAGTCTTGTACAGTCTCAGATCAACCGTTCCTGGGATGTGTGGTTAATTGAAACCCAACCACCAAATAACCGGTATTCTGAACTCCCAGGTTTGCTGGGAGTTAAGGATATTAACGACCAGTTATCATTCTCGATGTCAAACTGCTAAAACGTTAACATCAAATGATTTAAATGAATGATCTACCGTTAATTTATTTACCTTGCACGAACGCTAAATAAAATTAATATTTTAATCACTAAGAAAAACTTTCTTAAATGAAAAAAATTAAGCATTCAAAATAAATAAAAAATTATTTACCAGCAATAAAAAGAGAGTTAAACTGAACACCATAAAATAATCAATTAAAATATTAGGTGATATTGTTTATAATATCCAAATCAGGAAACAAAACTACGGTAAACCACATTTAGGCCTCTTCAAAGATTAAAATTAACGAAGGCAAATTAATTAAAATAATTTTTAATTAAATTCATGGTTTCTAAAATATCAGTTTACAACCTTAACAAAATAATCATCTAATTCTCGCTGAATTAAATCCCTAGAGTTGTTTATAACAAACAGAACTGTAAAACGGAGACAACCTAATTAAAACAACTCTATTCAAGGTATTTTCCTTTATTTAAAACATATTTCTTCAACTGTAATTAATAAATTAATTTGCATTATTTGTTTATTTTCCTTTATTTAAAACATATTCCTTCAACTGTAATTAATAAATTAATTTGCATTATTTGTTTAATACGTACTCCTACGAAATAATTACCTCCACTTGCGTAAAAGAGCATACAAAAATAAATTATCCGTGATAAAATACTTATTTACATTTTATAATAATTAATTAATTATTTAATTGTAGCTGTAAATGCGACAAAACCTTGTTATAACATGCACATAATATTAAAATAACAAATAAATTATAAAAATATTAACATTATTCTTTATTGAAATTCGGCTCAAAGTTTAAAATAAATGTATAATTTTAAAATGTTTTTCTTTAGAAATTTATATTAAAAATAAACTATAATTTAAAGTAAAGGTGGAGATATATTACAATGATGAGGTTCAAAACCCGGATAATCTAATTTACGGATCAAAAGACGATTCCATTCATGAATAAACCATTTTACATTATATAAAATGTACAACAAATAAACAAACAGGAGATCAAAGAAGAAAAATAGTAGCTGAACTCTTTATTACGTAACAACACTATAGTTATAGTAAAAATATTTTTAACATAAAATTTGAATAAAAGATTGAATACATTAATCAATGAATAAATAAATGGTTTATTTTTTTATTAGTATGTGATTTTAGAAGTAAAAAAAACATCTAACACAGTTGTAGGACTTTCCTGTCCCGCGGCAAAAGCCACGTTCCGGGAAAGTCCTACAACTGCAGGTTGTTCCAGATGTACGGCTTACACACAACTTAATCTAAAATACTTACAATTTTATTTAATTATATTTTTTCGTTTATTTAATTCATGTGATTCTAACTAAAGCGCGCGCGCCTACCGTATTTAATTCGCGAGGTAGGCACTAACTAAATTAATGTAATCTCACAACTTATATAGTACAAATTTCGCTCGTACGGTCGGCAGACTCGTGTAGCCGCGAGGCTTAACGCACCAGGTACCTGGTCAACCAGGCGATCGAGTTCGAGACCTAGCCAGACCGAGTTACTATTTTACACTTTAAATATTGTTCATTTATTTAATTCTACCGTACACCTGCGACGTCACAACATATCAGACGACAACATTTTTTTGTTGTGGGGGTGCAATTTTGCAAAAGTCTTTTTTTCTATTGTTATTTCTTAATCGTTAATAAATGTGTCTAACAAAAATGTGACCTTAATTAGGCGAAAATGAATCCAGAAGTTCGGGAGATATAAGGTGATTTAGGATCGGATTTAGGATCGGGAAGAGAGCCACCCCGCAGTGCATCTATTGTCCAGAGAACGACGATGCCGAACATACGTTGTTCATATGTCCAAGATAGGCCGTTAAAAGAGGTCAAATAGTAATTAATGGTCTTACACCAGAAAATCTCATAAACTGGTTGGGGTACAACAATGAGAACTGGGAATGGTTCCGCAGGTTCGACGGGGAGGTCCTGCGGGCCAAAGAGGATGAAGACAGAAGAATGGGAGTATAAACAGTAGGGTAGGGCGGACAGTCACTCCATGGAGGGCCTGTACGCCTTGGTGTGCGGGTACCTGAGAAGGGGGTGAACTCCAGGGGAGTTTGAGTTTGGGTTAAAATAAAAGACCAAGTCCCGGTCGGCGGGGTCGTCCCTGCGGGTGGGGTCGGCGCTGTCGATTAGAGGCCAAAGGCGTAAAGACCGAGTCCCGGTTCCCTGCTGAGGCGCTGGGGGACGGCATAGCCGGACCTTGGCTCTAAAGCGGGGGATTAGAGGCAGGCAATGTAAAACAAAAGATCCGAGACCGGGGAGGCCAACCTGCCGTGCCGGACGTATAGCCGGCGGGTGGGGGACGCCTCCTTTGAGAGTAAAAGGACACTCTCCCCGACTGAGTATACTTAATTGGATATCCGGTCGGGGAGAGTAGGGAGAAAAAAAAAAAGGTGATTTAGAGGCCAACACCGAACACACGAACACTAACATCCGGAAAATTTCCATCCGGTTTTTTGAGTTCCTTAGGTGTCACAAAACGTCAAGATCCGGTAAAAACCGCATTTGCCCAAATTGGGCGGATTACAATAGTTCCCCTAGCTCTGCACTTCTGCTATAGCACTATCTAAACGGGAAGCTAAAAATTCAACCATTAAATATACATATTTCATATTCAAACTTTCATAGAAAATACAGAGTACAGGCAATATTCTAAGTCACTCAGAATATGTACTCTTATAAATTGTTTGTTGTACGTGACTTTCTCCTAGAATATAAAAAAATATTTTAACGCAGAAACAGATTTATAATCGAATGTTAACCTCTAGGCCCGACGCGAAGGCGAGCTACCCCAGCCACCACCAGACAGAATTTCGCGGACCACTGTACTCTGGAGTCCTATATAAGTTAATTAACAACATTATTAGTTATTTCAAGTAATTTTAATGTATTTGTTAAATAATCATAGAAACAATAAACACCTTGAGAATAAATCAGAACAACTACACTAGGCGCTAAATTTCAACTTCTGCTAACTGCTATGTATATGAATGAATTTTCTTTTACGTAACATCACAAAGAGAAATCTTTAAAATAATATATATAAATCTAGTATCTAATAATTCAAATTGGAAATTCAAGCCCTATCGGATACATTTACTGCCTTACCTATTCAATAACAGTACAAAGGATAAGCATATTTCTTTTCACAGCGACCGCTACACATCTGTCAGTTTCTGTTGGTTACCTAGCAACTTAAGTAATCCAGGCATCGAACGACCCGATATAATTCATAAGAAATTTACACAAAACCGACCTTAATGGGCAATGTAATCCCATTATGATTACGGTTGCTTTACGAAACATCTGTTTAAGAAGTCCGTTTAACAGGCTAAATGGACAGGATAGTTAAAAACAAACGACCTCAACAAAATAAAGTACATAAAGTACTTACTTATACTTTATAATAATTAATTAATTGTAGCTATAGATGCGATAAAAAATTGATATAACATAACACATAATATTTAAATAAATAAATGATAAAAATATTAACATTAATAAATGGTTAAATGGTTTTGCCGCAGTCGGCAAATTGCGATACAGTAACAGTACATTATGCGACGAACCTATAATGATTGCCAACAACGCACGAGTGCGAAGTAAGTTACGACACGAACCTTGACGACTGTCGCAAAGTTCGCAAGAGTACACAAATGGCCGTTATAGAGTTGCATACCGTATTTTTCTACGGCTGTTAAAATATCAGATTATTGATTTAAATCAATGATAGAATACATTGTTTACGGAATATATATATTTTTTAATTTTTCACAAAATACTGAAACAATACATTTCTGGGGCGATAGGTTATTAGCCGTAAGTTCTGCCTTATCTTTAATATCAATCGTTGTTACCTATTATTGAAGTACTTTCAAATTAGCCTCTGCTTGCTAACTGTTAAATCTGATTAAAATCAAAACAAAAAAACATCTAATACATTAAATAATACCCGCTCCTGATCGGTGAGTGATTGAAAAGAATAGGCTTTCGATCGGTTGAACACCTGTAAAATAATGAATATGTTTCATAACGATCCTCATTGTAATGCATGTTCCAGCCGCGTAATTCAAACGTTTTAATACAGGCGTAGAAAAAAAGGGTGAAGAATTTATCCAATAGTACACCAATAATTGGTTTGTTATTTTTGGATCGTATCAAGTCGAAAAATGGTTTCTTTATAAGCTTAAAAATTCTCTTAAACTACAGTACGATATTAAATATTTTCCTTGATTATGAAGAAATGCAAAACTGAGACAGAAATTTTCAAATTGAAATACAGAATTTACGTTTTCTCGGTGTTGTGACAAAACACTAAAATACAATTCTCCTACTACTTATGCAGTCTTAGCGCGCATTAATGACAACGTTTCTGAATAGTGTGATCTACACAAAAAAGAGAAACTCCGTACCAATAATAATCTACGTAAATTTAAAATAAAACTGTCATACAGTATAAGCAATATTGTTATTTATATATATATATATATATATTTTTTTTTTTTTTTTTTTTTTTTTTAGTTTAATTTATCCTATCGTATTTTTTTCTGATGGAATTTTTGAAAACATCTTGCTGTCTTTTCTATTTTGGTAGGGATCCCATTACTCATTAGTATTTATCATTTCTACAAAATTGAGTAGTTGTACTGTTAAAATAGTTGTAAAAACTACAGTTTGTTGTATAAACTACAGTGCGGCATTCTTTCTTTTTTTTACTCTGGAAACCGTAACCTTTCATATAGTCCTACAATAAAAATTATTCGAAATTTTCAAGACCAGATTGTTTTAAATAATTGAAGCACATCTATAATCGGATAGTGATTTTTGAAAAATAAACATTTAAATGACGCGTTTAAATAACGTTTACGAGCAGTGTGATACTTCGTATCTTTACTAATTTTATCAATACATTAGTATTCATATTAAAAATATATATATTTTATATCCTATCAATGAATTTAAAGTAAAAGTCGTTCAGTGTATCTTTTTTCCTTGTTTAACTCCCGAGAATCACCATAAGGTATTACTTCAGAGGATGGTACGTATGAGTGTAAGTGAAGTGTAGTCTTTTACAGTCTCGGGTTAACCATTTCCGAGATGTGTAGTTAATTGAAACCCAACCACCAAAGAACACCGGTATCCACGATATAGTATTCAAATCCCTATAAAAGTATACCTGCGACGTCACAACATATCAGACTACAACATTTTTTTTGGGGTGGGGATACAATATGGAAAAATCTTTTTTTCTATTGTTATTTCTTAATTGTTAATAAATGTGCCTAAGAAAAATGGACCTTAATTAGGCTAAATCTGAGATACCTTGCTCTACAGCTTCACTCCCTTGGCCTTTTAAGTTGAAAATTTAAGGTCTGCCTTTACTAGGATTTGAACTCTCGGCTTCGAAATCAGCTGATATGTAAAGACGCGTTCACCACTAGACCAACCCGGTGGATCGTTCAGTGAATCTAACCACTGAAATGCAATACGTTTTAAATAATAAAGAAATAAAATACATAATATTCGGAAACAGAAAAGCATTAAAAAAAAATGTTTGTGGTTAGATAATGGAAATCCATACTGATTGTTTCTAGCTAACTGTATTTCAAGAAGCAAGAAATGAGCATTTATCAACAACGATTACAAAACTAAAATAATTCGACGGTCTTTAATTAAAATAATCTAGTTTATTCCGACAGTTTTGTTTGATTTCACGCTAAAATAATCAAATACGTCACGCGCACACACGAAATATATTTTTGAAAAAAAAATTCAGAGACATGTTCGTTTATTATAATGAAATGTTAATAAACAAAATCACGTTAATATTTAATTAGTTACACCACAAAGTCGATATTATCAGATCGATTACTTTATTAAGGTAATGAGGCTATTTAATATCTTAATATGTAGATAAAGTAGAAATAATACGAATTTTTAAGAAAGGCCGTTCATAAGGGGTTATTGATCTTAAATTTGTCATTGAAGAATAATAAA
Source organism: Lycorma delicatula (assembly GCF_047948215.1). Classification (NCBI taxonomy): domain Eukaryota; kingdom Metazoa; phylum Arthropoda; class Insecta; order Hemiptera; family Fulgoridae; genus Lycorma; species Lycorma delicatula. Next base: position 78,689,564 of record NC_134461.1, on the reverse strand, counting down.
TGTTTGCGTAAACAAGCACACCCATTATAGTCATACGTTAACCTCGACCGAAAAAACGTTGAAAGCCTTCATATGCTTTATAATGTAAGTATTATACTCTTAAGAATATTATAACAATTAAGTAATACCCGATATATAATTATCGATTAATTAAAATAGTAAAAATAAAATAACAGTGATACGACTACTGGCTTAGAAATATTCGTATATAACGACGCAAATTTTAGAACTATTACTGTAATTAATTAGAAACACTACGCTTCAAATAATATCGGTTATAATGAAATCTCCCCTCCCACAAAGAATCTAGAGAGCACTGTCACGAGAGTAATTGGTACAACCCACAGGTAAGGCGAGTAGACCTGATCTTCGCTAACTAGATATTACTGCTCTGTTCTGTGATGCTGCAAGACTCGGTCTCAAATCTAGTAAAAAGTGATTTTAAAAATATATATTACTAAACCCAGCCGTTACAAATCAATAATAATAAGGGATTCTATCAAAAGTAGTGCTCTGAATCTGTCATACTGAAATTAAACTTATCATTTTAAAGAAATTTAATCCCGAAATGAAAAATTATCTATGGAAAAAAAAATAGTAATATAAAAATTAAATCTTCATGTTGATTCTATAGAATTCTTTTTACTTTCTTGGCATCACAGCTCTAGAATACAGTTGCAAGAAGGAAAGTATGGTAATAACGTAAAAAATGGGGTTCTGGTTTTTTCTTTCATTTCTCGACATTTCATGACCTAGGGACCCCAAAAAAACAAAAACATTGGGGAGGTAATTTTCGTACTTACGTGTGTTGGCGTGTTTGAAGCTTTATAATTTTTCACTGGATTAACCGATTTTGATGAATTTTGGCACAGGGAATGTATATTGGTCAATTTCGGTAACAGTTTGGCCTCAATACCTCCAGGAGGAGGGGTAGATAGTTCCTTTGGGGTAAATCTTTTCAAAATTTTGCAAATATAATCCACTTTTTATTAAGCTCAATAAATATATACAGAGTGTTCCATATAAACGCAACGCATCAATTACTCATCCATGAAATTTCAAAAGTCAAGCTTACTTGACTTTACCTTACTTTGATTTAGTACCTACTCGTTACTGAAATGAACTCGTCCAACATCTGAACATCGCGGCGACGCAGTAGAACACTACCGATAGTAACAACAATGCAATCATAACGTTCAGTGTATTGCTAGAGACAAGATGGTGTTTTCGCTAGATAAACGTGTTTTCTATGTTGAGTCGTACTTCAGTACGAAATCAGTGGTTGCAGTGCAAGATTTGTTTCGCCATAAGTACCCAGATAAACCAGCTCCTAACAAAACATCAGTATTAAGGTTAGTTGCAAAATTTAGAGAGACCGGTTCTGTTAATAACAAGGAACACAAAAAATCTGCGTCAGTGTTGAATACAGATACAGTCACTGAAATCAAAGACCGATTACTCGCCTCGCCAAATAAATCGATCAGACGTTTGTCTGCTGAAATTAATTTGTCTAAATCAACTGTTCATCGGGCGACCAAACGATTACAATTACGACCTTATCGCATTCAAACGGTTCATCGACTTCTTGAGCCTGACAAAGAAAAACGGCTACAATATTGTCAAGGTTCCGTCGATTTCTGCGTGAGGGAATTAATGTTATGGATTCGTTATTTTTCACAGATGAAGCAAGGTTTCATTTGGATGGCTAGGTAAACAGCCAAAACAGTAGAATTTGGAGTGCTGAAAATCCCCACGTTTATCACGAAAAACAATTACTCCCGCAGAAGTTGGGCGTGTGGTGCGCGATATCACGGAAGAAAATAATCGGTCCTATTTTTTTCGAGTACACCATTAATGCACAACGATATCAGGATATTTTATTTCAGTTCATCGCACTCTTGGAAGAGGAAGACAAACACTGCTGGCTACAACATGACGGTGCGACATCGCACTACGCAGGTTCAACTTCTGATTTCGTTGAGGAATTCTTTGGTAATCGTGTTATCGGTCGAGGCTTGTGGCCACCAAGATCTCCAGATTTGACTGCGGCGGATTTTTTTCTATAGGGTTACCTCAAAGAAAAAGCCTACAGCAACAAACCACCAACACTTGGACAATTGAAAGTCAATATTGAACAAGCTGTATTAAATATCCAGCCACAAACTTTGAAAAAAGTTGCAAGAAACGCTGTAAAAAGAATTGAAGCTTGTATTCAAGAAGATGGCGGCCACTTCCAACAATTACTCTAAATGTAAGGTAATAGATGGTAATAATAAAAATTACATTTACATTTACACATGCCTTTTTATTATTTCAATACCTACCAATATAAGGTTGGGTTGCGTTTTACATGGGACACCATGTAATATGCAACCTATCTATCTATATATGCAATATATAGATAGATAGATCCTATATATCTATATATGCAATGACATGCCTATCTTATTTGCCCCCTAATTCCCCCTTCCCAAAAAAACGAATTTTTGAATTATTACTATCGACTATAAATTATTATCGATTTTAAACATTATTTAATTTAAACTTTTATTTTCCTAGCATCATAGCTCTAAAGCTATGCTGTAAAAAGGAAAGTATGGTAATCACTCAAAAAATGGGGTATAGGTGTTTTCATTTATCACTTACTTTTGCACTAGATAAGAATAAATAATCAATGTCAAGAAAGTATAACGACTTCGTTGTCAGCTTTTGTTCGTATCAATGCATTTCATAGAAAACTAAAGTAAGTCAATAATTTGAATTCAATCTGTCTTGTTTAAATTTTTTGGTTTGTACAGCAATCTCGAAAGAACAACCGATAAATTTTAAAGAAACTTACAAAAAAAGAACTTATCAAAACCTTGACTGAGTCTTAGGTATGGATTAAATTAAAGACCTTTATCGGAAGTCTGTCCTTTCAAGGCAAAAGAGTCAAGTCAGACTCACAATATGTCTCGGCATTTAAGTTTTACCCCGAGGCAAAAAATCAACAAGCAACAATCTATCCCAAAACACAGTTGCACATAATATTTCGGGCCTACATTATTTCCTTGAAATTCAAAGAAACAGTGATCTCCTTTCAACGGAGATGTTGAGCGATTCCATTCCACGGACTGTTTTTATTCCAGTGTAATTTGAAACACCCACGTCTCCTCACCAGTAATATAACTGTTTAAAAACAGTCGCCTTCATTGTTCTATCTCGTGAGAAAATTCAAAGCACTGCTAAACGTTTGTTTCTGTGCAATTTGATCATCATTTTTGAATCCCAGCGTGACCACAATTTCCGATAATTTAAGCAAACGACACAATTCCATTGAGAACACTTATAAAATCGAAGGAAATTCATTACATAATGTTGAAATCGTAAACAGTCTATTCTTACAGACTTTTCCATTAACCTCTGCACCAAGTCAACAGTAATGGCAGAAGGTCGCCCACTCCGTACCACATCACGTACATTTTGTACGTCCCTCATTAAATGTTCATCCTACTTTCTCACCATTCCATAGGAAATAGCGTTATCCAACTGTTGTCAATAACTAACATGCGTTCAGCAAAATACTCGTAATAAAAAACAATATGGTATACAAACTACCTTTTCTTATGTTGTGCAATCAATGTAGCATGGTGTCATTTAAATACAGCATATCCCAGTTAGGTTTAAACTGGAACTGCAGTTTAAAGTAAATTTGCCCGATGAATAAATCATTCATTACCACCCATTTCTTTTCCTTATCTTTCTTGTCCTTCATCTGCTCTGTAGGCGTAGTTCTGCTCCTAACAGATCCTCCAGTACCTATTTTGATAGTACAACCACTGCATTCCTAGCACAATTTAATAAAGAGGGATGTCTGTGAGCCTCACAGAGGGGTTCCTTTTCCTGTTCGGTGGCCGTACACTAAGCCTAAAAGTTAACAAGCCTTTCAGGTAAAGCGAGCGTCTAAAACTCTCCCACCAAAAAACTTTTATGAAATGCAACAAACCAGGAAAAGGTGTTTTTTTACTAAAACGTATAATTTTCCTTCCGGCTTAGAATTTCGTTAATTAGTAATAATATTTTACTGTAAATTATATCTGTAGAACACATTTTTGATTTATTATTAGTCGATAGATAACATTAAAGGAACTGTCTGTTACTCGTAACTCATCATAAATTACACCTCTCCTCTGAAAAGAACTATTAAGATTATGCTTTATTTAACAGCTGATGATTCATTGTAAGGAGCAGGTCAACAACCGGACGATAAACATCGAAGGCCAAGACCCTCTCGTGAAATGCTGGTGTGCGCACCTACATACAAACACACATGCGATCGATAACTTACCGTTAGCGAATTAATAATCGAATCTCATTAATAAATCGACGAGTATTTAATTTAATCAAGACGATAGTCCCACTACATGAAAATTTAATTTTCCGGACAACGAACTTCTAAAACATTTTTTTTTCTTAACAATAAGCAGTAACTACTAAACGTTTTTCTAAGAGGGTTGCTGCAAAACTTATATTTTTTGTTGATTACATAAAAATTATAATCTCACTTTTTATATGAACAGAAAAGATCAAAAGGTTTTTGCGCATTTACAATTCAACATATGTAAATAAAATACGTAAAAAACTCATGAATACTCGTATATTAAAGCGTAAGAACATAACAGAGGATAAAAAAATCATATAAAAAGAATTAATAAATCCTACATAAGAATAGAAGTATATGAGAACACTAAAGGAATGACAAATAAAATCTATTTTTTCTGTCTTGTAAAAACGGTGTGTGACTTCTCAAGATGTTTTTTTTCTTTTGTTGTTTGTCTGCCAAAAAAATAAATATTTTATGACTAATTCCACGGTAATATATCCTGGATATTTTATTTTAAAACCGAATTCTGGCTTCCCAGATTTGGTCCAATAGAAATAGTTCATGTATACTAAAAATCCATTCCAAAATGTCCAAACATATAATTTGCTTTAATATAATGCTTTAATTGCTTTAATTTGCTATAATATAATTTTAGCCGGTCAACCAAAATCATTCCTTAATAATGTGCTGCTCCTATCTAGGTTAATACCCTGAGATTATAGACAGGTTAGATGATCAGTAAGAGGTTTGAGATATTCCTTTAGACGGGTTATTTAACTTGTTTCAGTACTAATGCGGATAGATTATCCCGTTATCACTAACCCCGATAGTAGTGCTACAAGCCCTTTAGATTTTTGTTAAAGATATATGGAACACCTCGACCGTTTCATTAGCTATTTATATAATTTGATGGGAGAGCTCTGCCTAAAGAACATCCGGCTACTTTATTTCCTATCTGACGGTCGAACAAAAACACATTATAAGGTAACCTAATTTATTCTTATAATACCAAAATGAAATTTACTATCCTTTACATTAATATAATAAAGAAAATGGGACAAGAATCTTTTTTTAAAAAGACCTATTAGGAAAAATATGCGTGGATTTCTCAAGTTAATTAAGAATATACTTGTAACATTCTTAATCTGTTGTCCGAGCTATTCTCATGAGACGACATAGATAAAAGAAAACGAATAAAAGAAAAGACTTGATAACAAAGAAATAAAAGTGAATAATTCACAATCGATTACTTTAAAGTCGTTTAAATTAAATTTAAAATACTTTTCTCATTTCGAATAAATAACTTGGATCTGAAATAAAGTATTTTTCAATGTGAGAACTCTTTTAATTCACACGTAACAGATTTTTCCCCACTCAATTACGTAATAAAAGTAATTATCGTAATAAAAACATATTAATTTATTACCAATTACATTACATCACTTACTGCACGTGATGTAAAATAAAATATAAATATTTATCCGACGTATATTAATTAATCATTTATAATCGCTTGGGCCACGCTTTATGACCCGTAAAAAACCACATTAGCTAATAGAAAGATACATAAATAAAACAATGTAAGTCTATTTTTAAAATATAAAATAAAAATAAAGCTATGATAGTTTTAATTAGTTAATGACGGTCTTTGTCTGTATGAATGTTTTTTTTTCTATTTGTTTGTTTTAATAAAGACCAAGGGTGACTTACAGATCGCTGAAAAGGTCATATAATTACTAACTTATAAAGCAACGTTTGCAATAAACTTAATATAAAAAAAATTATAAAAAAAGTACATACGTAGATACATACCCTTAATAAAGACCACTGACATTGCCAAATATATCAATCTATAATTGTAACGTAACGTTTAATCTTCTCTGTTACTATTAACACTCATTCACAACTTCTGATAATCGAAATGCGTACCCCGCTTCGCACGGGAGCTGCACAAACTAGACTTATCTTGTGCCGGAGCTCCTAGAAAAAAAATTGCATACTTCAAAACTGTATACTGAATTTGTATTTTAGTTGTAATTAACTCATTAAAAAAAATAATAAATAAATAAATAAATATTTCTGTAGTTTTAATCATAACAAAAGCTTATCTGATCGACCTGAAATCAAAAAATTATGAAATACGAGATCGAATGAGAGGATTGAAACCTATTAAAAAAAATAATATTATTTACAAATAAGGTTCATTAATCTTCGTCAAAGTAGGCGCCTTTTTTTAATCCACACAGTATCTTTATTTTATATCTTGAAAACGTTGACCCTTCAACGTCATTGCCATCTTGTGAAATAGGTCAAAATCACAATACGCTGAACCTAATACGTAAAGAATTTGGTAAATATTGCAGGATGCCAAGTTTGGCGGAAAACTGCAATACAACATGAGTTGAATGGGCTGGAGCGTTGTCAAGATGCATCTTCCAATTGTCTGATTCGGGTTTGAAGAAACCCGCATCTTTTTCTGAGCACAGTATCTCATAAACGCTAAAAAGTTATAATTTAATACTCCGTTATGGTTTACTCCTTCAGAATGAATCAGTAATAGCTTAGTAAAAATAAAAAATCAGTTTTTTTGTAACACCCGGTAGAAAACTTGCCGAGGTTTCTTGGGTTGCGTAGAATTTGCTCCATTACGAAGATTGGATATTTGTCTTCTAATCGATGACATAGATAAAAGGTTTCATCAGTAATTATTGATTTTTAGAAATTTAAATCAGATTCATTTACATTCTAGAAAATCAGTGGTGATCTGTTTTCAATCGAAAAACTTTTATTTGAGATGCCAAAAAAAAAATATTCACTCGATTGCTTGTGACAGCCTAATGAAGCTAGTTCAAGTGTAACTAATCCTGTGGCTAATGCTTCCAACATTACATTCTTTTCAATTCCTAAACCGACCTGTAGAGACTAAAATCAGTCTCGATAATTTTTGAACGGACCTTATAGAAAAACATTTCGCGAACAGCAAAATATAGAGATCGAATAATGACACAACAGCAGAAAATTGAACCTATCTTAAAATAATTAGAAAATGACAATGTATTCAGTAAGAAAATATATTTAGAAATACTTAGCCTGTACAATAAATATGTTCAGAAAAAAAGATCATATATAAAACTGATATAAATAAATTAGCGTGAATGAGGAAGTGACATAGCTTCCATCCGAAAATGGAACTTGGAGAAATATTTTAAAAAGAAAACACAGGAATAACAAACCACGCCTACGGGTTATAAACAACCTTTAAACAATTTTGCTGTAGGAACATCATTCTATTTAAACAAATATCAGCTATTTAACTATATTTATAAAAAAAATTGACAAATTAATTAAAAATGTACTAATAAATACGGGATATGAAAATAGGTAAAATGTATTTTTATTTTTATTTGAAACAGAATATACCTTACTAGTCTTTCTTAAATAATACCATCCATAGCGCAACTATTATTCTATCATTAACACATTTCTATGAAGCACGTTTTTAACAAGAAATTCTTTTTTTTAACCTTACGGATTTTGGAAAAGTATTTAAGTTATATATAAGAAGTTGGATACAACACAGTACGAATTTCATCAGTTATAAACAAAATGTCTTCTTTAAAAAACCTCACATGACCCTCTTTCAGGTAACAGACGATGCCCTAATGTAAGTAACTGAAGCATTTAAATATTCTATTTTGGGTAATTATACAGTTCAAAATATCCGCTTGACTATTTAGGTTGGCATGAAAATTTACTACTGTAGATTTTGTAAATAACTTGTTCGTACTATTTTATCACATCTACTGTTGTGAAATATATGTTTTCAATATCTACGAAAATGTTTGAATCGCAGGGATTTTCTTGAAGGACCTTTTATAGGTTTTTACATCTACTTTAAAAAAGTTTTTTGGGGATTTTTATTTCTGGTACAATTTTAATTATAAAGAACAAAATTTCAATCTTCCCCCCATTCTTCCCCAATCTTCCCTACAAAAAAAAATTTACTGTTTTCTTTTAAACTTCCTTCTCTATTCCTAAATATTTTTGAAAATAAGGACTTTTATATTCTTTTCCTTAATTTATTAAATAAGTAAATTAAAGTACAAGATAGTAAATAGTCAATCGATCGAAAACCATTGGTGATATTGAAAAGATGGGTAATTAAAAAATAAATTTTATATAAACAAATTTTATTTTTTCAGAGAACAGCCTTAAACCATATTTATGGTATGGCACATGAAAGAAAAACCAGTAAATAAAAAAAACACATCGGATCAAGAACATAACCAGTACAAACTTAAACAAATGGTCCACACTCCTCACTCTGTTTAGAATCTCTTTTTCTGTTTAGCCTCCAGAACCACCGTAAAGGTATAACTTCAGAGGATGATATATATGAATGTAAATGAAGTGTAGTCTTGTACAGTCTCAGGTCAACCATTCCTGAGATGTGTGGTTAATTGAAACCCAACCAACAAAGAACACCGGTATCTACAAACTACTATTCAAATCCATATAAAAGTAATTGCCTTTAATAGGATTTTAACATTGGAAATCTCGACTTCAAAATCAGCTGATTTGCAATGATGAGTTAACTACTAGACCAACCCGGTGGGCTAAAACTATGTTTACTCAATTTAGACTGTCCATTGGTACATTCAAACTTTTTTTAATAATTTTTTCAAATTGTTTTATTCACCGTTTTTTTTTGTTTTTTGAATTGTTACATACTCAGTATCACTTGCACGAGATATAGATTGTTTGATACCTTCATCACGAAAATCAGAGTAGAAGTTGTAGAATGACAAGGGCACAAACAAGCAAAGATACCTTTCAAACATATTACCTCCTCCTACAATAATCAGATAAAAATATATTTAAGACTTAGTATAAATTTACTTTCAAAATCAATTTAAGTAAACAATCAGCTATCATATACATATATCAAACACCATTCACTTTATCGAGCTAAATATACAATAAAGAAAATCAACCACACAACTAAAAGGATTTCCACTACATATTAAAGCGGTTTACCTTGCCTTCTTCCCTAACCTAAATATACTTTACACATCAACTTGCAAAAACCAAATTAAATGTAGTTTGCATTCAGTCCTACAAGTGAAGTCTTATCCCTGTTCTCCAGGGGTCCTGGCTATATAATGAATATTATTACTTTCAAAGAGAGCAACTGACTGATGCCTCTTGTACTTCACATGTTTTATATGCATAATAATAAAAAAAAGCTGGAACAAATATACATAACAAGTAGTGACATAAAATTATAGTTATTATAGTTAATAAATGTACTTGTAATCCATCATTATATAAAAATGTCCAAAAGTTTTTATATTGATTTATTGAGATATGGTGAAATTGTAAAAAAAATTGCTTTATCATTATTCTTTATCAATAATAATATTATACTAGATGTTTTAAACTAAATAAATCAACTTATATATGCTAGAAATGCATTATATAAACAAATCATATAATTTACATACATATTATACTTTGCAAAATAAATTATACACACGTTCATAATTTACATTAGAATACAATTATGTAGAGCTAACACACATGCCATAAGTATTTTTTACATCATTCATAAAGTAAAATAGGGCATTCAATTTAAAAAATATTTAAGTTTATATAATATTCAAATAAATCGGCTTTTATTAATAATTAATTAATAAAATTACTGCGTTCCTGAATAAAATATATATAATATTGACAATATCTGATTATAATGAAAGAGAACAGTGCAGTATTAAATCAAAAAAAGATAGAAACATCTTATTGATTTCACCTAGATTGAAACAAGAGAATTGTACTTCAAAAGGTGAAATTGAAGGATGAAACTTGAAGGGATGTCAGTTTAAATTGAATACAATACAGATTCAATTTCAAAATAATGTGAATAAAAATCTAGAGTAACAAGAAAACAAATTAAGAATAAATACCATTGAAAAGCTCAATTTTCAAAAACAATTGTCGCAACATGTAGAAAATAAAAAATAAACTAAAAAACTACAGTTTCCATTTCCACTAACACTTGAAGTGCTTAAAAAGAAAAGATGTGTTTACTTAATAAAAAAAAATTATTTCTATTTAATTATTGCAAAATTATTAAATTAATCTTAATCAAATTAATCGTAGATACTTTTAAAAAAATCATTTAATTTGATTGCTATTATATATGAATAGCAATCAATGAAATATGAGTAAGCATTGGACCTCTCCCAGTAATATACCCTAGAAAAATTATCTTCCAAATATGGTACAAGTAATTGTAAAGCAAATTTTCAAAACTTGCTATAACTTGGCGATGTAATAAAGACACAAAATACTCAATGAAATCAAAGACACAACATTGAAGTGAAGAAACTCATAAATATTGAACTGAATTAAATACATTGCAGCACATTAGCGTGCAAATTCAATTACATTTAAGTTATATTCAACCTAAAATTCCCAATAACTCTTGTTCCCACGGGGCCTAGCTGTATAGTTAATGTTATAGAATATAACATTATCAGCCATAAGATGCTCTAAGGAAGACAATTCCTTTAATTTTCTTCCCTATAAAGGTAATTCCATATACAGCTGTGAAACATAAACCATCAAGAAGGCTAGCAGGCACAGGATCAACAATGTTGAGCTCTGGTGTGGTATCGGGTGCTAAGAATCTTGTGGAAGGTCAAAATAATTAACAAAAATTTTTTTAGATACAATCAAACCTAATCTTAATTTAGAAAGCCAGATGAAGAACCTACAACTACCCTACTTTGGGCAGGTCATGAGGAAAAATAACTCCACGGAAAAGGACACCTTATTAGGCATGATGGATGGAAGAAAATAACTGGGCCGACCAAGAACCCATTGGCTGCATACTATCAAAGAAGCAACTACCAGGAGTATGGCGGAACTGAAAGAAGCTGTCAGAGACCAGAGGAAGTGGAGGAGCACGGTCCATGAAATGACTGAGACCCATATACGACTGAATGGAAAAAAATAAAATAAAATAAATTTTTGGTAATTCAACAATACATTTTATTATGTAGTACTTACATGAAAAACTAAGTAGATACTGGTATGCCTAAGAAACATTGATTTTCTGTTTTTCAACTTCTTAAATTAAGTAGCTTTCGAGAATAATGTACCTTTGTTTCTGAAAATGGTTAAATTTCAATAATCAGATGGCAAAATAAAGAACTACAGGAATTAAGTATTCAAATGCGCCAATGAATGTGGCGCATTCCATTCCATATTCAAGATCATCCTCCTCAGTTTCGATATATTTTCTTTTGTCTTTTCTTATATCTTTCTGGCCTCTACTTCTACCATCAAAATGGTGTCATGAGATGGTACTTCTACCATTTTGATTTTAATCAAAATGGGTAGTTCATTTATATTTTTAAACCTTTGCAATATATTTTCACAATCGTGTAACCCCACACTCTTTAAAGACTTGAATTCTTCCAACATTATCATCATAAGTAATCACTTCAATGTACATTCCAAATGATGTTACTTAACCATCAACATAGTTTTTGAAACACAATTCCAAAATGTTGAACTGAAAACACACTCAGATTTTATGTATTTTCATAAGCACATTTCCTAAACAATTCACTTACAGACAAACTTTTTCAGATTGGTTTCACTAACATGCATTTTGTGGCTTTAATCAGCTCTACTTAAAAAAAAAATAAAGAAAATAGAAATAATATTTTTATCACACATTAAATTAAAAATTGGTAATTAATTAAGAAACCTGTGTTTAAATAATAAATTACTGTAAACACTGTGTCACAAAATTATTCTTTACTTATACTTTACTGTCTAATGCTACAGCTCTAGAAGGGAAAGTATCATAATCGATCCAATTTGGGCATATGCGGTTTCCACCAGATCTTGATGTTTTGACACCTAAGTAAAACCAGATTGAAATTTTTCAGATCTTAATGTTTGTATGTACATGTGTGTGTGTTCGATGTTGACCTCTAAATCACCTTATATATCAAGAACTACTGAACCGGTTTTGACCAAAATTGCTCAGATTACTTCTATATATGGGGCATTGATGCCATTAAATTTTCAACTTAAAAGGTCCACAGGGTGAGCAAGGTCACCCTCAGTACCTCAAGATGTCGCCTAATTAAGGTCATATTTTTCTTAGGCATATTTGTTAACAGTATTTGCCAAAAAAGGTTTTTGCAATTTCGCACCCCCTCAAAAATTCTCTTAAACTTTGAAGCTTTGTTGTGATTGCAATGGTGGCTGTTTTTCTTAGTGGTTTCTTCTACTGTCATCTAATTATAAATATATAATAAATCTTTACTAAATTGGAAGCTCCAAACCCCACCAAGCGACCATACCCAACCGAAAGTCATCCATTTTTTAATAATTTTCTTCTTTTCCTTTTTTATTGTAATCAAGACTGCTTTTAAAAAAAAATTTTATAAAAGTGAACTTTGACTCCCACTTTGGGGTTCATGCAAAATATAACAAATGTTTGGATGAGGTATCAATTTATAAATTTTTAAGGATGCTGAAAACGATTTTAATATTCAAAGTTGTTGAAATAGAGGCTTCTTTTTTTTGTAACACTAGATTTGAGATTTGTGGTTTCAAACCAATATCATTATCTTGTAATTATAAAATGGAGTTTTTTCAATATATCATTAATATATGAATTATATTTTATTTATAAATATTTTTTTTAATTAAAAACCTTTTTTATAATCAAATTCATAATTTCACATGACAAAATATATTTTACGGCATTAACAGCCAATAAAAATAAAAAAATTGGTATTCTGATCCAATACCATGGTACACAAACTATCTTTAAAAATATAATTTTAATAACACACTAATAAATAATATCAAAAGACAGCCCAATAAAAAAAAAATCAAGTGAGCATACAAATCTAAAACCTACTAATTACAGAAAGACTTCATATCTTATTTCACAGTAAAATAAAGCAAGAATAATAACCTACTCAAAGATGATCCTACAAAACAATACGTAATAATAATAATACAAATAAAAGAAAACAAAAAAAGGAATTTATAAAATTACGTACCATATACAAAATAGTAAATTTATATGACTAAAGTTAATTAATAAAAAATACATGTAAAGCAACCAAAAATGAAAAAAACTTAATTCAAACGTACATCAAAAGCAAATTAATCATGTGGAACTTTTCAAGATTACAATAAACTTAACTTCAGTAAAGAAAATAAAACAAACAGAAAATTTTTACATGCACAAGCAGAAATTCAATTTTAAGGAAAATATTTTTAATAAACACCTAGATTTCAAAGACAGTCAATCCAGACAGCTGCTGCACTCTATTTTATCTAGTTTAAACAATAAATCTATTCACATTTTACTTAACTGTATTATAGAATGCATAAATAAGAAACGCATTAATATTGTTATATATATTTAAATTTTACTTCTACAACCTCTGATGCTGATGAGTACCTCAAATTTTTTTAGGTAACTTCAAAAACATGAAATAAAAATTTCAACAAATTCTTCACTTATATTTTAAAAAAAAAGAAAAAAGAAACATTAAGTCTAATAATTTATAATTAAAACATTAGTAAATTGAATTCAATTAATGCCAAAAGTAGCTAGTCTGAAACCAACCTCTAAACTGTACAGTCTGTTGGGAGGAGCAGGCTGCAATCTCAAGATAAAAGTAAAACTTTTTATGCTTATTTATTTTCATAGCTGTTATATACATAGTTTTCCATATGGTAGTTTTAAAAGATAAAGTCTAATCCCAACAGATAAATTTCAATGTTATCAGGTCTACATCCTACCTACAATTTGCTCAGTTGTCATTAGATTGCAATCAACAAAACTGCCTTGCAAATTTTGGAGGTAACACAATCAATTGCATCTGAAAGATAAAGTTCCAACAGATTTTAAAAAAAACTTTAATTTATAATAGAACTCACTTCTGACATTTATTGAAGAAAATAAACCTAAAGCAAACAGCAGATCTACAATGCAGCAAGTGATTAAGTTATAGTTACAAAATAGAATAATTTTGGTAATAATCTGTATAAAAACTCTAACAAATCAGAGACTCTAGTCTGTTATAAAACCGGTAAGCACACACAATTGTCAAGTATTGCATACAACCATATCTACAAGCTGTTGGAACCTGAGATATTTTAATTACCATTCAAATCAGTCATTCAATATTAATTTTTGTATTATAATCTCTTACAAGTAACTTGTAGTGGCCTTATTAATACCTTAAGCATTCTTTTCTCTCCAAATACAGAATTCATAAAATAATGTAGCTTGTAGATGTTACCTATTTTAAATTTCTTTACTTCAAATTTTTAACAAACCTGGCAATTTGTTTATCTACAGAGCATTTCTAAATTAGTTATACAAAAGTAACCTTTAATAACGAAAAAGTAAATAGCTTACAGAAATATTTGATACAATACTGAATACATTATACATTCAAGTTTCATTTACAAATATTCAATAAAGTTGTTGAATCATATATGGCTATCATTTGTAAAGGCAGATGTTCAATATGCAATCAATTTCCTGTCAAATCCTTTGAAGCATGTTTTAATCCTATGGTGGCAACTGCAACTGATTGTGTTATCCAGTGCTGCAACTTTTCGATATTTCCAGGAAGCAAAGGAACAAAAACTCTGTCTTTACCATAACCCCATACAAAGAAGTCTGTTGGAGTTAAATCAGGCGAATGAGGTGGCCAGGAAATTTTTCACCAAGTCCAATCCAAATCAACACTTTGCTATTGAAATACACAACATGATGATAATGTGATGGCATTATCATGATGTTGCATAGGATAATAATGTTGCATGATGGTAATGTGGTGTCCATCTTGCTGGAAAATGAATTCTGTGCCCATATCTTGTAATTGTGGCGTTAGATAATGTTCAAACATGTCATCAATGCAATATGCCAATTATAGATGAATCAACAAAAAAGAAAGGACATAAATTTTGTGATAACTTACAAAATAAGCAAGTTCTGTACACGTTTGATTTTGTGACGTGGATTCCGCTCACCCCATATCCAAACATTATGTTAATTCACTTTTACCACTAGTGTGGAAGACTGCTTCATAAATGAACAAAATTTTATTAAAACAATTATCTTCAGTCTCAATTTTGTTTAACACAAAACTCAGTCCATTTTTCTTTATCACCCTCACTCAAAAGCCTGTATCAGTTGTAATTTATAAGGTTTAAATGAGTCAATTATGCAATAATTCTGTACTGTAACCCCAGGAATATTCAATTCTAAGCTGGCAATTCTCATTGATTTACCTGGACTACGAATTCATGTTTCCGTCAATTGCCGCTTTAGAAACTGAAGGTCAACCCTGACCTGGCGTCCTATGTTGTAAACAACCTCTTTCAATGAAACAATTGTACCACACAATAACAATACTTTGAGTGCTGGTTGCACTCAAAGGTGGTGTCTTTGAGGTGGCTGCTTGCGATATTTAAACATGAATTTTCTCCAACATTTGTAGCCAATTTGGATTCATAACAAAATAAACACTGAGCATGCATTGCCTTCTTCAAGAAGCCAATACAAAACTGACATATCTGCACATAAACCCAATGAAATTTGGGTGGCATTCAGCCCTACAAGTAACAGTTTCATTCCAACAAACACCATTACTCTTATAATAAGTAATTTTAACTGATGCTCTTATACTCTGAAACAACTTTTTATCACACCGGTAAGAGAGGATAAATATATTGTCATTTTGTCATTATTGTGGCAAAACAAAACTTGCAAAGTCTCATTTTAAACTTAACCTTAGAATTAATATTCACAATTTACTTATCTATTTTTCTAGATTATTAATTATGAAATTTAAAAAAAAATTAATAAAAATTACAATAATAATAATAAACATATAAAAAAATAAGAATACACAAACATTTTATAAATAACTTACATATTTTTAAAAATATAAAAAATTTCTTAAAAATACAACTTAACATTTTTCTGATATTTTTAATTAAGTTGTCTTTCTTTCTTTTGGTAATATTTTTAAATTTGATGAAATTTTAATGCCTTTAAAAATAGATACAAGAAAAACATAGAAACAATAAAAATAAAGAAACAAAGAAGAATACATTATAAAAGATTACAAATGAAAAAAAAAAATAAAGTATTGAAAGAATTGTGCTCTCCCAAACAGGAAATGTAAAATATAAGTTAACACATTTCTTTGTCATTTGCAGTACTGCTTTATTATTAAACATTAGAGCCCTCTTTATAATTAAAACTCATAAACTCGATAACTTACACAAAACAGAAAAAAGAAGATAGATGATAAATTAATGACAATTTTATTGATATAAAACTTTATTTCATGAAAGAAAATGAATATCAAGATTAATCTTTCAATTTACAAACCCTTACTGAAAGAAAATTAACTTGCCAAGCAGAAAATAAAGACAGTACAAACCTTAATACAAAAATTTTCAGGTGTCCCTTAATTAAGTGGTAAATAACCTATTAATTCTTCCTTCCCTTCCCCAAATTGGAATAAATCCCTCTTCAAAGTGGTATAGTTTTAAAATAACAGATTATGCTGTTTTATTTACATAATAATAATAATCATCTGATGTGTACACCATGACTTCCTTGTACGCCTATTAAATTACATATACACATTTTTTGAAATTAAAAATACATAAAATTTTATTTCATTAATAACTTCTGATAATTTTTCATATTTTTTTTTTATTGTTCTTATTCATTATTATTTATTGTAAATGTTTTTTTTTTATAATCAGAGGTTAATAATATTAATAAATCATTATATTTAAATTAAAAAAAAAAGAGTTAACATAAAAAGGAGATTAAGTCTGATTTGAACTGATGAGCATTCTCCTTCACCCAGATATTTCATTAACTCTGGAACCAATGAAAATAAGTACCACTTATGATATATCGTTGAAAAGCTCTCAATGAGGGATTATTACTACAGTTAAGAAAAAATCCAAATTGTTTTTAGATTTTGGGCTTTTTTGGACACTTTTGGTTCAGTCGATTGCAATCAAATGGGGAGGCGCACAACTAGATGTTACAACAGTCCTAAATGCAAAATTTCAACATCCTATGTATAATCGTTTTTGAGTTAAACGAGAAACATACATATGTACAGATATCACACCGAAACTAGTCAAAATGGATTCAGGGATGGTCAAAATGGATATTTCTGTTGAAACCTGAAAATCAAACTTTTTCGCCACCACAATACTTCCTACTTTGTACAAGGAAGTAAAAATCATAATCAACTTTCTAAATAACTTCTAGAATAGAAATATAATTCCATAAAATCTTTTTCAGACTATGATCCAGCCTCTTTCTCAGAAGTATTTTAAACTGTAGTGTTATCTGCTGACATTAGTAAACAGCAATAGCAGTACAGCCGACTTACTCTCAGTAAGTCAATCTCAAAAAAAAACCTCAATAAGAATCATATTTCCCATTATTTACAAAGTGAATATGATTTTTTGTTATTTTATAATTCTATTTTTTATTCATCTTTTTCTGTTATTGAAAAGTTTTATATTATTTTCATTTACATTATGTTGCACAAACATTGATGAAAATTCTTCTAAGCACCAAATTTACCTGTTGATTTGTACCCCAAGAATTTTAGTATGGTTTAATTTCACAGAGAACAGAAAGCAGGGCTAAATGTTTTGCGAGCCGAAACTCACTAACTAACCATTTTCTGACTTATGTTTATTTGAACTTCTTTTCTTATCTTTGGCTACATAACCATCTCCTGAGAGATTTTTGTGAAATTTGGGATCACTCTGTATAATAATGTACTTAACTCCAAGATAGCATCAAAAATTGTTTCACTTTCTGAGCATACCAGTATGACACAACAAATTAAAATAGCTCATAAGTGTGGTGTTGAACTAGGGACAGTGAATGGTATTTTAAAACAAATTAAAAAAATTGGTTCCTTTTCACATCAAAGATAAGGTAAATGTAAAAGAAAAACTACTCCCAACACATGATTGGTTATTAATGAGATAAATTATAATTGATCTAAAATTATCTGATGTCGACTTAAATCGAGAATTAGCAGCCAGTAAAACAGATTTAAACATGACAATTATTAAATGCTGACTTCTTTTAGTTGGATGGAAAGTTTGTCAGCCAGCTAAAAAGCAGCTTTTAACACAAAAAAAAAGGCTAATTTGGGCGGGCCAAAGCACATGCTAACTGGACCAAAGATGACTGGAAAAATGTTATATTTACTAACAAGTCACATTTTTATGTTCAAGAGAAAAGGATTCCATACATTAGAAAAGCATGAGATGAAAATACATTACCGGTTCATATTCAACAATCAGTTAAATGTCCCCAGAAAAAAATGTTTTGGTGTTATTTCACATTTGAAGACCCTTGTCATCACTTCCATTAGGTGGTATGTTAAAACATGACGGATATATCAAGATTCTGAAGGAAAGAGTAGTGACACAACTTCAAAACAAATAATTCCCACAAGGAGTCTTCCAACAAGATTTTGTGCCATGCCATACTGCCAAAAAAAAAGAAAAAATTTTCAAAAAATGAAACATTAAGTGCTCATATGGCCAAGCAACTCCCCAGTCTTAAATTTTTTAAAAAATCTTCAGGCAACTGTCAAAAAATGACTCCCAAAAATTAACTGTACCACAAAAATTAACCTTATTAAAGCAACAATATCATGTGGCAGTCAAGGGGAAATCAAAAAAAATTTTCAGAGCACTAGGACAGACTGTTTACGTGATATTTGCGATTTTCGTCTGAAAATTTGGATCTGGTTAAAAAGTACTAAATTTTCCCAAAACGTTGATATATATTTCGCATACATAATATACTCGTATATATGGTATATCGATATATAATAATATAACGGGTACACACCTGACCACCACGAGACATGTACTAACGAATTGGGATTTTCTGCCAGTGATAGTACATTCCAGTGCTAAGCTAAAGGGGATGCACACATAGACACACAAATACCATTTAGTAGGGTAGGATATTTGTGTTCAGATTAATTTGCACGCTATTGTATATTTACCATTCAATCTTTTATTCTTACAAAAAAAATCTCTACTGAAAAATGAAATATCTCAGACATTTTATTTTTAAAAAAGAATTTTGATGAAAATAGTATACACAGTTCGTTAAATGTAAACTAAAATACATTCTTTAACAAAATTAAAAAATATTTAAAATAAATTAAACCTTCTCAGACAAAGTAAGCAGTAATTATTTGAAATAAAAAAAAAATTGTACAAACTTAATGAATGTACCTTCTAGAATTATAACTAGAAATAACCTTCTAGAATTTTAAATACATTAAAAATATTTTGTGTAATTTTTCTATCGAGAATGTTAGACCTTCTCTTAAATTCTGCTCATAAGAGGGCATGATTGATATAAAATTCATGCTACCTTAATATTTATTAAAATAATTTTTTATTATTATTAAACTCCAAATAATGAATATGCATTAAGTTTGCAGTGGCCAAACTGAGTTGAAGATTTCATAGTTTAGACTTTTTTTTAAGCTAAGTGCATAATCTACCTAAATCTATCTATAAATGATATTTCTTACTAGTAGATGTAATCATTTGTGGAGTTTTGTAATTATCATCTATTGATAATAGATATTAATTTTTCTCTTTACTATCATTTTTATATTTATTTTTTATTAATTGTTTTATATACACAACAATTCTTCTGCAGTTTACTAATGATTATCAATTAACAATCAAAATAGCATCTAATTTTAGACGTAAATAGGCCCTCTTTCTGTAAAGCTTTTGAAATAAATAAAAAATTACTTTTCTGTTAAGCTTTTTTCTGTTTTTCAATTTATTTTGATCGTCAAATCTGTTCACTCTTTCTCATATAGGAAAACTGTTTTATTGTACTTTATAATAACAAAAATATCATTAAAAAAATTCCAATAGTAATGCTATTTTAAATAGTAAAGTAAATCTTTACAGCAATTTTCAAGTTATTCAGTTTGTTTAGATTTACCCAGGATGGTATTATGAAACCCACCGGCTTATTCTAGTTGTGAACGCGTCTACCCAAATCAGCTGATTTGGAAGTCGAGAGTTCCAGTGTCATTCAAGTCCTAGTAAAGGCACTTATTTTTTCTCGGATTTGAATACTTAATTGTGGATCTGGTGTTCTTTGGTGGTTGGGTTTCAATTAACCACACTTCTAAGGAATGGTCGAACTAAGACTGTGCAAGACTACACTTCATTTACACTCATACACATCATCCTCATTCATCCTCTTAAGTAATCTGAAAGGTAATTACCAGAGGCTAAACAGGAAAAAGAAAGAAGGATGGTATTATGAAGTTCACCTATCATGATAAAGGCATATTATTGCCACTTTCTATACAAAGATATACTAAAAAATAAAATCCACACAAGGGTACAGTATAAAAGTGAATTTCAGGTATTTATTAAAACATGCAGAGGGGCAAGGTAGACTAAAGTGTTCAATAAGCATTGAAAAATGTGACAATGAAAAAGATAATGGATCCCTTACAAAGTATTAGAGCATATTTCAATATTACCAATCAATAAAATTAAATACAGTAATTATTAATTTTATACATTTATATAAAATTACAACACTATAAAAATTTCAAACAGTTCAGTTAGTTATGAGATGATGCAACCATGAAGTAAGAATGTAAAGCCTCCCTTTCAGTATAAAATAATCCACACTATTCTATGCAATATGAATTACTTGTCTTGTAACCTAGTGGTATGCTGTATGAATAATTTGCATGAAAGGACAATTTTATTTTCCACTTCCTGTACTTCTTTGAAAAGATTTGTGGTTTATGAAAAAATTGTAAATAAAGCAATGGATATTATAACCACCATACTACCTGTATTTTTATATTTTTACAGTAATTAGTAACAAAATAAAATCAAACAAACGTTAATTATCGACTAAAAAATAAAATATTAGTACCTGTAATAGAAATATTAAAATTTACAAAAAAGGTATTTGATTAACACTAACTCATAATTTTATATATCTGATTTTGTTGTTAAATTATGATCCGAGCAAAATTATTATAAGTTGTTACTTAAGTAATACCCACTGGTGACAAACTTATTACTAACGTTAAAATAAAACGTCTAGGTGATTCAATTATGGTAAATTTATGTAACTGGTGAGTTGTATGGCTTGGGTAATTAATAATAGCAACAAATAAATAAATTTTCTAAGTATTTTACAACATTACTTAGTTATAAATAGACTGCTTTTTCGAGATTAACAATGAAATTGTTGCCTATTTAAAGCAAAGCTCAATTTATTTTCATTGCAGCTTTACAGATTGTCGAGCAGGTAACATCATTTTACGGCTGGTAGCATTATTCGCATGAACACAACGCCAATGAACAATGTACATTTTGCTGAATGTAATTATGAACAATGATACTGCTGTGTGTATTTGAAATTCACGGTTTAAATTCAACAAAGAATAATCAAGCCTACCCTAAAACAGTTTACTTTTAACCACAAATTTTAAAATAGTCTTAAAACTAGGAGGGAAAACATCTGTCGAACGATAGCAATCTGCATAAGCACTATAAAAAAATGGGGAAGAACACAAACATAAACTAATTCATATAAGTAATAAATTGAGACTTTAAAAGTTTAATTTGAAATAAAATTAAAATTACCTCTTTTACTTCCGAAGTGCGTCTCACCGTTAGACATACTTTGCAAGTCGTATCAGTCGAACCGCCGAGCCTAGCCTAGAAACACAAAATTTATTTAGTTCCGCAGATTTTATTATAGGTGCGCTACTATTTTAAAGTCTAAATAAAGCGTAATAACATTAAACGAAAAATATTATGTTAACCGAAGTAATACATATTACATTAATTTAACTTTTTTTTTCTTTTTTTAATCTCTGAGACCATTGCTAAGTATATCTTCATACTATGAGATGAATGATTTGAGCGTGTGTGAAAATGACATGCCTCACCGGGATTCGAACCCGGAACCTCCGGATGAAAGGTCGAGACGCACCACTCACGCCACGGAGGGTGGCGTTAATTTAATACTAGTTATCGTAAATCAATTTTATGTACGAAAATTACGTGCATCAGATCATATTTTTTGAAACTAAGCAGTTTGGATAAGACGGAGATTAAATGAAAAAATAAATTACGGGTGACAAAAGTTATACTATTATCACAGTAATGTAAGTAGTAACTAATTATTTTAACTAAGTTTTATCAGTCGCACTTTAATTTTATACATCTGTTTAACTTTGTTTTCTGTTTTTTTGGTAATATATTTATTAGCTTGTTAAAATATGACAAACTCACTTGGGAGTCAAAATTTTTTCCACATTTTTACCACAAAAAGGATGGATATGTATTGATGATAATTTTTATGCAGTGTTATAATTCTAATGATACAGTTACTTGATCCTTTGTTTATAAAAACTATATTGACTAGATAAAATATTATTTAAAAATATAAACTTTTGTGACAATAGGCAAATCAGTTTTTAATGTCATTAAAAAAGTTTTATTGTAAAATTGGGGTTGGTCTGAGTAAATATTTTTATCTTTAAATCAGTATAATCGCCGGCCTCTGTGGCGCGAGTGGTAACGTCTCGTCGTTTCATCCGAAGGTGCCGGTCAGGCATGGCATGTTCACACACGCTGCAAATCATTCATCTCATCCTCTGAAGCAATATCTAACGGTGGACCAAGAGGTTAGAAAAAAAAATCACTATAAACCACCCACCAGGTTGATCTAGTGGTGAACACATCTTCTCAAATCAGTTGACTTGGAAGTGATGAGTTCAAGCATTCAAGTCCTAGTAGAGGCAGTTAGTTATACGGATTTGAATACTAAATCATGGATACCAGTGTTCTTGGTGGTTGGGTTTCAATTACCTACACATCTCATTAATGGTTGAACTGAGACTGTACAAGACTACACTTCATTTACATTCATACATGTCATCTGAAGTAATACCTGAATGGTAATTCCTAGAGGCTAAACAAGAAAAAGAAAAAAATCACTATAACCATCATGGAAATAAACCAATGGACAGTACCAAATTAGTTCACGTGAGGCAGAGTGCTTCAGGGTTGGAGTGCGCTAATATGCAAACGCTTATGTCAGTAGTTGTGGTTTTTGAGAACTATGTTATAGAGTTATTTTTTCCATCAGTGTGTCTTATTTTTTTTTGCATGTACACTTTCCATAAACAGCTCTGGCAGTTCGCTTGTGTGATCATTATCAAGTATTCGGTAATAGTTTATTTGATTTATTTGCTTGAACATAACTTACCATACACGATCATTAAAATGAGCAAATGCTTCCATTCCTTTTAAATGGGCATCAGTGAATTGTGAAAACAAAATGAACTGCTAAAGATAACTGAATGATATCGTCTTATCAGGATACGCTCTTCATAACTTTATAGTTTTTCTTCTTAGCGCTGTTGAAATGTACAAAAACTAAAGGTATTTCCCTTTTCATTTTAATAATAAATTAGTTTTTAAAAAATGATTTTGTGAAAATAAGTTGTCAGAATTTCTCTAGTGTTCATCTGTTTGTTCACCCCACGTCACTAGTTACTAAAAATACCCTCAAGAGCGACTTTGAAAGTTATGACATGATGTAAAAAAAAATTGTATTAAAATAAGTTCTTGTTTTATCGAAACTCAAATCATTTCTGAGCAATTTTCACTAACTGGACATAACCACTGCAAAAATTATCTTATTTTCAAGAAAATTGATCCCTAATTGTTAACCATTCAGGATTACCTTC
Source organism: Lycorma delicatula (assembly GCF_047948215.1). Taxonomy (NCBI): domain Eukaryota; kingdom Metazoa; phylum Arthropoda; class Insecta; order Hemiptera; family Fulgoridae; genus Lycorma; species Lycorma delicatula. The sequence goes on along the minus strand of NC_134461.1, from coordinate 78,665,303 downwards.
CCTCACTAAAAAAAAAAAAGGTTTACAAACACACAAAACATGAATTAGGCCTTTAAAATAATGTTAAAGCTAAGCACCTGCTAAATGTTTGTTAATATTCTTAAATAAATGTTTTCAACAAACTATTATGAATTTCATTTGCCATCATCAGTTGTAAGCACCACTGATAGTGTCTTTAACTTATTAAAAAAATTGTAAGTCTCTTATCCCATTTGTATTCATTGTTGTAGTACATAAAATTAGTGTCTGATAGTTTTTTTTTTAGCCTTCTGTGAGATACCAAAACCTGTCAAACACTAATATATATGGTATTACACAAATAGTAAGTAATGAGATAAACATTATAATCTCACTTTACTTTATTTAGCAGAATATTAAGCATACCTTTGTTAACTAACATTATGAACAATCTTCTTATATTAAGTACATTTAATAACAAGGAACTGAAAACTGTTTACTTATATCTTTAACAACTGAATTTACAACTTACAAACCCTCTTCATTAACTTACGTTCACCTGCCATTTTATGGCATTAGAATATCTTTGCATTATTTGAAAATTATAAACAGGTTAAATTACGTTGAATGACCCAACTCTCTACCACTACTGATTTGTGCTTCTAGTTGAAATTATCAAAGGCAGTTTTCTCAAATTTTGAAGGCATTTTTTTTTTAGCGTCTTATTAAAACTATAATGAATTTTAACTGTGCCTATCCATTTAATAAAGGAGTACTAATTATGTTTTTTGTACATTTTCTTTATATTCTAATATGTTACAATGTAATTTCTTTGTAGACTTAAATTAATAATTTTTTAGCTACTTTACTCATGATCTATTTCCGAAAAGTGATTGACACATGTCACTGTGGAGTGTTTTAATTTCTTCAGTCCTTTCAGCTGAATTTTGATTGCCCCATGTAATTTATTTTTGCATTTACAGAGTTTACTTTGTCTAATAGCATGTTGTTCATTATCATTTCTGAGGTAATAGTTTGATTTTTTTTGTTATAAATTATTTGTTTATTGCAAGCTTGTATTTTTAATTTGTTTTTTATGTTAGAATGTTTTTAATTTCATGCATCAAAAATAGCATTGAAGCTCTTAAGAATTATAGAGAAAAATTCATTCTTAAATCTTTTTTGTTTAATCTATTCTTCTCTTAAATTTGTTATAGGAAATGCATTCAAAAAAGTTGTAATGGTAAAACGTCAACCTGCTAGTCTTGCAAGACGTCAGGCATTCCGCTGTGATCCAGCATTTGTAAATGAAGCTGCTGCTTATGATACAGTAATACCTGCATTAAGAGCTTGTTGTAATGACACAAGATTATTACCATTCCCAAACTGTTACTTTGCTTCAAACCAAGTCATTGTTCTTCAGGATCTTCGTGAAGATGGTTTTATGATGGCTGATAGACGAAAAGGTCTTGATTTTGATCACTGTACAGTTGCTCTTCAGGTATATAAATTTTCATAAAACTTATAAAATATTTGTGTTCATTATAATAACAGATTACAGTAAATCAAATTTACTTTATTGATTTAATAAAAAAAAATTAAATTAAAATTGTTTAATAATATTAATGTACTTCATATTGCCAATCATTTACTCTGTTTTTACCACCTAAATAATTGTTTCATAGCACATATTTCACTGGTACTTCTTTATCAGTACTTTATGCTCTATAGTAAGAATGAGATGGTAATGATCTGTATCATTCATTTGAATAAATATTAAAATTAAAAGTACACTTAGTAATAATAATAATAATAATAATAATAATAATAGAAAACATCAACAGAAAACAAAATGCACAATTTCAGTGAAATAAATACACTGTCAAACTGACTAGCATTAAACGACAAAAGATTAATGACTTAGCCAAACAATTAACTATTAACATGTTAGTGAGCAGCACACATTTTCATAGGCTGTAATTAAAGAGCAAAAATTATTCTCTTGTTTACTTATTATTAATTTTTTTAAGTTCTCTTAAATACATAATCTTATAAAATTAACTAGATCTCTGTTAAAAAATCTTTTTTTGTCATTTCATTATTTTGTTTGACTTTTTTCTTAAAATGAAATCAAGATAGTTGATCAATATTTTCTGTTGCTTTATTTAATACACTACAAAACTTTCTATTGAGATTTTTAACTGTAGTGTAATGTATCAACTCAAAAAACTATTCTGCAGCCAGTTAAACTAAAACAAGTTACAAGGCAGTGCATTTGTATTGGTTTACTAGAAAATCTGAGTTAGCAGTGAGGTACAGAAGCACTATACACATTTGATATAGAAACACTTCAATTACACATTCTGTTTTATAAATGCACTCCTGAATTTCTACATCAATCTTTTATTAATAAAGAATTGATAATTATTCCAAATAATACTCATTTTCTAAAGGCAAAATAAAAAAAATTGTTGAAGTCATTTTGACTTTTAACTAAATTTTTAATTTTCAACAACAAAAGAAATTTATTTACATTGTAAAATAACTTATCAGTAAGCACATCGATATCTTCTTCTTTTTTAGTACTACAGTCCATTGTGATTCCTTGATAATTTATGTCCAGTCATCTCTTCTAACTGCTGTCTATCTCCAGATCCTCATCCAGAAGTCAATGGTCATATCCTGTAGTCAAAACATTCTTGATTTTCCTCTATGCCTTACCTTGCCCATCCCCACTAGATATCTCCACAGAGCATCTGCTTTTGCAGCCTTTATTAACTTATGTAAAATTTATGAATCTGAAGGGAGGAAAAGATTAAAACCAGTCTGGAGGAACTGCAGCCACGTACACCCAAGTTACTTAAAGCTACTATAGCTATAGATTAAGCTATATAGCTTACATTGTTGTTCAGCAAGTTTCAGAGTAAAATAGTTAACCAATTCTACAAGTTGTTAGGGATTTTTTTACCTAAAAATACCTCTTAAGTCAATGTATTTAAAATCAAAGCAAGAGCCCATTAAAATTCATAAAATATAAAATTCTCAGAACTTTGTTTTGCACTTTTTCTGGTAGTAAGGACTCCAGAGTAGGGTTCCGTGCTCAATATGTAAGCAAATCAGATTCTAATACAGAATCAGGAGTGAAGTAAGTTCTAAAAGGGAAATTAACATCTAATTTTAACTGTTAAGAACATAATTACATGAGATGTAAATTCCTGTTGCAGTCAAAGTTTATCCCAAGATCCCTAAAAGCTAGTGTTTGATTCAATTTTACACTACAGCTATTGTAAAGAAGATGGCAATATTAAACTGACAAGTGAAAAGCATAATGATATATTTACCTATTTTCTTTAATTAAAATAGAAAAGAGAAGAGAGCCAAGGTTATTACTATGAGGAATGCCAGGAACAGACCAAATGATGTTAATGAAGATTATAAACCATAACAAACTAATTCTGTAGCTAACATAACTACTAAGAAATGTAGCCACATTTTCTTGATAAATTCATATTTCACCATTATTTCAATTAGTGCAGCATGGGTCACAGCATTAGAAGCCTTGGACAGGTTGCTGCAGCATCATTGTAATCCCCTCAATCCAGGACAAATGAAACCTTTTGAGGGAACTGTAACAGATTTGTTGGAGTTAATCAGCCCATGAGAAAAACATGCTGAAAGATGATTAACTTAATATTAAAATGAAAATTAGACCTAATTTTAAGTTAAAGACAAATTTTATGTGAAAGGACATTTTTTATTTCTCTCAAAAAAGCAGTACCGGAACGGTGTTCCAGCACAAATACATTTATAACACAGTATAATTTATAGACTTAGAAAAGACATTTGATAACATAGACTGGAATAAAATGTTAAGCTTTTTAAAACATTTAAGAGTTCAAATATACAGACAGAAGAACAATTACTAACATTTACAGGTACCAAACAGCAACAATAATAAATAATTGAAGAGCATCAGAAAGAAGCAGTAAAAACAAGTCTGGCAAGGATGTTCCCTATCACCATTACATTTTAATCTTTACATAGAACTAGTCGTTAATGATGTTACAATTTTGCTGATGATGTAGTAATTCTAGCTGAGAGTAAAAAAGATTTAGAAGAAACAATGAATGGCATGGATGAGGCCTATGCAAGAATTACAACATGAAAATAAACAAGAACAAAATGACAGTAATGAAATGTAGTAGAAATAAAATAAATAGACCACTGAATATAAAAATAGGATGAGAAAAGACTATGGAGGTAGAAGAATTTTGTTATTTAGGAAGTAGAATTACTAAAGATGGACAAAACAGGAACGATATAAAATGCAGAATAGCACAGGCGAAATGAGTTTTCAGTCAGAAATATAATTTGCTTACATCAAAAATTAATTTAATCATCAGGAAACATGTTTGAAGTGTAGCTTTATATGGAAGTGAAACTTAAGATGATCGGAGTACCTGACAAGAAAGGACTATAAAAGATTGAAATGTGGTGTTATAGGAGAATGTTAAAAATCAGATGGCTGGATAAAGTGACAAATGAAGAAGTGTTGAGGCAAATTGAAGAAGAAAGAAGCATTTGGAAAAATATGGCTAAAAGAAGAGACAGATTTATAAGCATCCTGGAATAGTCGGTTTGATATTGTAGGGACAGGTAGATGGGAAAAACTGAGCAGGCAGGCAACGTTTGGAATATGTAAAACAAATTGTTAGGGATGTAGGACATAGGGGGGTATACTGAAATGAAACGACTGGTACTAGATAGGAAATCTTGGAGAGCTGTATCAAACCAGTCAAATGACTGAAGACAAAAAAAAAATATATATATATATATAAATATATATATATTTTTTGATAATATATATTATTTTTTTAAATATTCATTTAGTACAATACTGTATGTGTGGCTAGCCACATAATAAAAAATTTTTAATTTTTTAACATTTTGACTACATATTTTTATGTTATAATTTTAATGTATAATTTGGGAAAAAAAGAAAAGTTTAACTGATGATGAGGGAAAACCTCGAAGGCGCTATTAAAAAATAATAAGCATAAGATAAGAAGCATTATTAAGTTCTGTACTCTTGGTGGTAAACGGTTTTTATACTTTTGTCTTGCTAAGTTAATATATATATATTTTTTTTAATATTAAAATTGCATTAATAAATTTAATATTATATGAAATATAAACTACCAAAACACAGTAATTAGTCATATTTCAACTTATATTAATTAACAAGAATTGATTTTCATAGTATCCTGCATCTTCAGTTAGTACTGAATTCTATAATTACAATATCATGAAATTGTTATTTTAATTTTATTTTAAATTGTTCTTGTTTTATATATACACATAAATACCCACGAAGTGGCAAAAAAATTAATTATTTGGCTGTTGTTATGTTTATCTGATGAATACATCATGATTTTAGATTGTAAATAAGTAAATGAAAAATAAAAATAGTGTTTAAAAAATAAGTCTCTGCAAATTTTTTTTTGTTGTACAGAATGATGGAATTTAAATTTATGTATTAATATGACATGTTCTTATCTTTACAGGCACTGGCAAGGTTTCATGCAGCATCATATATTATGAAACATAAAGATAAAACTGGTTTTGATAAAATGAGATCTAGTATTAATGAATTGATATTTGTACCAGAAGCAATACCGATATTTGGTGCGTCTTTAGAAAATTCATTAAAAATGGCAATATCGACATTAAAACACTGGTGTGGTCCGGGTGACATAGTGTTAGATGATGCTATCCACAAATTACAAATGTTACAGGGTCAAGTATTCCAAAGAATGGTATCATTAATAATGCCAAAAGAACCACTTGCTGTTATTTGTCATGGTGATTTTTGGGTTAATAATATGTTATTTAAGTATAACAAAGATAATAATGTTGAAGATGTAAAATTTGTTGATTTACAAGTTACTAGATACGCTTCACCAGTAACAGATATCCTTTTATTTATTTATACAAGCACTGAAAAAGGTTTATCAAGAAATTATTATGATAATTTAATAGAAATATATCATGAAGAATTATCAAAAACGATATCAGAGCAAGCATCAAATGCACCAGTTATTAGTTTAAAAGATTTATTAGATGATATTGAGGCACATGCATTATTTAGTTTTCTAATGGTATTACTTCTTCTACCCGCAGTAACAGCTGACTCTACTGCAATCGATAATACCATATATAATTTAGATGCAGTTAATGAAAATACTTTCAAAACGAAAGAATACCTTGATTTTGCAAAAGAATGTTTATCACCCAGGTATCGACAGATAGTAAAAGATATGGTATTAGAATATGTAGACAGAGGTTTTATATAAAGGAAATAAATAAATAAATAAATAAATAAATTGTTTTACGCTAATTTTTTTAAATGTGGCAATGAATTTTCTAATACAGTACAATCTGAATTATCTAGATGATGTGGTTACGTTAACTCTTGTTTATTACATGGATATCTATACAAAGTTAATTATTCAAACTGCTTTAGGCAGACTGATAGTGAATATCAGAAATTTTGGATAATCAAGCTCACTTTGTTTTCAGCAATAAAATGAAAATTTGATTAAAAAGCATGCTTATGTATTAATGTTACATAAAAACAATTATTATTTACAAATGTATATAATCTTTAGCAAGAAATGGTTGTATTTATTCTTAGTTGATAAAAGTTAAATGAAAAAAAGATTTTTTCAACACATTTCTGCATACAATAAATGAAAAAATTAAGATGCTAAGATTTGTAAAATGACTATTATAAAAATTAAGAAGCAACATACATGCCAGTTTGCCAAAAAGAAAGTAAATTGCTGTTACATAAAGACTTGATGAATGTTATTAAAAAGATTATGTATTTATTCAGTGTGATTGCTTGCATCTGAAAGCTTAGCAATATAAGTTTCTGCAATAGCAGCAGATAGAAACTTATTATTTTTAATTTTGGATAACTCTGATTTTGATTAATTGAGCTCAGATAAACTGTACTGTATTATTAACTTAAAAAAAGGATGATATCTATTTGCAAGTAATCTTATCAAAAATATAAAATTAAAAATAATTAAAATACTTCTTTTAGTTACTAAAAAAAGGAGATAAAAGATAAAAATGTAGTATATGTGAAAATATACACACCTGATTTTTTTTCTATAACTGACTGATAATTTTAGTTTAATAAAAGGTTATTTTCACCATGAAAGGCATTATATAGCCTTGGAATGTAAAAAGTCACATATGTAAAAAATTAAACAATATCAATATCATTTCAAATGTTATAGATTAATCCAGATAATTGCTTTATTTTTTATGTTTGTTAAAAAATATATACTTTTTCTAAATAAAAAAAAAAAAATAATAAATCAAACCACTGGATGGATGTATCTATTATCTATTCATTTGTATTAAAAAAAAATTAATGATAAACTAACAAAAAAATTGTCTTTTTGAAAAATACCCTTAACAAAATTCTTATGAAAAAAGAGTAATGTGGAAATTGCTATTATTTTGAAAGTTAATTACTGAAGATTTGTGTGATAATTTTTAAAATAGGAAATTTAAGGTGTAAAAGTAAAATTGTTTTATTTAATCTGCATTCAAATAAAGACCATTTATCTCTTCTATTACAATTTTAAATTCAATAAATGGATTGAATTTAATTCATTTATAGTACATAAGTTATTCTATGTCTAAAATTAGTTATTATTATAAGATCAAAAACAGTCTCAAGTATTGGAAAAATTTCAACCACTATATTTTTGTTAATGTTTCATAACATTCTTTAATAATTTTTTTAATATCAATGGTCATCTATGCTTTTCATCTTTAAGTTTCTGGGTTTTAAGTCCCCTCATAAAAAGGTAGGTTTTAACTATAATTAAGCATCGGTTCATTGTTACCAATATGAATAAATAATAAAATATTTTTACTTTTAACCATTTTCAATTAATATTAGCATCTAATATTAAATAGATGAACTTAAATTAGATGTCCAATTAACAGTAAATACTAACCTGTAATTACTGCAGTAGTGCATATTATTATCTACCTAAAACCATATAATAAATAAATAATAAATTTATTGCCTAAATTATTTAGGTGTAATATATAATTTACGATAAATTCCAATCTCCTATTAGTTGTTGACAGATAAAATTATTCAAGCATAAATTTACTCTAAGGAAGTGTTCAAATGCAAATTTTTTCTGGTTTTGACAACACTGATAATTATTTTATCTGTAATCTTAGATGAAAATCTCTAATGTCAATTTATCCTTTCAAATTATTCCTCATTACTAATGGATTTGTTGGTAAAATATTTCTTAAGTATTATTCTTACTTGTAACATTTATTTATCCTTTACACCTTAAAAAATACAGTACATTGTATTTTTAAATTTATTAATTTGCAAAATGAACTGGTCGTGCAAATTAATTTGGCTATTCAGAGCTATGTGAATTACAATAAGAAGATATGACTGAATAATTTTGTTTGCTCTATTTATCAATAAATACGGTTTAAGAGTAAATTTATGAAGTTAAAAAAATTTAATTCCATAAATTTTGTTGTCAATAAAAATTATAAAATATATGGTACTGTTTGTGAGAAGAATTTGATATTAAACAAGTAATTTACAAAAAATAAAAAAAACTTGTTTTGCATTTCTATGTTCAATGGTTCAGTAGAGAAATTAATCTTAAATTAATCTAGAAAATTAATCTATATCAACAAATCTTTATATTTCCAGATCTTAAGTTCAATTTTGAATTCAAGTTCTAATAGCTATGTCAAATTAATGGAAACCAAAGATAACAGTTAGCAGTTTTCTATTCAACACAACAAATAGTGAAACTATCCAGTAATATAAACACAACTGCTTTCATGAAATTATAAACAGTTAACCCAGTATGTGTAACTTTATAAATTAAAACAGAATAATTTTAGGGAAAAACATGAAAAGTTTTCTTACTAACTGTTTAAAATGTTACAGGAAAACCTTTAATAAAAGATTTTAAATTTTAGTGATTCCTAAACCACAAGTTGTAATACATATTTCAGGTTGAATATATCATTTTTATAAATAATAGAACCATAATTTAATCACTTAAGTGAAGAAAGTGTAAGAAAATTAATATATTTGTCTAAAATCATATATATTTCGTACAAAATTAATTTCCTTTTTTTAAATTAGACAATTTTTAATGAACAAATGTTTAAAAATTTATAATTTTTTTTTGCCAACCCTACAACTTAATGCTGAGACAAAACATACCCTTTTAATTTAGATAATTATATGTGTGTATTTACTCTAAGATATTAATTAATATAAATGTAAACAATATATGTAAATTGTGTTAGTAGATATAATTATAATATTTTTAAATAATATTTTATTTTATTTCTGGACCCTACTTTCTTTTAACTAATTTTTATATAAAACAAATGTAGGTGAAATATTTATTACAAATTTTATAATGTAAAAGCAGGTGAAATGTTGGAACACTGCTTCTTTCTAGCGTTTTATCAATATATGTCATTTTCAATTTATAAATTGGTCCTAAAGAATTGATATATATTTTTTGAATTTCATCACCTCAAAAAAAAAATATCTTATGTTTACAGTATTGTAAAGCATCAAATTTAAGAAATATATTAAAACTCTATACCATACTACTGTATTAATACTGTATACCATTATTTATCCACTGAAGAAATAATGAAATAAAAAATAAAGAATAATTTTAGCAGTTTGAACTGAGAGGTCAAACCTCTCTGGTTCAACACGCTGAAATCTTAACATATAATTTGTAGGCAAGTAGTACTGTATTTGAGTTACTTGAAAAACTATGACTTAATTTTAAAATTATTCTTTTTTAATAATAACTCGCTTAATAGAATTTTGATTCCTATAGTAAAATGCATCTTCCAATCATAATATGTCTTTCCCTAAATTTTAAAGTTAATAATTAAAATATTTTTTTTTTTAAGTACACAACTAATCTTATGAAGTGACAACAGTTATCAAAGATGAGAACATAAAAGTAGTAAAATGCTTTGCTATAAATTATTTATTTTATTTAACAATGTATGTCTTTTAATTAAACCCCCTCTTTTAAAAAAGATTCAAGATTTGTTTGTCTGCAGGGCAAAAAACTGTAAGATTATAAGTTACCTAACATCAGGTGCACGCCACTCCTGAAAAAGACATATCCATTATCAAGATAACATTCATTCTAGGTCAGAAATTCCCTACCTACAGTTAGAAGTTGAAAAAACAGTACTGCTCACAGAAAACAGTCTGTTTTCAATTTTCTTTTTAGTCTTTTTTACAATACCTAACAAACTGGTTAGGTATTGGTTAAGATAATCCTGATAAGAGTGAATATTCAGCCTACAAGTGACACCTTCAGTTCTATTCATTAAACAGAGTGACAATACCAACTAACATTAATTTCAGAAAAAGTAAGTTCATGTACTGGTGTTTTACCTCTTTCACAGTCATAATAAAGTGAATTGTATTAAAGTAAAAATTAAGACGAGTTTCCATAGCAGAGTGGGAGCATCTCTGTCTTTTACACAATAGGTTCTTGTTCAAAAACTGATAAAACTAAAGAATGATAATAACAATCTTGGAAAAGTCACTCTAGAACAAAATGTAAAAAGACTAGATTATATTTAATGTTTTGATAATACACAAATCTGAAGTTTGAAGGTAACAGTTAAATCTGTAACTAAAGATCCTTGACCAAAGACTGAGGTCAGAAGTTTCAAGCAAGGTCTTCACATCTTTTAATACTTCCAGTTTAAGATTAGTATCGTTGCTTTCCTGAACAGCTGCAGTGAGTGAATCAATAATATGTAAAACCACCGAAAAAAAAGTCTGAAATTGAGTTTTGATTACATTTATAAACTTCACTAAATTACACTTTTCAATTAATTTATTAATTTCAATTTTTAATCAATATAAGATAACATCCTATAATTTTAACTAACTACTTGTTTTAATACACTCAAATCCTTTCCTCTTTCTAGTTTTCTTCCTGCAATCAATACTAAAAAAGTATTATAAACTGATTTATATCATGCAGGAGAGCCTGTATAATGTAGAAAAATACCCTTAAAAAAATTCTTATGAAAAAAAGTAATGTGGAAATTGCTATTATTTTGAAAGTTAATTACTGAAGATTTGTGTGATAATTTTTAAAATATGAAATTTAAGGTATAAAAGTAAAATTGTTTTATTTAATCTGCATTAAAATAGAGAGACCATTTATCTCTTCTATTATACAATTTTAAATTCAATAAATTGATTGAATTTAATTCATTTATAGTACATAAGTTATTCTATGTCTCAAGACACAGAATTTGAAAATTAGTTATTATTATAAGATCAAAAACAGTCTCAAGTATTGGAAAAATTTCCATCACTATAATTTCCTTAATGTTTCATAACACTTAATATAAGAAGATGCTACTAATCTAAATCATTCAAATTTAGATACTCTGTGTTCAAACAATGATTCTATTTATATCCACCCTCTGTAAATCTTAGTTTTACGTAAATTCTAGGAGAAGCAAGGATCACAAATGACAAATGCTGAACTATTTCCTCTCCTACGATGTCACTTTTCAAAACTAAATGCAAACTAATATGATTTAAAATTAAAGGAATACCAAAATGGTAATCTGAATTAGCACGGTTTTAATTTTTTCAGATTTTTATTTGTATTTTCAGATTCAAAACATTTAATATGAAACAATAAAAATTCAGTTTATGGGTTTAAGTATGATAATTCATATAATTATTATTAACTTGAATTACAAAAAGTCAATTACCAATTTTATTTACACAACTGATTATTAGATACAATAATTAATACACTATTGGTAAATTTACTTTAATATATAGATAACAAATATAAAATTTATTCAGTCGTACAGCTGTATACAGTATCAAGCAACAGCTACATAATAAATTAGTAACATCTATTTAATTTTTTTTTGTATGCTCTATACACATTTTTTTTAAAAAATATATATAAAAACATGTTCTTGAAAAGACAACTTGAAATTTTGTAGCATATACACTTAAGACTGAACAGATTATTAAAATAACAATTGCTATTAGAAATTAAACTGACTATAATACTCCAATAATCCACAATACAGAAAAAAATCACATTATTTTTTTTTAAAGAACACTTAATAGGAACTGTAAAAAGTTACATACTGATAAATGTTTGGGAATAAGATAAAATGTGCAATTTAAATTTTAATATTTTCTTTTTCTTTTACTAAAAAAAAAAAAAAACCAAAGAATGGTAAACTTTTATAGTGGATTAGAAAAAATAGTTATTATATTACACTTTGGAGAAAAAAAATAAATATATTTTGAGGTCATCACTGGAAGCAGAGGATATAAACCTATATAACCTGATATAAGCCTTTTACCAAAATTAACTTTCTAGATTTAGAATACACATTCAAAATTTCATGAAATACTCCAAGATTTTTAAATAACATGAACAAATAAGTGAAAGATTGGTTTTTTTATAACGTAGCTATCATTCAACATCAAGAATTGAATGTTTCATAATTATGTTTTTTGTTGTTAAATACATTGTGATCTGTCACTTTAGAATGTTTTTACTATTTTTTTTCTAGTGGAAAACTAGAAAATATAAACAGAATGGAAATAATATAAATACAAAATGATAAATTATTGTGAATAAATGTAACAACAGGTACAGATTGTGCTGCTAATAATGAAAATATCTTTGCTAAACAATTACTACAGGTAACTCTTACTGAATTATTTGCTTAATCTTTTTTTTTAAACTTCCGGGACCACCGTTAAGTATTTATTTCGGAGGATGAGATGAATGACAATTTTTGTAGCTTGTGAAAATTCCATGCCATGAACCCAGGACCTCCGAATGAAAGGCCGAGGTGCTACCACTCATGCCATGGAGGCAAGCAACTTAATCAATTATTAGATATACCCGTAAAGAATGTGAAAGGTCATACAAATTGATGGTGGACTCAGCCAATCTGACAACAAGTAACCTTGGACCCCTCGACACATAACTCTATATTAAATAGGTTTAATGTTAAAATATTTTTAATGAAGACTATTGACCACAAGTGTTTCAAGAAGTTCAGCATGACGATGTTCCTCCTCTTGTATTTATAAAAACAAAGAATTAGAAATCAGAAAAACAAAGAAGAAAATTCAGGAATTTAAACAAGATATCTTAAACTAAAATGACTAGAACTTACTTAAAAATATCTTAAATGACACAAATAAATTAAGCATTAGTAATAATGACATTAAAATTAAAACTACATATACAAGGGGCACTTGAGAAGTAATGCACAGATATATGTGATGAAAGAATGAAACATCATGCAGAATGGTGTGTGCTGCCATGTTGAAGTTACATTTCTCTACAAAAAACATGCCAGATCTCATTGAATTCCATTCTTTTATTCTTTATCTTCAATTTTTGCCATGGAGCCAAATGTGCTTGCTATAATAATGTGTTTAAAACAAAATGCAGTGATTGTATTTTTAATAGCTGAAAAAAATTACTCGTTACGTGTATTATTATGATCCATTACGAAATACTGCTAATTTAGTTCACCTCAATCCCGGAAATTCAGTTTACTAACCTCTGCAAAAACTTCTCTTACAGTATTTTGGGATGCAAACAGAAGTATGCAACAGCTTACATGCAAATGGGATGACAATGGTACATAGAGATGTTTTAAAGCACTTAAGAAGACCTGCATTGTGCTCAAAAATCTGAGCATATGTGCTACCGCCAAGGCTCTTGTGAAGCTCACACACCCATTCCACACTTTCTTTATTCACTAAAAATTTGATGAATATTTACACTTCTTTCTGAATTTAGTGAGAAGACCTTAAAGATATTCATCCACTTCACTTCACAGATGAAGTGAAAGACTTGTTGAAGCCAGTATCACGCAAACACCAATGGAATTCTTCATTGACAGAATGAGGAAACTGGTTTATCACTGGGGGAAATGTGCAACTGTAAACAGAGATTACACTGAAAATTTACTCTTACTTTAAATTTATTTTACAGTCTTAATAAACCTTATTTAAATTAAAATGTTCACTAGAATATTTAAATTTTACTAAAACAATAAACTATTTTCTTATAATTTCCAAAACTGATTTTTGGGAAAGTACATAGAAGTGATTTTTTCTGCTTTTCAGTTTTAATGCTAAGCACAATATTATATCATTACAGATATTTTCATGAATATACTAAGCACAGTTTTGTTAAGAAATTTATTTGTTTTAAAAACATAAAAGGTAATGCCATCTTCTTCCAGCAATGCCCTCAATTGTACAATTTTAATTAGTGAAACAAATAGAATAAATTTTTTAAATATTAATTTTTATAAAAATTTAAAAATAAATGAAATCTATGACTAAATATAAGTAATAAAACAAAGAAGAGTTATAATTACATTAGTAACTCATCAAAGGTGAGTTATATTTACATAATAAACTCTACTCTTTGAGCAACACTTTTGGATACTGTTATAAATAAAATAACTGAAATCAATAGAAAATGAAAACAGGAATAAAATATTTAACAAAAAAAATAATTTTAACATTTTTTCCTGTTGTTAACTTACATTACAATCCCTTCCCCCCTAAAAAAATCAATAACAGCATTACCAATCATAATTTTTACATTCAATTAACTCATAATATTTAGTTTAAATGTCAAATACAATATAATGTTCTTTCCAGACTGTAAGACATACATTTATTGACAAACAAGTAAAAAATAACATTGTTCTGCATTTTATACAACATTACAGAAATTTATTATCTACAGTTTTATCACAGATATTAAAGATAAGTGGTAAGAATGATGACAAAGTAACACACAAATTAGGTATGGTAAACGTTCACTTTTTAATCCCAGATCTCTAACAACCAAAAATTAATTCATTAAAATTACTTATGACTGCAAATAAATAATAAAGTAAATGTTTTTTATACAATTAAACTATAAATATGAAAACAAAGGAATTTATTGACCGTTTTAAATGTATTAACAGAAAAATTATTTACCACAAAGACAGTAGGGTAAATAAAGAAATTATAGTTTTATAAACTAAAACTATAAAAGCAATAATTTTTTTTGAAGTTATACTTCTTTTGGAACGTTAGGAGAAACTGATCAGAGTGTATTTTCAGTGTATAAGTTACAGAAGTTGTGCGCGCCAATGTAACACACCATGAAGATTTGTGTAAGCCCAAGTGGATCAGTTTGCACGCACATGCGTGTAGTGTCTAATTCAGTCAGTCGTTCAATGCAATTAAATGATTAGCACGAGTTGTAAACATAACAGATATTGAGTCGTAATAAATATTATTATTAGATTTGAGGTTATATTTATATAAGTATTATTTTTTATGAGTAAAATTATATTTTTTAATGACAGAAAATAGTACACATTAGATTCTTGATTTTGCATAAATAATTTTAAATTTACCAAAAACAAAATTTTTGATAAGTACACTTATATAAAATAAAACTATTTGTATCATATTTTTCATATGATAAGTTGCTGGTAACCCTCAAGCCTATTCAATTGTCATCTAAAGAATTGGAACTAAACTAATCAAAATATATTCTATGAAGAACTTTGTTTAATACGACAACGAATACTTCAATACCTTTTAAACAGTACAAAAAACTGTATAAAATAGATACTATTTAATTTAATTTAAGTGTTATTTATTCATGGTATTTAATGTTGTCTATCGATCATTTGACTCAGTTCAAATTTGTTTGAATGCATAAAAAAATTCTTTTTTTATTCATGCCAAAGAAGTATAACTTTTTATGTGTGTACATAAGTACACAAGAGCTTTTTTTTATTATTATATATATTTTTTATTTATGTGAGTAATGACTATTTTTAGATTTTTATGTTTTAAAAATAATCATACTTTTTTAATGTAATTCTCCTTATTATTAAGAAAACACACTAGTCAACATTTAAAAGAAGTAGATATGTTACAAATCATACATTTCATTAATTAAAATTAATTTTTATCACCACTAAGGAAAGAAGTTATGTCTTTCTACAAATAACAAGTTTAATACCAATTAAATATCAATCATGATAATAAAATTAATGACTGAATCATCCTTTTACAAAAGTGTGTTCACTCATATATATTTTATTTATACTTAAAAATATGTAAAACAGATAATGAATATCAAATACATTTAATAAATACACACATATACCAAAAACTTTCACATACAACCAGCCCACTTAATACTGGTTTGATATTCATTTTTTCAACCTTCACCATTTCAGTCACAAGTTCATTACTCAAATAACTTTTAATTGCACTGTTCAAAATTCAAGTGACAAGTGCTTGTCAATTAAAATTACTATTGGATGCTATACTATTATTAAGAGATGTCATAATTTGCATAATAAAAGATTGTGGTGTAACTTACATGTAAATGCTTACAGAAAAATCTGATTTAAATTTGCCTAAAAGAATTTCTTAATCCACCCCGACTACCATTAGTGGTTATCGGTATTATTTGATAATATACAACAGTCCAATTATGAAGTAAAGATTTTTTGGGTACTTCAGAATTTATGCTGTACATTTGATATACAATAAATAATATTTTGAGCATTTCTTTTAACTTCATTTATTTCAAGAGGTCAGAAGAGTTTTCGTTGCACTGTTTTATCTTATTAAACATCCTACTTAGAATTATCTATTATACATACATCTAGTAACTGGAACCAGTTTTAAGTGGAATATTTGAATAATATTTACTAATTAAAATGTTTAACATATTGACATGTCATTATAATTATCTTAAGTAATACTATTTATATATAATGTAAATCAAGAAATAAATAAAAACGTTAATTTTATTTTATATATATATTTTTTAAATTTCTAAATTAATTATTTTTTGATGCAAATGATAACAATTTTAATGATTTCCATATATCACTGGAAATAAATATTTTAAAAATAAAATAAATACTGAATATTTTTTTCTTTTTAAGTGGGAAGGTGAGATGAGTGGCAAATAAAAGAAAATTTAAATTTAAATACTATATATAAATTTATCAATTAATATCACGATTCCAGTTCAGCTTCAATATTAATTTTGGAACAGTTTTTGTTATCAGATTGTGTAATAATTGCATCAAAATTAGTTTCATTTTGTTGTTGATGATGCTGCAGATTCCCACAATTTGATTTTGATTGCTGACATTGAGTAGAGCTGGATTTAAGATCTACAAAATTTGGTGATACACAAGTAATAGCGATTACAATGCGGTCCATAACACACTGTAACCATACCATCGGTATGATCATCATAGCTGTCGTGATTCCAAAAGTCCAGTATGTACCAAATTTTGTATAAATATAACTAACAAAAATTGGGCCAAGTACTCTTGATAAACAACCAGCACCTGTTAGTAAACCCATCCAAACGCCCTAAAAAAAAAGAGTCTTTATTAATAATTACTATACGTAGTATCGGTATCAGATTTGTTATTGGATTACTTCCTGACAGATAAGTGCCAAGGAATTTTAAGGTTTGAGTATTAACTGTCAGTTGAAACTAAATAAAATTGAACAAATTATTAGTTTAACCTGCCTCTGCCATGAGAAGCAGAAGGGTTCCTAACCCACATTCACAGATTTTTTATAGATGAAATATCATATCATCCATGAAGCCATCACTAATTTTAAAAAAAATAATTTTTTTTTTTTAATTTTCATCATATCATTAAAGGTACTTTTTATTACTTTAAAAGAATTTATTACTTTTCAGATCATAATAATTCACAAAATAAATTTTTGATAATTTGTAAAGGTTAAAAAAAATGTTAATAAAAAATGTTTTTCTTTAATCATACATAATGTTTTACTCTAAAAATAAACTTTTTAGACAATTTCCTGAAAATATTTTGAATTAATCCATGAGAAGGAAGGGTAATTGTAGATATTTTAATGATTTGCTTGAATAGCTCTTTACCATCCAATGTGAAATATTCTATACAAATAAAAATAAACACAGTTAATTTTACTCAAAAACTTCTTAAATGTTTCAATTTCTGATGCATGCTAAATACAAAAAAAAATCTAAAACACTGCAATATACAAAATAGAAAACATTTTAATATGTTTTTATAAAACATTTTAATATGTAATTCATACAATACACTTGTGCACAAAAATAGTTGTAATAAAAACAATATTTTAGATTTTATTTCTTCTGTAAAAGTAAACCTCAAAAAGGAGGACAATGAAGGATGATGATTTCAAACAATATTCATTATTGAAATTATACAAAGACAGGAAAATTACAAATAATACTATTTTATAATGTGCATTCAGAAAGTTACCAGATGCTACTGCCTTCAAATAACAATGAAAATCATTATAATAATAATCACTAGATTAATATTATCATTAAAAATCTTCTAGTCTCATTAAGTCAGAAAATTCTGAAAATGAGTTAATATCACATTATTAATAAACCAAGTTGGGTTTAACTATTTTAGGAACAGTTATTTCTGGAACGTACGAGATTTGATAAAAAATATGCATTATTATTTAAATTTCCCAGGCTGTGTAAGTCAAATTGTCACAATTGTTTTTTTTGTGTGTACACTTGTCCCTAATGTATGTAGCCGTACTACATACTACTCCATGTGTAGCCGTAATGTATGTAGGTAGCCGTATTGGATGCTTAGTTTATTGTTGGCTTTCAAAAATGATACACATATTTTGATAAAGTTGGCGATTTTTAACTTGTGGAAAAAAGGGAACAAAGAATTAAAATTAAAGCTAAGAATGGAATACAGTGCAGACACATGTTGGAATTGTTGAATTGCTTTGTAATTCTATGAATAAAACAAGTGTTTACAAATGGTACAAACGTTTTCAACAGGATCGTGAAGACATTGAAGATGATTAGCTCCCTGGACAACCCTGCACATCAACAACCGATGACAATGTCGAAAAAGTGAAGAAAATGATTATGGACAATTGCCAATCACTATCAGAATCAATAAGGATTATTTGCTGGAATTTCTACACCGTTTGGGTGATGCAATTTGCACCACCACACGTGCAAAAACACCTGGATTTGTGGTGAAACAATTCATGTAATTGCACCACAATAATATAATGTACCTGCTTACACTTCACTGCTTTTTCATGAATTTTTGGCCAAACACATCACCATTATGATGCCTCAGCTTCTATATTTGCTGGACATGGCCCCTTATGACTTCTTCCTATTCCCAAAGCTGAGAAGAACCATGAAAGACAAAGATTTGCCAACATTGAAGAGATACAGATAGAATCATTAAAGGAGCTAAATGCTATACCAGAAACTGTGTTCCAGAGGTGTTTCGAAGGTTGGAAAAAGCACTGGCACAAATGTATTATATCTGAAAAGCAGTTCTTTGAAAGAGACAAAATCAACATTAATGAATAAATAAAGATTTTTTGAGAAAAACTAAAATTCCACGTATTCTTTTCCATCAAATCTTGTATCTGAATGATTATTTACAACTATTACAGTTTATATAAAACCTTGTAAAATAGAATTAATACAAAAAAAGGTAATTTATAAGTAAACCTCAGATAATAGAGAACTTGTTTCACAATAAACTCCTATAAAAGCAGAAAACTCGGTTAATGAATATAAGAGTGAACTAGTTCTGGAGTACTTTTTGATAAACTTAACTAAATTTAATAGTAAGAGTTTCAAACAGCTCTATATAATTTGTTTATTTATAGTTTTATTCATCCCTCTTTCCTGTTCTTTTTAATACAAGTTATCCTTTATGTGTGAAAGATTTCTATCATTAATTTCTTTCATTATTAATTCATTCTTCAACATTTTCTGTTATATTCTCATAAAAGTTCTTTGACTTCTTTAATTATCAGCATAAGTTTACCAACAGAATGATCAAGGGTTGCATTTGATGTTTGTTTATTTGCTGACTATATTTTACCAAATAGTTTGCATTTACATATCTTAAGTTGCCATTTTGAACCACAGAATACATTATAGTATCTCATATAAATAAGTTCTTTATTACCACATACCAACCAACAACATCAACTCATCCATCATCCAGACTTCATCAAACATCACCAAATCCATTAAGTTTTGATTGTTTTACATCTGACTGTTTGTCATGATGCTAGCGTTGAGTCAAACAGAGTCCCTACTGTTGTTTGACTTCATATTAGAATTCATATATTAAATATTCAGTATTTTACAATAATAAAAGTAAATTTTTTTTATTATTTTTTTTTTTATTCAATTGAAAACATAAATACAGATTATTTCTTCAAAGTGATGAATGATTTGAATGTTTCAGAAAGTTATATATATATATATATATACATATATATACGAGGTGCGACAATAAAGTAATGAGACTGATTTTTCTTTGCAAGATGTGGCAACCCTGCAGCTTGTGTAGGCACACCATCTTTGACCTTGGTCTACAAGCTACTTCCCAAGCAGCACATTGATGCAACTGCTCAGTCGTGAGTTGTGCTGTAATAAGTGAACACGTGTTTGTGTCTCTCGTCACAGAAATGAAACCGCAAAATATTGCACAACGGTATGCCATTTCTTTTTGCGTTAAATTGGGTGAAAACGCGACGACAACTTATGGTAAGCTTCAGAAGGCTTTTGGAGAGGAGGTTATGTCAAGAGCTCAAGTTCTTTGGTGGCATAAAATTTTTAGTGAAGGCAGAACGAATGTTGAAGATGAAGACCGCAGTGGACGACCTTCAACCTCACGGACAGATGCCAACTTGACCAGGGTGCGTGAAATCGTACGATCTGATCGAAGATTATCTGTGAAAATGATTGGAGAAGAACTCAACATCAATCGAGAAACAGTTCGTCTAATATTAACTGAAGATCTTGGTAAGAGAAAGATTTGTGCAAAAATGGTCCCCAAAAATTTCACACAACAGTGAGAAACACGGAAAAATGTGGCGGTTGATCTGTTACAGCAAACAGAAATCAATCCAGATTTGTTGAGCCATGTTATCACTGGTGATGAAGGTTGGTTTTTTCAATACGATCCAGAGACAAAACACTAAAGTTCGCAATGGTGCTCAAGGGGATCACTCGGACCAAATAAAGCTCGCATGTCAAAGACAAAAGTGAAATGCATGCTTGTGTGCTTCTTCGATTCCAAGGGAATTGTTCATAAAGAGTGGGTGCCTCCTGGACAAACAGTTAACCAATATTTCTATAAAGAAATTTTAGAAAGACTTCGTGAACGAGTTCTTCGTGTCCGTGCCAACATTGCTGATAATTGGATTCTGCATCACGATAATGCGCCATCCCATACTGCTCTGTCAGTACAGCAATTTTTAACCTCAAAACAAATTTCAGTACTACCACAGCCACCTTATTCACCAGATATCGCTCTGTGCGACTTTTTCTATTTCCAAGAGTCAAAATGGCGGTCAAGGGACACTATTTTCAAACAACACAAGATGTTCAAAAAGCTGTGACGAGGGTCTTGGAGGATATTATAGAAGATGAGTTCCAGAAATGTTACCATCATTGGCAGAAGCGCTGGAATAAGTGTGTGCAATCAGAGGGGAACTACTTTGAAGGAGACAACACTAAACATGACTAAAACGGTAAGCAACATTTTTTTTCGCATCAGTCTCATTACTTTATTGTTGCATCTCGTATGTGTCTCCCTCTATGAATCATGAGACCTTGCCGATGGTGATGGGGCTTCAGTGCTCAGTGATACAGAGTAGCTGGACCAAAGATGCAACCATGTTGCATCTTTGATCTGTTGAGAGCAAGACTAAGGAATGATTCCTGAAAGAGGGCAGCAGCTCTTTCAGTAGTTGTTAAGGGCATAGGTCAGGAGGATTTAAACGGTCATATGAACATCACTCTATCTTCTGAGTACTGCGCAGCTGAAAGCAATGGAAAACTACAGCTGCTTTTTTCCAAGAAAGTGTAACTCTCTGCATTTTCTTTTTACAAAAATGGAGGCACCATCCTTGGTAAATATTCTGGAGCTAAACTAGTCCCCCGTTCAGATCTCTGGGTGGGGACTAATAAGGAAGAAGTCACCAGAAAATTAAAAAATAAGATTCTACAAGTCGGAGCGTGGGATGTTAGAAGTCTAAAAAAGGTTATTAGGTTAGAAAATTTAAAGAGGGAAATGGATAGATTAAATGTAGATGTAGTAAGGATTAGTGAAGTTTGGTGGGAAGAGGAAAACAATTTTTGGTCAAGTGATTTTAAAATAATTAACACAGCTTCAAATAAAAGGCAGGCAGGCAAGAGTAGGTATCGTAAAGAACAAGAAGATAGGGAAGAGAGTAGAGTATTTTAAAATGCATAGCGACAGAATCATAGTAATAAGAATAAAATCAAAACCTAAGGCAACAACAATTGTTAACGTCTATATGCCTACAAGTGCCCATGATGATGATGATAATGAGGTAGGGTAAGTATACGAAGAAATTGATGAAGGAATTAAACACATAAAAGGGAATGAAAATTTATTAATAGTTGGAGATTGGAATGCAAGCATTGGAAAAGGTAAGGAAGGAAATATTGTGGGTGAATATGGGCTGGACAAAAGAAATGAAAAAGTGTACCGACTTATTGAGTTTTGCACGAAGTATAATTTAATAATTGCCAACAACCGGTTTAAAAACCATAACAGAAGAATATACACAAGGGAAAAGCCAGCTGATACTGCAAGGTATCAGATAGATTATATCATGGTTAAGCAAAGCTTTAGAAATCAACTTATCGACTGAAAAGCTTTATTCTGGAGCAGACATTGACAGTGACGATAATTTGGTGATACTGAAATGTAGATTGGGGTCTAAAAACCTGAAGAAAAGGTGTCCGATGAATTTTGGTGGAATTTAGAGCATACAGGAAAGTTAAGGAAAATTTTGTAGTATATAAATTAAAAACTAATAATGTGTTAAAAAAGATGGTACTGATTTGTATTACGAAAGGAAAGGTTGATAGGAGGGTGAAATATATTGAAGGGTTATACGGTGGAAATGAATTAGAAAATGGTGTTACAGAGGAAGAAGAGGAAGTCGAAGAGAATGAAAGGGGAGAAACAATACTGAGATCTGATTTAAGAGAGCATTAAAAGATTTGAATGGCAGAAAGGATCCTGGAAGACGGAATACCTACAGAATTACTGTGCAGAAGAAGCGATAGATAGATTATACAAACTGGTGTGTAATATTTCCAAAAAGAGGAAGTTCTGTCAAACTTCAAAAAGAGTGTTGTAGTCATGATAGAAAGCAGGAGCAGATAAATGTGAAATATACAGAACAATTAGCATAACTAGTCATGCATCAAAAATCTTAACTAGAATTTTTTACAAAAGAATTGAAAGGACAGTGGAAGAAGTGTTAGGAGAAGACCAATTTGGTTTCAGGAAAAGTATAGGGACAAAGGAAGCAATTTTAGTGCTCAGATAAATAGTAGAAGGAAGTTTAAAGAAAAACAAACCACCATAGCATTTATAGACTTAGAAAAGGGATTTGATAACGTAGACTTGAATAAAATTTTCAACAATTTAAAAAATGTAGGGTTCAAGTATAGAGATAGAAGAAAAATCGCTAACGTTTACAGGAATCAAACTGAAACAGTAATCATCAAAGAACAGAAGAATGAAGCCGTAATATAAAAAGGAGTCCGACAAGGACGTTCCCTATCCCCGTTACTTTTTAATCTTTACATAGAACTAGCAGTTAAAGAACAATTTAGATCCAGAGTAACAGTACAAGGTGAAAAGATAAAGATGCTACGATTTGCTGATGATATAGTAATTCTAGCTGAGAGTAAAAAAGATTTAGAAGAAACAATGAACGTCATGGATGAAGTCCTACACAAGAACTACCACATGAAAATAAATAAGAACAAAATGAAAATAATTTAATGTAGTAGAAATAATGTAGATGGACCACTGAATATAAAAATAGGAAGAAAAAAGATTACGGAGGTAGAAGAATTTTGTTATTTGGGAAGTAGAATTACTAAAGATGGATGAAGCAGGAGTGATATAAAATCCTGAATAGCATAGGCGAAACAAGCCTTCAGTCAGAAATATAATTTGGTTGCATCAAAAATTAATTTAAACGTCAGGAAAACATTTTTAAAAGTATATGTTTGGAGCGTAGATTTATATGGAAGTGAAACTTGGATGATTGGAGTACCTGAGAAGAAAAGATTAGAAGCTTTTGAAATGTGGTGCTGTAGAAGAATGTTAAGAATCAAATGGGTGGATAAAGTGACAAATGAAGAGGTGTTGCGGCAAATTGATGAAGAAAGAAGCATTTGGAAAAATATAGTTAAAGGAAGAGACAGACTTAGTTAATAGGCGACATATTAAGGCATCCTGGAATAGTCGCTTTAAATATGAGGGACAGATAGAAGGGAAAAATTGTGCAGGCAGGCAGGCAGGCAACTTTTGGAATATATAAAACAAATTGTTAGGGATGTAGGATATAGGGAGTATACCGAAATGAAATCACTGGCTCTAGATAGGGAATCTTGGAGAGCTGGATCACATCAGTCACGTGACTGAAGACAAAAACAGTATATATATGTATATATTTAAAAAATGTAACAGCCTACCTGTGGTCGTGGGCCGAGTATTTTTGAGAAAATTGTTTGTATAAGTGTAACACCAATAGGATAACCGATTGCAGTCAAAGCAAATCCAAAAAAAAATTGTTCTACAGTCATGGCAGGGGTGTAAGTGCACCACTCTTGAGAAGCTGGACAACCTCTTATTTCATCTAATGATATATTCCCTGTAAATGAGTAAAAAGTACAGTAAAATATTAATAAATAAATAATAATAAGACTGGATTTATATATTTTTATTGCAGTTATGTGGCTATGTAACTAAAGCTTACCCAGAACCTGGCTGACTACATCAGTTTTGTTATATAAATGTTTGAAGCACAAAAGTATAATTCTTTTACTTGTGATAGAGGAACTACACTCTATTAGCAACCAGATGAAGAAAACTACTACATTTAATTGAGTTCTCTTTCCTAAATTCTTGGTAGAGATTTATGAAAATTATTTGAGTAACCTTGTTAGAATTTGGAAAGACTGAGTCCATTTAAAACTCATTTTTGGAAAACATTTTTATCTGTACATAATGATACTAAGAGAGCATTTAAAATGTTACTTAAGTATTTTAAAACAAAGTTTTCTTTGAATGAAAACTGAACAGGCATTCATTTCTTTGAAATGAAGAGAACAGGCCTTCATTTGAACGTTGTTCTAAAACAACTTTTGCTAACTGTTAAAAATAAACTGGATGCCACAGAAACACAGTCCATTTGTAATAGCCACCGGCAATATACATTGGTGGTGGCATTTCGTTATCTCATTACATATCGAGATCTGCTACCCATTCCCTTCAGTACCGGTAAACCTATAGTCCAATGAAGGATGAAAGTTGTCATTATAACTATCCAAACTGCAAAGTAGATGGTGCAACTTGTTTTTTAAATTCAATGAGAATTGTACTATGTTTATTACTTAATGTACAAATGACTGCATTATGAATTGAGAAATGCTTCAAACTAGCGTGAGCCAGATTGGTTTCTATATTCTTTTAATTGGAACTAAAGGATTTTTAGTACTAAAATAATTTATTTATTTTTTAGTGTTCTGTCTATAACACCTGATAAAGGTATTGCGTACCAAAACAGCTGTTGTTTTTTTTAAATAATTTTGTGAAAATCATAAACTAACATAACATAACTAACATATTTTGCTTAGTTCCTTTTGTTAAATTTAATTTAATTTATAAAACTGTATTTAATAACACAAACCTATTTTTAATCTGAGTGTTACGGTAAATCATTTTAATGTTAAGATATAGGCTGTAGGCAATCCAGACGAGATAATTGAACACTTACAGGACTTGCCAAACAAAAAATGATTAGTGCTTAAGTTCTTCCAAAATGTACAGTCATTTCTTTTACTGAAACAAATGTAAATGGCATTAATTATCTGGATGTGCTTCAACACTACTTAATGCCACAATTATAAGCAAAATGTGAAAAGAGAAATTATTTTTAACAAAATAGTATATTATTAGTTCTGAGGTAGGATCTAATTTTGCTTAACTTGCATCATCACTGCTTGGATTAGGTGCAGTGAAACGACAGCCTGGCTCTATTTAAAAATATAGCAATATTTAAATGACTGCTTGATTTATTACCTATTTTATTAGCATTTTTCAAAGTTTCAGGATCCAGGAACCCCAAAAAACAAATAAAAAATGAGGGGGTAATGTTTCACAAAAATTTGTTTCTTTCAACTGCAAGTAAACAGCACAAATATGGAAAAAACTTAATGACAAATAATTACCAAAATTAAGTGGAGCCATAAGTGGATACACATTGCTGTATGGAATATATAATGATCTTCCTACAACCATGAGTAAAAATCCACCCCATTGAAGCACACGGGCATCATTGAACCTGTAAAGTACCATTATTTGTAATACAATTTTTCTCTTTGCAATTATTCAATCAATAACTTACTGTAATTATAATTATCAATAACTTTTGATTTGTATAAATTTTGATTTGTAAAAGTTATGACCCATAACTTTTGAATAGAAATTTTATAAAAACAAGTGATATTTTAATAAGAACCCAGCTTTTTTAAACATTAACAAGCTCTAATTTTTATAACAAGATTCAACCACTAGCATCATATGTTGTAGTGCTCAGATGGTTAAGTGCCTTTCTGTTCTAATATTCAAAATATTTTAATAAAAAATGAAATTGTTAAACCTAAAGCAAATGTACTCTTGAGCTATTGTTTGGAAACATTTAATTTATAATACAAGTACATATTTTTTAAATATTCATAAATCACTATACTTAACTTACAACTAGATTATAATTTTTATATTACGTAGGGAATTCTTTCCAATATGATATGATTTCATACAGTCAAAGATTAAGTTATAATATATAGTGTCTATTAGTTGAAGAATAGAACATTAGTCTTGTCTGCATTATATGTGGTTTCATCAATGACGAAACTGACGGATGTAAATACTAGTTCACATTAGTAATTTTGTATATTGTATTACAAGTGTCACATGATAAAAAAATCTGATGTGGATACCTAATGACTTTCTTGTACGCCTATTAAATTACATATACACATTTTTAAGGTACATAAAATTTTATTTTACTAATAACTTCTGATTTTTTCATTTTTTATATTTTTTATTGTTATTAATTATTTACAGTAATTTTTTTTTACAATCACAGGTTAATAATTATTAATAAATCAATATATTTAAATTAAAAAAAAAAAATTAAAAAATGGAAATGAGTCGAATTCAAACCGATCTTGTCTTCTCCTTGTAAGATCAAAATATTTCATTAATTAAAGTTTTATTTGGTTATAACTCTGGAACCAATGAAAGTAAGTATCACTTATGATATATCGTTGAAAATCTCTCAATGAGGCTTATTACTGCAGTTAAGAAAAAGTCCAAAATCCAATTATTTTGAATTTCGGATTTTTTTGACATTTTGATCAAGTCAATTGCAATCAAAAGGGTAGGTGCACAATTAGATGTCACAACAGTCTTAAATCCAAAATTGATTTTACATTTTTATTAAAAATAAACTCTTTTTATTCTATAAGTTTATTTCAAATTTCAGATAATTTTATTTAAAATGAATTATAAGATAAAGTCTAATTACAATTACACTGCAAAAACAAAATGTAACAATATAAATTAAAAAATGAATCTCATAATGTGGACAATGAAATTACGAAAACAAACTTAGCTATTTATAATTGAAGCTGTATAAAACTAGTAATAAACATTAGAAACAATGTAATATGTTATCAGACATTGAAATTGCACACAAAATGAATAAGATTGCAATTACTTAAAAGTTAATATGACACATTTTTTTTTTAAATGATTAATAATCTCAAAAAATGTATATTAATCTTTTCAGGAAGGGTATTATTCATATAATGGTATTTTACATTAGGGGATTATGTAGCTGAATCCATGCAGTTCAAGAGAAGATTCTGGTATGCATCCTTTTGTGTAAAATGAAGCTAAAGTAAGTTAAGTCTGCTGCTAAAAATACACTGTAATGAGAAGATAAATCATTTCAGTCCTGTTACTAGAAATCTTTTAGAAATAAATTTTTATGAATAGCTTTCATCTTATAAAAGAGAATTGATTTCAACAAATTGTTTAAATTAACTGTCATTTCAAAATGAAATAACTGATAAAAAGAATTAAAACGATTGTACCTTTTACACAATGGTCCAATAACAGCAAAAGTTAAACATGCAAAGAGTGAACCAACGGATAGTAATAAACCCATATATTTTACAGCCTCTGATTTAGACCATGCAAACTGGTCCATGGACAATGATGTTCCTAATCTGAGAAAAGAAAAAAGTTTATTCAGCAAACTACTACATTTTACAAACAAATAACAAAAGTAAATTCAATCTGATGCATTTAAATATATGAACAAAATTTTCTAAAGGTCACTTACAAATGTGTTGAGCAAAATTACTTGGAATATGAATTGTTTAAATAATACTTAGAACATTCCTAAAATTTTATTTCTTAAGAAACTCATACCTATTTTGTGAAGAAAACCGTTGTTAATAAATTAATCTTTTTTGAAGTTATTCCAACTTCAAATATTTGGAATATGTCTTGAAGCAATAATGATATTATTTAAAAAAAAAAGATATATATATACAAAGGGCAAGTCAAAACTTATCATCATAACACACCTTCAAGGTTATCATACTGCCTTCTGTGCATGCATGCTTAGAGTTGTATAATTGTGGTGATGTGTGTGAAAATTGATCACGATTGCATCATTTGCCTTCCAGCTATTACAGTGTAAACATGTCCACTCTGCTAGCTATTTGCACCAAAAAGGATCAATGAGCAGCGATCCAATTTCTCTGGTTGGAGGGTGTGAAAACGGCTGAACTTCATTGTAGACTTATCACTTTTGGGACAGTGCTTTATTGTCACAGTGCTAAAATTGTCATGGATTGAGAAGTTTAAAAGTGACCAGATGAGTGTAACGCATGAAAAGGGAGAAGGATGCCCATTACCTAGACCATGGATGAAAAGATTTAGCAAGCTCGAGACATGGTTCTGGTTAATAGGCAAGTTACTGATTGATGACATGCATCTTCTTTGAATATCAGTGATGGTTCTGGTCATCAAATTATCTCACAGTAAGCCAAGACAGTGTTGTATGACAACATTCACCCATACATGGCTCACTACACTGTTCAAACCATCAACAACCTGAATTTTGAGATACTGGAACACCCTCCTTAAAACCCACATCTTGCTCCCTCCAACTTTCATCTATTTGGATCATACAAGTATGCCTTGAGAGGTCATCAATTTTCCCGAGACTTAGACATGCAGAAAGCAGTATAAAAGAGATTTACAACCAATTGAAGACCTTCTTCTTGGAAGGAATACACAAGCTTGTGGACCGCTGGACCAAGTGCATTGATAAGGGAGTTGACTATATAGAAAATTAATGTACATGTTGAACCTCTACCTTTATGTAAATAAATTGTAAACGAAAAGTGTAAATAATTTTTGACCATGTATATATATATATATATATATATACATGGACAAGTAAATGAAAAATACGTCTACCATGGAGAGCATGTATAACGAACATATATATACATAAATCATAACAGTCTTGTTATTAGAGAAATTTTGTTCACTAAATATAAAAATGAATTTAAAAACTGCACTAAACGAATAAACTAAAATTTGAAAGTCATATCTTTATAATCATTTTTATTCTTCAAATTGGGGATCTGTTTTACTAATTTTTTCAATATTTTTTTTTCTCAGTGCTTTATTCTAATATTCATCAAGCTGTATAATAATTTCAGATGATTAAATTTTCTGAAATCCTTTAGTTTGTGCTTGTAAGAATGGAATTACACTTTCAATACACACTTTCTTTATAGAAATTTTAAGATTCAAATTTCTCCAATATTCATTCCCAATACAGTAACAGAAAATAAATAAGTATAGTTCAGTATGTAAACATTAAAAGTACAAAAAATATATGAAAAACTATTCATTAATTAATTAACTGTTATATTACATAGAATAAACTTTAAAAAAATGACAGTAAAAATATTTCAATTATTTATTCTTTATTTTTGTACAATATCCTTTTACATATATATATATATATATATATATATATATACACAAGGTCTGTAAATAAAGTAATGAAACTAGTTTTTTTTTGGCAGCCAAAGTGCCAACACTGTAAGGTTGCTAGTAAACATGTGGTTATATTAACAGCCGATTTATATTAGATATTAATATTTTTAGTCTACTGTTGCCACGTGAAACGTAAACAATCTTTTCGTGAAACGAGTTTTTGTTGTGCATTATAAAAATGAGTGATATTAATTATGGGCAACGTTGTGCAATCAAGTTTTGCGTTAAACTCGGTGAGAATGCTATTGAAACTTTATCAAAATTGAAAAGGGAATACAGAGAAGACTGTCATAAGTGCAAGTTTTTAGATGGTTTAAAGCATTTTCAGATGGCTGGGATTCAGTTGCAGATGATCCATGCTCTGAAAGACTGTTAACATCAAAATGTAACAACAATATTGAGCAAATCAGAGACTTGATACGGTATGACCAGTGATTAACTGTCAGAATGACTGTAGAACAATTGAATCTGAACCATACCACAGTCCATCAAATTTTGACAAACGAATTGGACATGAAAAAGGTTTGTGCAAAATTGGTCCCACAAAAACTGTTGAACAGAAAAACAACAGGGTGGAAGTGTGCCGTAATCTTCTAGAATAAATTGAAACCGATGCTGATTTTCTAAAAAATGTTATTACTGGTGATGAATCTTGGATATTTGAGTACAACCCAGAAAAAAACGCCAGAGCAAGGAGTTGCACACTTCAAACTCACCATATCCCAAGAAAGCAAAAATGAGCAAATCATAAATCAAAACCATGCTAATTTGTTTCTTCAATAGTAATGGCATTGTCCATAAGTAGTTTTTGCCTACAGGACAGACTGTAAATCAATAATATGTTTACCAAGAAATTTTTGAAAGACTGCGGAGAAGAGTTGCCCACATGAGATCAGCCATCAAAGATAACTGGATGCTGCATCATGACAGTGCACCCTTGTCACATTGCACTCTCAATTAACGAGTTTTTGGAAAAGAAAGATTCCTGTAGTTCCTCAACCACCTTATTCACCTGAATTGAGTCCCTGTGACTTTGTCCTATTCCAGACTTTAAAAAAACACCTCAAAAGACACCATTTTGGAAGAGCAGAAAACATTTTTTAAAAATGTAACTGACCATCTGAAGGATATTCTGGTTTCCGAGTTCCAACACTGCTATGAAGAGTGGGAAAACCATTTGAAGCGTTGTGTGGCTTCCCAAAGAAACTATTTCGAAAGTGATAGAGTCTATGTATTGTGGATTGTAAATAAAAATTTTTCTCAACAGTCTCATTACTTTATTTACAGACCTCGTGTGTGTATGTGTGTGTGTGTGTGTGTGTATATATATATATATATACACTGCACTAGAAGGTAATTAGTTATAAAAAGATTTCACTACTTTTTGCACAATCCAGCAGCAGAAATGCACTATCTGAACAATGATGAAAAACATTCTGAAACTGTTCTAGTGATTAACAAAATCAAAATATATTCATTAAGATTAGAGATATTATTTAGAAAATTTCTGTAATCTTTAGCAATAACCTAGGAATTCTGGAAAAATAGTATCTACTACCTAAGAAACAAAACAAATTAGTCAAATTTAAACTAAGATATCACTCTTTTAAAATAAGGGATTTATTCATTGTGAACGCTAAATTATACATGATTAATAAAATAAAAACCATGTATGTATATTCTTATTTTTTGACCAAAAACCATAATTATCACACATGTAAAAAGAAAGCAAATACAAAAAACATAAATACAATATAAATACTTACGTTTCTAGTAATACAAAATTAAAAACTAAAATGAAAAATGATACAATCATTGTCCATGCTATTAAGTAATCTGGTTTACAATCTTTCCAAGCTGCCTGTTCTGAAAAATTAAAAATAAACAATGTGATAAGTGTATACAGAATAATTTACTATACTTAAATACGATAGGATTTAAGATAAAATTATAAAAAGTTTCCAGTTTTAGTACACTTTAGGTCTGTGGGCCATAGAATGGCTCACATAGCCATCGTATAGGGGGAACATAACAAATCAGCGGTATATTGTGTATTTGGGTGATATCTTTACATCTCTGGATAATTACATATAAGTTTTACTGATTTTTGTTAAACAGGTATCAAACAATAAACTATATTTCTCAACCACACAAATGACTGTTAAATATCACTTTTAATTGGTAACAAGCATTTCTCCTGTCACTTACAATATAAACCCATAGTCTCTTTCTAATTCTCTTAGTAATTATATGATGGAAATAAGGTAACTTAAAATAAAATAGCAGATATTAGATGTAATTTTCTTCAGTCTGAAAAATAAAAATTGTTTTAAATTTACCAAATATTATATGAAATAAAAATGCCTGCAAATCAGATATAAATCTTATATATACTAAAGAGTTCTATGACAACAATATGCAAGACAAATTGTTATAAATATATGTTAAAAAATATATCACATATTTAAAATAAAAGCAAATACCCAAAAATAAGTAGAATCTGTAACCAGAGCGCAATCTAGACAAAGTTGAAAATTCTGCTGCAAGATGTAGCAAGCTTAAAATATTCTATGGCATTCAAGTGGTATTCTTCTGTATTATTCATAATGCATTCATCTTGGTTTTTTCAGTGCTTGTTAAACATGTTCTGCAGTTTTTGAGATGGGTGTTCATCAAGTTGAAACTGTTTGCATTAAATTTTATTTCCTCTAGGGGAAAATGGCTGCGAAACAGTAATGATATTTCAAAATGCTTTTAAGGAGGGACCTTTAAGTAAAACACAAGTCTACACAGGTTGTTTTTGAGTTTTAAGTGAGGGGAATTGTCTCTTGAAGAACAATCAAGATCTGAGTGATGTTCTACAATTAGGAATAACAGAAATTTTTAAAAAGTTTGCACTAAAATTTACAAAGATTGTCAACAGATTTTAACAGATGGTTTGAATATGAAATAAATTGCTGCAAAATTTATGTCTCAGTAGCTTACAGAAGAACAGAAAGTCATATTAATACAGTCATGGTTTGAAGGACCAACTATAAACATAATCCACACTATTTTTCTAAGTTGGGACTATGGTCCCTATGAAGGACCTAGGACAGAACTACTTGACGTACTAGGCAGGGAAGTGATGTTCCAGCCTGAGGAGCTGATGGACATAATGATAGAAAAGAAAGAAAACTGGAAGGCGATCACTACATATGTTAAAATCATGATGAGGGACCTCCAAGCATGGGAGAAGTCACGAAACAATAGTCGCGTCGGAGAGTGCGAGGGCAGACAGGTTCGTGAGTGAGCAACTAGGGGGTCCCTCATACATGTGGGGGTCGCCTTGACATGAAGAGGCCGCGGACACCCCGATCCCGTATCTGTTGGCGTCCACAGATATTGTGTGACTTTCTTCTTTGTGTGTAGTATGTAGTTTTCATAATCTGTTTCTGTATCTTGATGTTTCTTGTTTGCTGTTGTTTTGCTGTAATTGATGTGTTTATGTTGATATTGCACTATGACGTATGAATGTGTGAGTGGGCGTGTAACCCCCCTTCCAGAAGGAATGCTTTGTTAGCGGTTCCAGGAAGGGTGGTAGCCAGGGGTGGCGGTTTAGTCAGTAGTGCGCAGGTTTACATACGCATATTAATAACATCGTGCGGCACCTGTTAGCGAGCCCGACACTGCTTAAGTGTCAGTAAATGGGATTCCTCCTCTTTAACAAAAAAAAAAAAGTTGGGACTATGGTTATTAAACAATAACAAAACAATGATCAAGTCAGTAAAAATCACCTGAGTTTTCAGAGGCCAAAAAAAATATATAAGTGGCTGAACACAGTGAGAAGATTGTGCGATTAAAGAAATTAGATTAAGTAGATTAAGATAGATTAAATAAATAAATATTATTTGAATATTGATTTTATATTTAAAAATTCTGAATTTTCACAAATAAGGAATCAAAATCTTTATTTACATCTTATGAATGAGCACATGAAAAATAATTATTTTTAACTTTAAAAATATGTTACTGCTTTAGAAAAAATTATGCTTAATGGTTATTGAAATACATTAGAAGGTGAAAAAATCTCAAAAACCATATTTACAACAAGAAATTTAACTAAATTTTAAAATTTGATACCAATTTTGTTTGTCAAGCAATCGTCAATAGATACTGAGGAATTAGTATTCAAAATCCAAACATGAAATTTAAATAATGTAAAGAATTATAATGATAAAATAATAATTAATAAAAAAACAGACAATTAGAATTGGGAGTAGTTTAAACAGTATTTAAGCCAACTTTCTTCTTTCAACAACATACTGTTGTTGAACAGTACATACTGTTTAAACATACCGTTTAACATACTGTTTAGTTAACTGTTATTTTTATAACAAAGTAGAAATACTCTTTTTTAATTATTATAATAAAGAAAGAGTAATTGAAATAAAAAAGGAAACAAGAAAACAGTTTATAGAAAAATTTACTTAAAGTACAAAATCAGACGACCATTTCACTTGTTAAACAATCATTATTGTCTGTAGTTATTGAGAAATTGATAAAAAAAACAAAAATAAATAAATTAAAAAAAAACAAAAAACTGATGCAATAAGTGCATCAGGAGGGTGGATTTCCGGTTTTAATTAGCCTTGAAAACATACCTAAAAATTCAGTTTTTTTGCTCCAAAATCTGAGTCCTGTAAATAGATTAGTTAGTAAAAATAGAACCCTATTGAAAATCAATAGGGTTCTATTTCTATTATGGTTACATCATCCTTTCAAGTTTTGCCAAAATCAGTTAAGATTTGCATCTGGTAAAGCGGATAAAAAAAAAATCTTATACATACTCACATATGTATATAAACACAACCAGGTACAGCAGTGATTTCTAAATTCTTTGGAAATCCATTAAAAATAATAATTAAACACCAAAAATTAGTATTCTAACAGAATTTATATCATAAATGTAAAAAAATACAATTATCTTGACCAAAAAAGTAATAATATAATTTTAAACAATCCCAAAATAAAGCATACAATTAGTTTAAAAATTGTCAAATCCCTGCAACCTTCAACTCATACTGCCCCCCATGACGAACATATACATCTCTTATGCATGGTTCGATAAGCTAAAAATTTATTTCAAGAAAGATAAGGAAAATATGAACCTTAAAAACAGTCAAAAAAATACTCCCTTTCTTCAACAAATTTTTCATAAAAAAGCTAACCATTAAACATAATTAGTATGAAAATTAAAAAAAAAAAAATTTTTTAATATATTTAAAAATTTTTAAATGGTAAAACACACTCTTTGTGTTTGTGGGAATATAAAGGGCCATTTTATTGCAATTATTTGATAGAATAACATATAATCAACAGTGAGTAGTATGACATGCTAGAAAATAAAGAAACCCTCAATAAGAACGAAAAGTTCTGCTTTTCTGTCAAAGAATGTAATTCTTCTACTCTTAATTTTTCCTAAATCTAGTCAGGGATTACATTGAAAAGTAGCTTTAGTGTCATTTTCATTGATAAATAATCATTTTTCTACAGTTATTGAATGACTCTCTTAACTAGAGGTTATAAACTGAAAAGTATGTTTAACCTTTATTGAACTTTCATTTTTTGAAGTTATATGTAGTAAAGCTCTAAATTTAAAAAAGAAGTGCTTTGTAGATGAGCAGTCTGAAGTAAAAATAATGTGATTGGTTGGTGTATGGTTTTGTCAGTGGACACTAGACAAATTATTTTTACTTTTATCTTTTTTCTGAGGTAGCATGCTAACAGAAAAGTCTGGATGGTGTCTCACATTATGAAAAACTGTGTATCCAATTTAAATAAAACTGTGAAAAACAAAAACATTTTTACTTCAGACTGCTCATCTACAAAGCACTTCTTTTTTAAATTTAGAGCTTTACTACATATAACTTCAAAAAATGAAAGTTCAATAAAGGTTAAACATACTTTTCAGTTTATAACCTCTAGTTAAGAGAGTCATTCAATAACTGTAGAAAAATGATTATTTATCAATGAAAATGACACTAAAGCTACTTTTCAATGTAATCCCTGACTAGATTTAGGAAAAATTAAGAGTAGAAGAATTACATTCTTTGACAGAAAAGCAGAACTTTTCGTTCTTATTGAGGGTTTCTTTATTTTCTAGCATGTCATACTAGTACTCACTGTTGATTATATGTTATTCTATCAAATAATTGCAATAAACTGGCCCTTTATATTCCCACAAACACCATTAGCTAAATGGCTGATAATATATATATTTTGAATTTTTCCCCTATTGGGTGAACTTGGCTATATCCAATCCATATTCTGAAGTTTGGATTCCAGTTCAAAATGAAGAATTCATCATAACAAGTTAATTATTCAATCTAAAAATGTCATTACTGTCTACTAAAAACTGTTGTTTAAGTTTCACACAAATGCAAATTCAGATGCCATTGTGACTATAATATAAATCAATTGTCTAGGAACCCATGGACCCATAATGAACAAGTTTTGCAGCATTCAACATATCATGATATGATCAATACTTACATGACAAAGTCAGCAACTTTCCAAATTTTTATGCTTCTATTCTTATGAATCAGAGCATTATGTAATTTTGCAAAGCATTAGTACACCAGAAACTTCCACTGGTCTTCCGCTACAATGAAAATTGGTGACACTTGCTCTGCCTGATTTAAATTTTTAATACTCTTATAAAAATTTACATGGTTAATATACGTTTTTACCATACAGCTTTAACACACATGAGTGAATTTTGGCTAGTTTTATAACTTCCTTCAAAAAGTAAAAATCTCATCATAGCACGATGTTCTTCCACAATGTGTTTAGGAAAACCAACATTTTGAAATTAATAAAAGAGATTATAATGGAAATTCTTTTCTAACAACTAATATTTTCTATGTCGGGAATTCCGGCCTGAATGTTTTTACTTTCAATCTATTCTATTAAATAGTTTTTCCACTGTCTCTTTAATTATTGAACAACTCTTGTATTTCTCAATTTTCTTTTTCTAGTCATTAAGACACCACTGCTAATATCCTTTGTTTCCAAATACTTTGTTAAAATTAAACTTATTGCAACCTTGAATGGAATTTTACTCAACCAACCAATACAAGAAAATGTATCTTTTTTATTCTTGTCACCTTAGGGAGTTTAATTAACATGAACTGAAAGAGATAAAATCAATTTTTTTTTCAATTTTCACTTTGCAAGAGTTCCATCTTGCACAAATATTTAACAGAAATTATTTAAGACCTAATAAGCCTTCTATTTTATAATGTTTTCTGTTGAGAAGAGGTTCAATCTCAACAATCTACACTTTATAATTATTTAATTTCTATGTTTTAACTACAGTAACAATTTTTAACAAGCTATTAATTTTAAATATGTTTAAAAACCAACCTGACTGTGCTCCACTAAGCAACATAGCTTCTTTAGCTGCAATTGGCCTCTCAACAAATATATATGGCATAAGTAAAAATGTATTAAATATTCCTAAAATAACATTTATCCATCCAGCTGCTGAATACATATTTAATGGTAAAAATCCAAATAATATTATACCTTTGTCGCCAAGTGGAGTCACAGATGCTTGGAAAGCTGAAAAAAAAAAGAAATAATATTATTTATCTATGTAAATAAAAATAAAGTGAAAAGTATATATCACCGTACATTCTGACCCCATAAGGGAAGACACCCACCATACAGTTACAGTCGTCACACCACCCCCTACATACCGGTGTAGGGCTGTAAGGGTGTAGTACTTATGTTAAACTCAAACAAGACTTTGTAAACAAAATAAGGAAAGGAACTGAAATCCACTAACACAAAAGAGCAATTAAAGAAACGTAACATACCTATTTTTTTAATGTTAACCTCTATACATTAATTTACCTTGTAGATTATTTATAGCCATTACGAAAGCATAATTTCTACTTAAACAGAAATTACTTAAGAGCTCCAAAGAAACAAGAATAAATCAAGTTTCAGTAAACGCTATAAAAAATTTTAAAAACTAAAATAAGCTAAAATGCATATTCTAAACCATTAAAATTTAAAAAAAAACTCTTATTACTTGTTTATTGGTGAACAATAAGTATGAAATTGAAATGTAAATCAGATGAATTAAGAAGATTTCCCCAAAGTAGAACTCATTGTTTTGGTGTTTCTAACTGTTCAGTATTTATACAACAGCATGTATTTATTTTTAATATCTTTTTTAACATAATTAAGAAAAAAAGTAAATTTCAAATCCAGTAGATATATTCAACACTACTAAAATATAAATTATGGAACTTCTTTCATAATTACTTTTTAAACTTTTCAATTTGATAGAAAGAAATTGTTCAGTATTATGTTAATTAATAACAGAGCACAAATTTATGCTACTCATGCTTCTGAATAAAAGATGTAAAAAATAGGTTATTTAATATTTTTATACATATTCACATTACAAAAATGGATTAAGGTAGTTTAATAAAACTTAAAGTATCTTTTTAAATTAATAATCTAAATAAATAAATATGTAAATGTTATATTTTTAAATCCTAAAATGATGGTAATTAATAACCCAGAAATTGTATTTTTAATGATTAAAAATAGATAATGTCTTACACATCTCAGATATTAGTCATATCTCAGAAACAATTATCTTAGTAAAAATTATGTTTTATTAACTAAAGTTTTAACTATTAAATTAAAACTATTAAAATGAAACTTCATTTGTACAAAGGACAACAAGATTTTAAAAAATCAAGTAATCATAGAAATTTCTAGGATTCAACACCCTCAAGATGAATGGAATGTAAGTACTCCCTTAGAACATTCGATGTTGGTGCTAGGGATGTGATGAATTCTGCAAAAAAGGAGCAAGCAACTACTACAGAGACTCAAACATTAGTGGTTCGTGCTGAGGGGCAGACTTACGTGGATCTGCTGCGTGATGTAAAGAGCAGTATCGCTAACGAGAAGGCAGGAGAGGTGCTCTCTGTTAGAAAAGGCATAAATGAACAGCTACATATTAAGGTTAAAGGGGAGAAGACAGCAGCCACCAATCTAAGGGAGGTCAAAACAAAGAAAATTCCCAACATGAAGGTGGTGGAAGGTGGAACGAGGGTGCACCACATAGCCTTCCTGGTGAAGGATCTCGATGAGCTTGCTACAGAAGAGGAGGTGAGAGCTGGTATTGCCACTGCTGCAGGTGTCGAGAGTGGGGCGGTCAAGGTCTCCTCTTTGTGGAGATCGTTTGGGAGCACTAAGATGGCCTCCGTGCTTTTAGGAAAAATGATCGGCAACATGTTGTTGGAGAAAGGCTGTAAAGATAGAGTGGATACTCTGTAGGGTCTCAAAATGATCATCTGAGGAGCGGTGCTTCTGGTGTGGTGAAAGTGGTCACCTTGCCTCTAAATGTAAAGGGGTAGATCCCCGGAGGCAGTGTTATAACTGCAGCAAAGAGGAGCATATTAGCCATGAATGCAAGGAGGCTGTGAAATGTCTCAAGTGCAGAGATAAGGGGCATAAACTAGGTGGCTGCAAAAAGAGAAATGGCCAGATTACACCAATTTAATGCAAATAGGAGTAGGTTGGCCCATAATGCTGCATGGGAGCTGGGGGTGAGAAGCCAAGCGACCTTCATCCTGCTAAGTAAGCCAAAGAAGCTGGCTGAGGAGAAAGGTTGAATTAGGGACACGGATGTAGACGTTGCGTTTGTGGAAGTGTCCTAAGACCTTCCAATTATCAGTGTAGTTCTTAAGAGGGGCTTTGTCGCTGTAAAGCTCAGGGAGGTCACATTGATAGTTGACTACATTTCTCCAATTCGGGTTTTGGAGAAATACAAAAGATTCATCGATGAAGTTGTGGCTGAGGCAGGGAGATGGCCTACGTGATAATCGCCGGTGACTTCAACGTCAAGTGCGTGTCATGGGGCGGAGTGGTCACCGATCGAAGGGGCCAGATCCTTGAGGAGGCTGCAAGCGGCCGTGGACTTTCCTCTCTGGGTGATGGTTTATGTTCTACATTTGAGAGAGGTGGGTCGGCGTTATTCATCGATGTCACTTTCGCAAGTGAGCGGACTTGCCAAAGGGTCAGCGATTGGTGTGTGTTGGACGAGGAGACCCTTAGCGACCATATGGTTGTCTCATTCGTCTACAAAGCTGTTGGGAGTGTGGCTAGCTGCACTCCCGGGATACGGAAAGTGGGCAAGCGTGCGATGGGGTTTCTCCGCCGTTCTATCGCTGACAGGCTAAGGCATGCGTTAATGCCTGATGAAGTGACCTCCGTTGTGCGAAGAAGTACGGGAGCTTCGAAGAGAGTGCATCAGAGCAAGGCGAAGGCTGCAGAAGCTAATTAGGGGCAACGATAGGATGGGCATCCTTCACGCTAGGGAGATGCTCGACGAAGCTAGGCGTGCTTACAGAGCGGGTATCAGTCGCGCTAAGGAGAAGAAGTCGACTGATCTGTTCAATGAGGTCGATGCGGACGTGTGGGAGAACGGTTACAAGATAGTAATAAAGAAGTTTGGTCGTTCCCTCCCCGTTCTGCCTAAGAAGCGCCTAGTGGACGCGATAATCAAAATATTCCCCAAGGTGGAATGGATGCCTTGGAGAGAAATTGCTCTGGATGGAGTAGTTCCTCTATTCAATCAGGATGAAGTGGTTGCAGCAGGTAAGCGTGTCAACCCGTGCATGGCGTGAGCGCATACCTAAGGCGGTTGGTCGGCCAGTACCTGAGCGACAGGTTTGTGGTCGCCAGCGCGGAATGGCTGTCAGTTACACATGAGGTAGTGTGTGGAGTCCCGCGGGGGTCGGTACTCGGTCCTTTGCTCTAGAAAATTGCTTATGATGGTGTACTGAGGATCGAGTACTGGGAAGGGGTCATTGCAGTCTGTTTTGTTGATGATCTGGCACTGTTGTTGTCGGCAAAACAGACCCGGAAGTCGCGGAGAAGGGCACTACGGCGATCCGTTTGTTGAACGACTGGCTCGCTACGAGGGGACTGAAGCTCGTGGAGCGGAAGACGGAGGCGGTGGTCACGGCTGGGAAACCTGACCCCATAGCCTTACATGCCGGTGCGACCAAAGTTCTGGCCTCACTTAAGGTAAAATACCTTGGAGTGTGGCTGGACCATCGAAGGTCATTCCAGGAGCATTTCCGAGAAGCTGTAAGCAAGACTAGGAGAACGGCTGATGCCCTAGGCAAGCTAATGCGGAATCGGGGTGGCACATCCCCCGGAAGAAGACTTCTTGCTTCGGTGGTATGGTCGGTCTGCCTGTACGGGGTACCGGTTTGGGCTAGGGCTCTAAGTACTAGGCGGGACAGGGAGCTCCTGGACAGCTTGCAGCGGGTGCTGGCTTTGCGGATTACACGTGCCTATAGGATGGTTACCAGCGAGACCGTGTTTGTCATTGCCGGGGTGCCGCCCCTGATTCTCATGGTGGAAAAGGAAGCGATGAGACAACGGGGTGCTTTACCAAGTGTCACTCGCGATTGACTTATCGGACAGTGGCAAGAGAGGTGGCAGGCGTCGCAGACATGTGGATGTATAATATCCCTCATCCCAGAATCAAGGCCTGGATAGGGAGAAAGTCCATAAACCTGTCGTATCAACTCACTCAGTTTCTGCGTGGCCATGGTTGCTTTGGCACTTACCTGCATTGGATTGGGAAAACAGCTTCCCCCTATTTAGGTATTGTGCAGTCGTCGACTCCCTGGAACACATGGTGTTCTGGTGTGGGCACTGGTATGATGTGCGGCGCCCAGTAGTCGGGGAGTTGGGGGCTGAAAGCGTGATCACCAAGATGCTCGAGTTGGAGGCTGCGTGGAAAACTAGCTGCCATGGTGGAAACCATTGTTTGTCATAGGGAGGCAGACGAGGGTGAGCAGAAGTTCTCTAATCCCTGTTCGTCCTACTGCATGTTTGCTTGTGGACCTTAGGGGCTCCTCTATATAAACTGTTGGAATCGACTTAAGCATGTGGTCTTTGATTAAATTTTCTGCTTCTCATTCTTCATTATTCCATGAAAGGGAAAAGTGAACATAACATTGTTCAGACTATTTGCCATTGTGTGACTGAAAATTATTTGGGGTGGCTGTTTGTTGTAGAGCTCTTGCAAGGTGGGGACTGAGTTAAACTTAAAAATTGGGTCTGGTCTCCAGTGGTACAATTAATTACAAAAAAAAAAGAGTTCAAAACCCTAATTCAAAAATACAAATATTCTTTAGTCTGAAAAAATAAGTTTGTTATTTTAACAATTTTTTCAGATTGTTCTGCTAGATTTAATCCCCTCAATAAAATTTTTTTCTAGCTAGTCAAATTTGGACTATAATTGCGAGCTAGTGTCCCTAAGCTGGTAGCAGTTTTCCTGTTGTATTGAATTTAATGAATTGAGGTCTACAACAAAAGTGAATTAATAAAGTGAAAAATAAAATTAAGTAAAAATTAAATTGTGAATCATAATTGATTCTGGAAGGTTTCACTTAGTTCAAAATGAATCTAATTGAAATATCATAAACTCCAGGAATGGTGCTTGACTGATGATAGTCATAGAAGTTTATGCATTTTTTTTTCACTTTTTTTTAGACTATAGTATTTACAATACATGTATAACAAATTTAACGTTTAAAATAATATACGCAAAGAGCATCTACCAAGCAATGTCTCTGGAAGAAACAGTTCACAATCTGTGTTATTTCAAACATTTATATTGCCAGCCATTTTGAAACAGAAAGCTTTATGAAAAATTGTCACATATATTTCTGCCTATAAAATTTCTTAAAAACTGCAAAACCCATTAAGCTGTAAGTGTGTCACAATACACAAAATGAAATACCTTAAGATCAAAAAACATTAACACTTAACAGATTCAATGCTGTATACAAATAAGTAATAAATGTTTGTAAAAGCACAGAATATTAAATTCATTTCATCTTATTAATCCCCTCTTTTCTAAAAACTATCATTAAGCTGCATAATAATTATGTTGCATGGTTGCTAGCATAATTATGTGGGGAAACAACTCGCACATATGAGTCTTTTAGTGTGAGTCTTTTCCCCAAGTATTGCAGAGACTAAAATCACCACTGTTTAGGGACAGACACACTCTACAAAGTTTTGATATACAACTTTTACAAATTGGAATCAAAGCCAATGAATAATGATCCTAATATCCTTAACAGATTTGGAGGAAAGTAACTCCTGCAAAACTACTAAATCCATTTACTGATGCTATTATAATCTAAATCTGGATTTATCCCAATTGGAAAGTATATTTTCTATGTTTTAACATAAATTTGGGTAGAAGCAAATATTTTAAAGTAATGTATGGAATTTTTTTCTATAATAAAACTACATTGACATGACAAAATATACATTTTTTTATTACTTTCAAAATTATAATAATTATGAATCTAAAGAATATATATAAATACAAAATAATAAAAAAAATTAATACCAGGTCCAATAATGAAACCTAGAACTTGGGCAAGAGAGACCATAGACACTGCACCTGTCCTTTCTTCTACTTTTGTAGCAGCTGATAAATATGATCTGCATATTGCAATATTTGCTGAAATGAGAAAAAAATTAATTATAAATTTTTAAAAATAACAAAAAATATATATATATACACCAAAATGGGGTATGAAAATATGATGCAGTAAGTAAACAATGCTGAGCAAGCAAACAATAATCTGAATCTAAAACCTTCCAGATTTATGGTTGAAATGCTAATAATCTGCCATGAAGTTCCATCACAAGTAATGGTAATTATCTATTAAAATAATACTCCAGAAAATGTATGGATTAAGAATTAAGATACAATAACATAAAAAAATTTTTAAATGTACAAAATATTAAAACTAAACTTTACAAATTGTATTAGTAATGAAAATCTATACACACAAAGAGTACAGACTAGAGGAAAAAAGGGAGAATTTCCTGTAGCATAACAGCAGGAGATAACTAATATTTAGTTGAAAAATGTTATTGTTGAGACGGTTTAGTTGCCCATGATTTTAATTATAATATTATGCAATTAAAAGTTATGACACCAGGTTTAACAACTTTAAAAGGTAATAGGGACTGTGTTAAACAAGAGAAAGACAGTCACATGTTGCACAGCTGATAAACTTCACTAATCACTATTTGTAAACTAAACATTTTTCTAGAAATATAAAAAGAAATATTCAAAAGTTAAATATTTATATTTGACAGTACTATATTTTACAGTAAATATTTCCTAGAAC
Source organism: Lycorma delicatula (assembly GCF_047948215.1). Taxonomy (NCBI): domain Eukaryota; kingdom Metazoa; phylum Arthropoda; class Insecta; order Hemiptera; family Fulgoridae; genus Lycorma; species Lycorma delicatula. The sequence goes on along the minus strand of NC_134461.1, from coordinate 78,620,661 downwards.
ACCTTATGAAAATAAAAAGATAAGTGAAATATCAACTTCAGGTGCCACTTTAATAAACAAATTTCCATGGGCCACCTTAACTAATCATTGCTGTGGATACATATCCTTGGTAGTACCTATTATTAGTACAAAGCTATGAACTGAAACAAAAAATTTACACTAAGCCACAAGTATAATTACTACTTCTGGTTTATTGATATACTTCAAAACATTGGCATATTAAGGCCATTAAATATTTTTTTCCTTGAATCTAGAGTTAAAAATGTCTTATAACTGGCCAGTTCCAACACAGATTAACTGAAAACATACCCCAACTAGAGCCGCCCAATCAAGAAAGACTACCCCAATCAGTCCTTCTGTGAGTTATTCCTCTACCTGCCTCTTCATTATTCTCCACTGGAAAGTTGGCAAGGGGGTTGGGTCAGGCACCACCTACACTACTCATTGTACCAAGCTAGTACCTTTAGAGGCTGATGGCACAGCCTCTCATTGGGTACAATGAATGGGACTGTCCAAGAATTCTGTTTCCTAAAGCAATAGTAATTCTGTTTTTATGCATACAAAAAGTCAGATGGATGGTTAGTGTCTGTTAATAAAAAATAAAAAAAAAAGTAAAATAACTAACTGAAAGTCCAGATGCATTAAGTCTGGTTTAATGGATTTCTGTTGTAGTAAGTTAAGTCTCCTTAATAATCACTGCATTATGAATAGTTTTACTTTCCCTGTTATACGACAGGAGAAAGTGGGATGATCGTAAATCTGACTGCTTGGGATAATTAAAAAACTTGTATCTATCATTATTATATTTTTCATATTACAAATTCATTATCCATTTCACAAATAATTGGTGCAGTGATTTGTACATATACATAAATGCTATTAAATATTTGAGGAATATATCTAGAGAGTGGCGAAAAAAATTTTACTCATACATTTTTGTTTTTTAATAAAGATTTCTGTTTTTGGTTGTAAAAAAGTAATTTCATTGGAAACAACACAATTCTTTAAATTTCTTAAAGAAAATCTCATGAAAAAATTTCTAGTGAAAAAAATAGTACTTCTATAATTTTTTTAAATTGTTGACTGAACTGTATTGAGCTGAAATAGTTTTAAAATTATTTTTGTCAAAATGAGGGAAAATCTACCCTTTTAAATAATACTGTTTTTAATTCTTATCACACGAACAGAAAAAATGATAAAAAAGGAGTTTTATATTCTAAGTATTGAGGCTCTTTTAACTGCTTAACATTTTAAGTAAATATATTTAAACACAATGGTAAATCTGTGAAAACATTTTACCAGTTTAAAATCACTCCATAATAAATAATTGTATTTTAGTAAGGAAATCAAGAAAGGTCAAAATAAAAGTAATTTTTCAACTTTACTTCTGAGGAAAGGATTGTATTTTAAGGTATATTCAAATGCCAATATTTCAGTCCCACTCAAGACAGTAAACTTTCCAGATGAATCCTGATCAAAGACACTCATTTTACAAGTCCCCTTTTCACATTCTTTATCTCCTTTACCCCAGACAAATACTATGAAAACTGAGTCAGCTGGAAATTAATCTAGCCAAGAGGAGAGATTTTTCTTTAATGAGGTTCAGAAATGTGAAGATTGATTTTAATTAACAACTGAACAAAAAAAAAGCCAAATTACTGGCTTGAGTGCTTCTATTTATTAGGCCTACTACTACTAAAATCAAAAATCTAAATCATGGATTATTTTAAAATAGGGTAGGTATAATTTGATAATCAACAAGAGAAGATTTGAAGAATAAAATTTTACCTTAATCCATGAAAGTAAACTTTCTAGAGGCATGAAAGAGAATACAAAAAATATATATATTAGAATTATATAAATAAGAATAACAATATAAAAACATTTAATTGCAGTAAAAATAAATACAATAAATATATACAATTAATTTCAGTAAAAACAGATGTTTCATGATATAAGATGCTTGGATCAAAAACATTAATTTTCATTATACTTTTAACATTTTTTTTATGATCATTCTTATTAAAAAAAAGTAAAATAAGATGTTAAACAATTAACCAACAGAATAGCAAAAAATATACAAGGACAAAACAATACATATAAATGATACATTCATAAGCACACCTCATATTACAATATCATTCATGGACTTATTTGAATATAAATCAGAAAAAAAAGATAAACAGCTTCCTTTCACATATATACTGATACTTCCTTTAACCTAATAATTTTCACCGACAGAACCAGTATTTAATAATTTTTTTTACTAAACTGCAATCACTAGTACTTATATTTTTATACATACATGAAGCATATCTATACATAATGTATGTGTGTATATTTATGCACTATCAGTTTAGTCCATATGATGGAAGTGATAAGAAGTAAATAATTTTCTTTCATTAAAATTATCAATAATTTTAATCTCTTTAATCACAAATAAAAGTGCAATAAGAACTTCCTGCAAATCATTTGTCATTTTTATTATAAAAAAAAATTAATACGTAATAAAAATACATCTGTAATTAATCATAAAGTTATCTAATACACAAATGATTAAACTGTCTAAATTAACAAGCTCCAACAATAATAATTACTTTTGTATAAATGAATTATTTCTCACAAAACCTCCAACTCCAGATCATTATAAGTTAACGATTCACACTGAAGCGAGTTCAAAGGTTAAAAGAAAAAAATATTAAAAACCATTATTTAATTTAGAAAATCTAAAACAGCCATAAAAAAGATGGCTCTTTTAGTTATTAAATAAAAACTTTTAGATAGATTATTAGAAAGAAACTTAACCACCTTCTTTTAAATGGTTAGGAAGGATACAGTTGAATATAAACATATGTCATATGTATGATTTCAGTTTTCTTGTTCTTTTAAATGTTGTTTTGTCAAATTCAATGTGTATGTACATTCCACATTGTTTAAAAGATTGGGTTCTTGGTTTTTATGTGTTAACTGTAAAATTTACGTGCTGTGGTTAATTTCTTTGTATGTTAGCTATTTGTATAAAGCGATTTGCAAAAATTGATTCTGACATTGTGTGCAGTGCCTGTATGACTTCTTTGTAACTGAGATTGATTGTGTAACCAACCTGTGTAATGTAATCTTTAATTCAAACGCTACAGTTAAACTGTACACCAAGATCATTGTGTTTATCAGTGCATGTTATGTTAGTTCGTTATCTGATCTTGTGTATTTTATTTAGTTTTGAAAATAGACAAGAGTGCCTGAAAATACTGACCAATTCTAAATAACTGTAGTATTTATCTCTTGTTATCAGGTATGTATTTAATCTTATTTGTATTTTGTTCAGCAAGATATCTATAAATATGTGCGGGTAGCCATTAACTTGTGCTATGTTTTACTAGTTTGTTCTAAAGCAATAGCTAACAAGTAGGTACATATGTTTGTGTATTTGTGGGTGATAGATATATTGTGGAGAAGCATGTTGGTTTTTTTGACATCATTATATAATTTTTACACAATTCTGGAATAAAGTAATAAGTAATTTTTTATATTTACATGTATGTAATATTAACTAAAATATAATCCTTGTTCAAATATGGCTCTAGGGAAGCAATAAGGATCTCTAAAATGATATTTTTGGAAAAAATAGTCAAAAAGAAGCAATATGGAACATAAACAAGATCTCGTGTAATTAGCATGAGACTGACTTAGTTTATACTAAGTTTTCAGAGGATAAAAGTAAATAAATAAATGAGATAAAAAATACATATTAAAAAAAAATAATAATAATTGTTATAACATGAAGACACTAATCGATGTGTAGAACTTTTACTATAAAGCAAAAAATATTTTTGCTTTATTATTACTTTAAACATAGTTATTTTTCATTTTCACTTGTTCTTTTATTGCATAATAAAAAGCGTAACATAAAAAATACACTATTAATTTTAATCTGCTTATAAATTTTTACTATTATCTATAAGCTCATTATCTACGTTAAATAACAACTTTCAAGTGAAAAGGCCAATGAACTTATAATCAACAAACAACAATTAATAAGAATTGTATAAGCAAATGAAATTAGTTTTATCAATATGCTAACTGGCAATAACTGAGTACAAAATTCTATAGAAAATTCAAAATACAAATAATACAATGTTTAAAATATTATTTTTAATATGTATTTTTTTTAAACCAAAAAAGTAATTTCATTTCAAATCTGAAAGAACCAAATTGTCTAATAATGCCATGATCTACTTGGTTATAAATCAGCTCTATAATCCCTTTTATCTTTTTAGTTATTGATGGAAAGTAGAACTAATTTACTATAGAGATTATATCAAATATTTTCAATTACTACTTCATATACTAAGTATGATAGAAATTTTAATACTTCAAAAATTACAAAATTGTAAATAAAGTACACATTTCAAAGAACAATGAAGCACTCATAGTTGAATTAAATTGTATTTAATTACTACAATGAATATTTAAGGGAAGATGCACTGAAGTAGAGTATCATGAAGGAGTAAAATTTCTTGGCTGAAAAATGTAAATATTTAGTTTAATAAAACAAGTTATAATTTGTTTAGAAGAATCAACAATGTCAATATAGACATATGAGAGTGCAAACATCTTATAATGGATATGAAATCCAGAAAAAGAGTTGAAAATAGCTAAATAAACAACAAAAACTTTAGTTTTCTATCAGATAATAATGAAAAAGGACAATTTTGACTAAACATAATTAAGTAATTAAAAGAGATTAGTGTCTCTAGCCTTTAATTAATACTGATTAATGGTGTCATCTAGCAAGGATATTTCATACGTGTAATTTGTTCTAATTCATTGGTTATAAAATTTGAGTATTTTTGTATTTATTTATTTAATCATATGTGTGTATATAATTCAATATGACAGCGAGTCAAATGGTAATTGAAGTATAAATTTCAAGGTTTGACATTTCACTAACTCTTTATTCAATTATGACAATTTATTTAACAAGTTTTGCATGCTTTAATAGTTTTGTTATATGTATATTAACTTCTATAACCATAAAATTATACGATCTGAAATTTAAAAAAATAAACTGAAATGAAACTGTCTGTGATAGGCAAACCCATTCTTAAGAGAGCATGCACTCCATGCGTGGTTTATTAAGAAAAAGGGGGGTTAAACGGGTTTAATGGTGCATTCTTCACCTAAAGGCAAGCCCCTCTTTTTCTTAATAGGTACTCTTACAAATTGGCACTGGCATACCAAACCATTCAAAATATAGAAGACATTAGTCTCACAGCTGACACCTTAATTCCTGTTCACCAAATGAATTGACTTTACAGTTAACATCTTTAATTTGGTGCATTAAAAATATTATGCTATTATTAAAACTAAGACAGATTCTTGTAAAGGAACAAATTAATGTAACCCAGTCTGTCAAAAAACAATGCATTTTATACACTGCCAATCTTTCCAAAACTATTCTGATCATTTTGGAATCTTTATTCGAATAGTTTTACTTTGTACTCTGAATAAGACAGGAAAGTGTTTTTAATTTCTTAATGAAAGAGAACTATTTATGAGGGAGTTTATTTCATCCCAATCTTAACAGTAAATAAAAACATAAAACATTTTTTTTTTTAATGTTCAATCAATTCTTTTTTTATTTGCATAATAAATTAAAATAAAAAAGGCTGTTCGATTTTCAATAACTACCTTAGAAAACAAGGTTAAATAATAACATTAACAAAACGCTGTTCATCAGTATTTTATCTTGATGGTCAAAGCAGATAACAATTTATTATCATATTTTTATATTTACAGCTAGATTATCACATTTTTTATAATAACATATGAAATCTAGCTACGTAGAAAGTTAAAACATTAATATCATTTGTTTTAAACAATAAAAATGTATATCATACCTAATAATTAAAATTTAATTTTTTCTTCAAAATACCTTTTAAAAACAAAAGTTAATATTTTATAACTAGAGCCGACATTTCAACTCAATAATTAGTTGAGCTTATTCTGTACAGATAGATAGTTTTTAATGATTTACAAAATCATATTAATTCAATATAATACAACAGAATAGCAAGCAATTAAATACATTATTATTTTATTTTCATGTAATTCTATTCTGGGGTTGGACTCTTTACACCCACACAACCAAAGATTTAAGGACCTTTGCTCTAAGCCACATATATGGACTTGGTCCAGTATAAAATGATATTTTAAATTATTTTTCACTATTATCAAAACATTTAGTAAGAATTACAAAAACACACCTTCTTCCCAGATACCTAGATATATTCCCCCCCCCCCTCCACCAGGTGTCAAAATCTATACTTTTTAAACATTACCTTAAAATAAGAATATTAATATTAATAAAGTGAATAATTAATAAATGGATCATACTGAGATCCAGCAAAACTACTAAAAATCGAAATTATAAAAAAACTATTGCAATCGAAAGGAGAGAGTTGTTTGGGACAGGGCAATAATAAAATATGTAACAAGAAAGAACCCAAGGATTAGATAACATAAGAATAACAGAAGCTGTAAAGTACGGAAAAGCAAGAAAAAGCATAACAACCATCAGCTTAAATCACTGAAAAGTCCAAATACTAATATGTATTGTATATACAAGAAAGTGTGGTAGATAGCATAAGAGTAATAGTTTAAAGTGTAAATAATCTTAACAAGTGCAAATCAATCTCAAAAAATAGGAAAGCTTATCTCAAAAATAATAAGATGTGATTTTCCATTTTTTACTGAACCAATTATAAAGTTGGTAATAAGCATACCTAAACAACCTTAATGCAGCTAATATCCAGCCATAAAAATGGCATCTTTCACTCTAAACAGTACCTTTTGAATCTTAGAAGCTTTAAATTAGTTGCAACTATAAGAACTGGGACAGCTTACAGTAGAAATTAATCAGCTTAGGTTTAAGATAAATGGCACTGATATGGTAAAATAATAATTACTTTGCAAAATTTTGAATCTGTATTTGTTAAAACAATGGTACTACCATTTTTAAATAAAATTTTCATGTATTAATATTAATATGTAGAATACTATACACATTATTTTTTAATCTAGAAGAAATTTTCATAGAATTACTAAAAAAAAATTATATCTTTACAATTAATTAATTCTTAAAAAATGCTGACTTCAGCATTTTATTTCACAAGGAGTAATACATTTTGATAAAATTCTAATATATTTCTTGTTAGTATTATTATTTTTAATTTTTTTTAATTAGAAACTATTTTTATTTTTACAAATTATTTAATAAAAAAAAAAATCAAAGAACAAATTCAAATGAATATATATACATACATCAGACACATGCTCTGTATGAAGTGCCCAACACTGATTTGGATCATCAGAAAATCAACTGTTTTTTAAAATGATCATTTTTAATTTCTGAGAGTACACTATTTTGAATACTTTAAACTTGAAATCATTTTTGCTTTTTCTTGTTTATTCCTTAAGATGAGTATTAAAAATTATTGTATGAACAAATTGTACAAATTTTACATGAAAAAAAATTTAACAGAAAAAAAATTATGTAATTTGGCTACTAAAACTAACTGATTATTAAATTAAATAAAAATAGTATTTATCAAACTTACCAGAACTAATACCGACGAAGAAGCGTGACATTAACATCCAGTACTTAGGATACCAATGAATCAGCTCGAGTAACGAATAACTGGCATTCGCAAAAACGAAGATTATTAATGAGATTACAATCGGCAATCGACAAGTTCCAAGTCTGTTGCCCCACCAGCCAGCTAATGGAGAGAACAGCATCTGAGCCAGTGGATTTGCAGCCACCACATATCCCATGAATTCTTTTCCAGCTTTCGGGTCCAACTTTAAATACCCCGGACTAGTCAGAAACATGACAATTGCTGCTTATCCCAAGTACAATGGGCATTGAAGGCAGCTAAACTACTATTGCAAGCTTCATAAAAAAAATCTACTAAAGCTTATACAAATTACATTAGTACTAAATTTAAGCAACATATAGGTTAAAGATCAAAGCGATTAACAGAACATTAATAATGTGACAATACTGTCACATTAATAATACTGTATGATATGAACATATTTATGATTATCAAACTGCTTCAAAATAAAATTAAAAGAACATGGCTACATACATCGCTTACTTAATTTTTTATGCACCCCTAAATTAATCTTGGAATTAGCTTTCTTAATGTTAAGCTGTAATCTTCTACTTAAATGGATTCATTCAAGAAATTCATAAATTACGTAATTAGCAAATGTGTATAAGAAATATGAAATACAACAAAAGTAGGAAAAACAAAGGTAAATATGAAAAATTTGCATATTGCATTTGGTGGTGACACTGACATCTCATTATGCAACATCATGTGCTTCAAAATAATTAAAGCTTAAACTGTCAAAAAAATTCATAATTTTTAAAAATGTACTTGAAATAGAATTTGAAACTTTTTTCATTTAAAAATGAAGTTTGATAAGTTCAGTAAAAGCAAATTTAGTTTAAAATTATAATTTATTTAATAAAGATAATTTCACCTATGTGAAATATATTTTAGTCATTGGAAGCAAAGTAATGATGAAAAAAATTCAGCTTAACCTAGTATTTATTACATACTATATATAGAAAATATGATAATAATAAAAGCATTTGATAAATATTTTATGAAAAGGATTCCAAGGATTTAACATTTTTAATAAACAAAGCAGTTTTAAATCAAAATAAAAAATAAAAACACACACGAGCATGCATGTGTGCATATAAATATAATTAAATGTACAGTATTGTAAAGAAAAATTTATATAAATTATCAACCCTAAAGAATTGTTGTTCATACTTCTGCTTATACATATAGATTAGGTTATATTTAATCAGAAATAGGAGGACCAGCTTAACACAGGAGGTACCTTAGTCTGCTTAGTTACACTTTTTGTGCAATTCCTGCATAGGAACAGAGTTCTCAACAGTTCCACAAATACTACAATAAAGAAATAAATGACAATAAAAAAAGAGAGAAGAGGAAAGAGACACTCAACCTCAGGACAAGTTTTAATGGGAAAGTTCAGAATTTCTTACAATCTTTCCTAAGATCATATATATATAATAATTAACAGAATAAAAATTAGATGAAATATTTTACACCATCATCACCTAAAAAAAAGGTGATTCACTTTGATAAGCCCTTTTAATATATGAAAACTAATATATATTTATAAAATTGATTTATAATATACATCCAAAAGTTTCAAAAGGTTAAGATTTTGTTATTAGCTTCAAAAAGGTCCTTTGAAACAACTTTTTCCATGTAATTTGAATTTTATTTTATAAATGTTTTCTTATTTTGAATTTAAATAATGGTACCTAAATAAAACCAAATTATTTATGGTAAATTTAAATTCATTAGACTCCAGTAAGAAATACAGTGCCAAATATATTTCATCTAGATTCAGATATTTGAGCTGTAATACAGTACTCAGAGCAAACTTTCCTTTATCTTCAATTCATAAGATCTTAATTCAGATGATAGATAGACTAGAAATTCATACATCTGATGGAGACTGTCATTAAACATTAAATATTATTACAGCATAATAACATTAAATGTGTTGGCTTAATCTTAAACCAGCACATATTAACTAAGGTCCCAGCCAAAAAAAATGTCAACTTTTATACATTTTTTTTCTTATTGTAAGATAATAAATACCCATCCACCCAAACTACCCTGAGATTATTTAACTTCAGTGATCTATGGTAAATGGTTTAGTCCATTTTATTAAATTTCATATTTATTTACTTACAAGGCGATATTTACTGAGACATAGGAGGTATTTAAAACATCAGAAATTGTAAGGGAAATGAATCAACACCAATGAACATGTGTCACTTTGCACATTGTAAACATGCAAAGTGACACTGTTTTACATTAATGGCTAAAGCAGACAATGTTGCTACAAATACAAAAGAAAAAACAAAAGTTATGAAGACCAGACTTAACAAATAAAGTAAGTTAATTTACAGCAGATCGATATAACAGTTCTTGAGATCAGTGGCTGATAGAAAATTAAAGAAATAAGAACTATCTGCAATGATTTTATGAACTACAGTGGCATAAAGTGGTGTGTTTAACATAAATATTTCAATAGTATTGAAGTTTTAAATAATTAAATAAGTGAAGTTATTTAAACAACAATTTAATAGCAGTTCAATCAACTCAACTAATTTTTTGTTTATATTTAACAATTTTGATTCACCGCTGAAAAATGTGTTCTGTACCCATTCAGCTTTAAAGTACTTAAATAATCATTTGAAAAATTATTTAAAACCATTATTACAAATAAAAAACAACTCTGAATGATTAGATATATATTTATTTATTGAATTTTAAAGAGAGCAGCAAAGGTTAACATACGCTGGCAAAAACAAAATTAGTGCTGAAGGTATGAAGGGCCAAAAACCAACATAAAAAACCACAGTAACAGTAATAAATAAGAAAACCAACTAAAATTACTACAAAGCACAGTGGTAAGAAATAGAAGGAAAACCCAACAAGAAATAATATACAGTCGATTCAAAATAAATTAATAACCGTAAGGGGAAGTATTAATAATAGATTATCACACTTTATACCTTAAATACCGGATGAATGATTAATTTACAATTTATAATTAGACTGATGTCTGAAATATTAGTAGGCATGGCTAAAATATTAGTAAGCATTAAAAAAATGAATAATCATCACGCAGTGGAGTATGTATGACATTCATTTAAATAGTTCACTGTAATATAGAATTAACTTAAATAATAAATAAAATAAGTTTTTCAGAACATCTTTAAAATAATGTACGTTATAATCATTCTGTCAATTAATAATAATCGAATTGTTATAAACATGTCAAGTAATCTGTTACTTTTTACATATTGCAAAATTTTTAAAATTGTAGTAAAAAACAAACTTATAATGATATAAATATAAATGCATCGTAAAAAAAATAATTTCTGTGTCCAAGTACACTCCCACAGACACAAAATCAATCACCTCATAGATTTCATTAAATGCTTAAAATAATAATTCTAAATATGTATATGTAAAGCATGAAGTCTGCTATTGTATTGTTTTATAAGTTAAAATTAATTAAATAAATCATAATAAAAAAAGTAAGAAATGAAATGATATCAATATACAGAGAGAAAATAATAAAACAATTTTTTAATAAATCTATGTAAACCAACTATCCAAAGATAATAAATAAATAGATAAAAATAAAACCAACAAAATTGAAATATTTGTAATGAGTCACTAAATTAACAAATAATCTTTTATTAACATTATTTTAATTATGTCATATTTTAATGACATATTTATTTAAAAATCATATAATTTCATTGTTTTTTTAACAGATACAAGATAATTATATTTTAATAAAAAAAAAAAATTGTAAACTATCTGATATAAAATAAAACTCGTACTTTTACAAAGCACATATTGGCTAGGTATCATAACTAAACAGTAGCAATCCAACACAATACACAGGTCACTTCTAAAAATTGGATAGATAAATACAAATAAAATCCAAATTTAAAACACAGATTTACATGCAAATTTGGATTGGCTAGTAGTAAGCAACATCTAATGAAATAAACAAGATATTTGGCTCCCTAGAAGTAACATTTTCATTGTATTTAACCGGAACTGGTAATTTAATGAAACGTGAACATTACTCTGTCAGAGGCTGTTTAGCATGGCTTGTGCTTCAGGTGTTTCACAAGTCTCAAAGGAATATGTAAAGCAATATTTATGGCTAAAAACAAACTAAAAACACAGAATATAATCTACTAGCCACATAATAAATTATCATAATTTAGAAAATTATGATTTTTTTTCATTATACCTCTTCCGTATAGAAACAGAACATTAATACACTGTCTCAGTTTAGCAACAAAAATAAAACACATGTAAAAAATCTGGGATTCCAAAATACATTATATTTTAATATTTTAAAAGTTTAACTGAGTATGATAGGGAAGAACTTCACTTGAATAAACTCAAAAATGGACATTCTGATAACAGAAGGGAAGAATAACCTCAGTAAAATTTAACTATACTACATCATACATCTTTTTTGAGCAGGAATATTAAAATTTCAGTATATGAAGAAGTGTTCAGAATTGAAAGAAATTATAAAAAATAATTCACAAAAGTTTATGGCAAAAATTTAATATTTTTAGAAATATATCTAACAAGGAAACAAATTTAAATACATGGTATTATTTCAGTATACGGTTACATAACAGAATAAAAATTTGAATTTATCATCATAATTTATTGAAGAAGTATTATGTATGTAATACGGCCTTTATCAGAATATTTATAATAAGTATTATATACAGTGTTGATACAGGTGATTGTATACAACAAAGCAAAGAATTATTATTGTATGAGCGCTTAAAAAAAAGAAACAATAATAATTAAACATAAAACTGTAATATTTCCAAGAATAACAGATGTCACATTTCATGGAGTAGAAAATATTATATTTTAATATTAAATTGAAAAATGTAAATTAATTTGATACACAGTAACACAGTTGAGGCAATCTTTTTAAGGTAGTTTTTTTTTAATAGCTATCAATTTAAAAGTTACTGTATTCTGAAAAAGAAATTTCAAATGATTTTGTATTTAGAAAATGTTTAATATTGTGCTGTAACAACCGCATCACAATTAATGTTCATTTTACACTAACAAGTGTATTTTTAAAACATGTAATGTTTTTGTATGTGAATAAAACTCATATATTCATGCATACATATAATATAAACATGCACACACCACACCCCACACACATACAGAGAGAGAGAGAGAGAGAGAGAGAGAGAGAGAGCGAGAAGGTGTGTATATGTAAGATAACAGCCACAAAATCAGGGGATTTTAGTGGCCACAATCATTCAGAAATGATTTTTCCACTTGAAAAAATCCTGCAGTATTTCCATAGTAGAACGAGTTGTATGGCAAGTGGTACTGTTCTGTTGCAACCAGCAGTCATGCTCATCCTCTTGCAGTGAGGTCACGAACTGCTGAATAATTTTAGTTTATTAAACAGCAGTATCTAAATTATTTTAATTTATGTACTATTTAGAGTAATATAACCAGAAACTTAAGACTTCATAGTATTCTATCACACACACGTAGAATCAAAATAAAATATTCATAAATTTGTTACATACATTTAAAAAAAAACATAAACTGAACTATTTAACTGTAATTGATATCAAAAACAAGAAGATAATGAAAACAAAATATGTTTTTTTTTATTTTCACAAACTTTATTTAAAAAATGACAGCTCTTTCGGTACACAGTACCTTCCTCAGATGTTACATACAGAATACAAAAGCTAAAGGTGCAATACTAAGAAAAAGGTAAATACATAAAACCAAAAGAGCTAAAATACATAAAGATAATGAGCAACAATAAGGAGTGAACACATGAATCAGTAATACATAAATTTAATAGTAAAAATTATTGATCAATTCACACTGAAAAATTGGTGGTAGTACTTACAATAAGATCATTACAATGTTTGTGATGGGCAAATGTTTGCCCACCAAACATTTATAAGTTTATGCTGAACTATTCAAGTCTAACCGACCATTTAAAAGTAAATAAGAATTTTTTAAGTTTTTGAATTTCTAATGGCTCCAAAAGGTTCAGTTTCACACCTTTGTACTCAACATGAAGTACAGGATTTTCAACTTAAAAGAGGCCTAATCACTTAGTTTAGTCTATAAATAATAGTTTATTGGCAAAACTGTTTGGACTCCTCCAATAAACAATTTCTTTTAAATAACCCTACTGAAAGAAGTTTGGACTAGTCAGATTGGGGGATTTTGTTGGCAACAATCTTTTAAAAATGATTCTTCCAAGAAAAAAAAAATAAATAAAAATACTGTAGCATATCCATACTAGAATGAACTGTATGGCAAGTGATGCTGTCCTGTTGCAACTACAGTCATGCTCATCTTCTAGCAATAAGGATTTTGGATAATTTCTTGGTAGACGGCAGCATCCACAGTATTTTTTTAAAAAATAAGGGTCCTATTATTCACTGGCTTTAAACTACACCAAATGCCTATTTTTTGTAGGTGTGGGGAAAATTAAAAAAACCATGCAGGTTTTCAGTAATCCTTTCTTTTTTTTTCCTGTTTAGCCTCCGGTAACTACCGTTTAGATAATTCTTCAGAGGATGAAATGTATGTGTGTAAATGAAGTGTTGTCTTGTACATTCTCAGTTCGACCATTTCTGAGATGTGTGGTTAATTGAAACCCAACCACCAAAGAACACCAGTATTCACGATCTAGTATTCAAATCCGTGTAAAAATAACTGGCTTTACTAGGACTTGAACGCTGTAACTCTCGACTTCCAGATCAGCTGATTTGGGAAGATTTCAGTAATCCTGGGATACTGAAAACTCACTATTAATATTGTTATTGGTACTGGTCCGACGGTAGTTCTGACTATTAACATACCTGCCAAGGTAAAACCACGCTTCATGTGTGAAAAATACTTGATATAAAATGACAATGTTGCATCTAATGAAGTTCTTAAACCATTGACAATAGTGAACCCTTTTAGCATAATTAGCATTAGTTAGATTGTGGAAAACTTGCATTCGGTATGAGTAACATTTCAGCATTCTCCTCACTACAGTGTGGGCTGAACCTAGTGAAATATTCTTTTCCAAGCTTAGGCTTTGCAAAAATTTTAAGAGATCTTGTAACTGTGGCTTTAATGTCCTTTACTACCAGTGCTGGGCACATTTCTGGTCTAACACTGAACCTGTTTCACAGAATTTTTTAATTAACTTCTGAATAATACTTTTCACTGGTGCTTCTTTTTCAAATTTCGCTCTGAACTTTCTGTAACACACAACATGAGATTTCATTTCTAAATAGATTTTCATCACAAATACTCATTCTTCAACAGTTAACTGCATTTTGACAAACAATACACGATTGCACAATCTTGTTCGAAAGCCAGTGCTCAACACAGATTGACAGTATTCAAATGTGCAGGGAACAAACAGTCCTCCCCCCACTCCAGCTCCAGTTGTACCAGCATCTCCCAGATTAATTTATCCATCTCACACCAATATATGCATTTTAACAAAAATATATAGTTAGTATATACTACACAGTGATGGGTACAAATTACATCTCTTTTAAGTTGAACAACCTGTAAAATTACCATTAAAATCCAGAAAAATTACCAAAATTACTATGGATGAACAATCAGAAATATTCGCACAAATGGAGCATTAATATTCTTCATTCTAATATTCATACATACAGGTCAAGGAATATATTATGGAGCATATAAATAAACAAAAACCAGAATTTTAGGATCAATAATTATGATACACAGGTCTGAAACTGAATTTTTGGAATCAATGAAAATTAAAATTGTAATTTAGTTTTAAATGATCAATTAGACTTGAATAGTTCACAATTATTAAACTTATAAATGTTTGATATGCTTCTTATTGTTCCACTTCTTTTACTGAATTGACCAATACCATTTACTATTAAATTGATATGACTGATGCATGTGTGTACTTCCTGATGTTGCTCATTATCTTTATGTACTTTATCTCTTCTGGCTTTCTGTATACCTTTTTCTTTATATTGTACTTTTAAGCTTATACATTTTATTGACATAAAACATCTGAGGAAGGTACTGTGTATTGAAACAACTGACATTTAAAAATTTTTTTGAAACTAAAAAAACCTATTTTCTTTTCATTTTCTTTTTGTTATAATGGATTTTCATCAAGTAAAGGCTCCATCCATCTATTATGTAACTGTTATATTAAAATTAACATACAAAAAATATAATATGGGCCACTTATCCTTAATGAGGATAAAAGAGAAAAATATATAAGTGATTTTTAATTCACGTTAATAAATTAATATATTCTGCTGCCATGATACAACCTGTTAAATTAATTTTTAATACTCTTGTTTTTAACTAAAATTAATGATATAAAGTATAAGCATGTTGTCTTTATCATAGAAGAGAAATTCAAAAAATTTTTAATTGAAAGGGTAGAATGATTTAGGTATTAGTAAAAGCACTGTTACAATGCAATTTGTTAAATTATTTATTAACACTCAAGTGCAATTATATAATAAAACAATGAAAACTTAAGTAACAAGGAGTCTTTCAGCCACACCACAAACATTCTTATGTATATATATATATCAATTTAATTGTACTCATACCAATAATGGTCACAATATAATGGGTTCAAGATATTACAGAAAAAATTCCAGCTGTTACAAAAATATTATTGTATTGCAAAAATTATTAAAAACAGTGTTTTTTTTTGTTTTATTACAATAAAGATAATTGCATAAAAGTTCATTACAGAATGTAGACCAAAACTGGTCAAGGTTTATGATAATAAAATTCTAAAAGTCTTTTCGGTTCTAAAGTCTTTAGAAAAAGTTTTCAATGTAATTGTCTTTTTCTGGGTGGTCTGATTCAATCATTGTATTATCAATGTGCGCTGTCTGAATTACAACTAGAACTGAATTAAATTAGATCCACATGAATTATCAGCACTATTCCAAATTAGAATTTGGATGAACCTGTAGAACCCAATTTAACATCCCATTTAAAGGTACACCTACATTCAATCGGATTGGAATACTTCAAATGAATACTTCAATCACTGAAGTTCAAATTACGGCACTGCCCTAATTCAGCCAAAAATTTCATAAGAACTACCATTAGATTTTACTTGGGCTTTCGATGATGACAGAATATACAATTATTATTGTTATTGTCATTATAAACAAAGCAGGTACAAAATGTTTCACTAGAATGTAGTTGATGTTACAAGGTCCAAAATATACCATTTTACAAAAAAAAATTTTTCTAAGAATCAGTCTTATTTTCTTAAGACAGTTACCATAAAGAGATAAGAATGATTAATTATTTGAATGCAATCATAATAATTTGAAAAGAAAACTACGGCAAAAGTTTTAAGTGATTGGCAATAAGTGAACAAATACATAGCCAACTAAAATGTAAATAAATCTCATCATCTAAATTTCAAAGAAACTACTCAATAATTATATTACAAACCTTACAAATTGAAAAATATGATCAGTTTAATTTTGGAAAGGGATTTTCCCACCCACTCCTGTCAAAATAGTAACTAAAAATTCTGATGCTAAATTTAAAAAAAAACAATCATCAGCTGGACAGTAATTTACTTTAAAATGAAACTACATTTTGTAGAATAACTTTTCATCTTGAAATATTTTGTCTAATTTGTCATTTTAATTTGTGAGAATTATTTGACAACAGTCCAGTTCAAAACATCTTTCATTTACTTACTTTTTGAATATTAAAATCCCATGACAATTGTACACTACTGATTAAAGAAACTTTCTTCATGACGCTATTCTATTGTTGTTCTTTTAATAGACAAAAAATCTTAAATTAACATTTCAAGGATTGAATAAGCTACAGATACACAAACAAAAAAAAAAACAAAGAATGCAGACTAACTGTAGGTTTTGCAAAAAATACCAATGCAAAATGATTAAAAGTGTATTCATTTAATCAGTGCAGTTAATTTTAAGTTTTTGGCAACTAACAAGGGCAAGCAGTCAGCTTACAAAGTAGATTATCAATGCCCTTTAGATGAGTGGTAGTAGGGGGTCCCTATAAATTCAGTCATTTTCCAACTTTGCTAATTTCTGATTAAACTCCATTTAAAGATTCTCAAGTGGTTCAAGTAATTTATCTGTATATCTACAATCACAGCAATGACAGCATAATTGATAGCTCTTGGGTTTGATTCTTCATGTGAATTTTTTAACTTTTATTTTTTTGTTACATAAACACTAACGCAAATGATATTTTATTATAAAGTAATTATAACAATAATATTTATACGAAATTATACATAGTCAACTTGAGACATATTAATTATGAGACTGGAACATTTTCTCCCTCTTAGCTGCTGTGATTATAAATGTAAGTTACTTGAACCACCCAACCTATCTTTTTCTGTTAGCCTCCAGAACCACCATAAGATATTACTTCAGAGGATGAATGAGGATGATATGTATGAAAGTAAATGAAAAGTAGTATTGTACAGTCTCAGGTCAACCATTCCTGAGATGTGTGGTTAATTCAAACCCAACCACCAAAGAATAATGGTATAAACGATCTGGTATGAACCACCTGAAAATCTTTGAGTTTACACAGAAATGAAGCAAAGTTGGAAGATGCCATTTTGAATTTAAAGTAGGGACTCCTCTCCTCCTATCATGCAAAAGGGCAGTAGTAGAGGAATAGAGTTATCATTAGACTCTTTTGAAAGCTAATCAACAAGGGCAAAGAAATTACAAGGGCAGGTGATTACCTGCCCTTGTAAGACATACTTGAATCATGAATGAAATTAGATTTAGAATTCTTTCATTTTTACTGTAAACTTTTGTGTTAACAAAGTTTATTAATTTTATAAATAAATTAATTTGCATTTATTTACTGTTATTCTAGCTGAAAACGTCTACATAGTATCACATACTTAATAAGAACTGGTGACAATAGAAGATTATGTGAACAAAAAGAAAGGTGAAGAAGAAGAAGGTTTGGGGTGCATAAAAAATGTCAAAGATGGATAAGTTACAATTAAATGAAGATTCTCATTATCAAGAAAACTAGATGTCCAGTTGATACTTGTCAAAGGATGTACAGAGTGATTTCACATAGTGTTACCGGCGCTTTCTGAGCCCATTCTACTACGTAAAATAATAAAAAAAGTTCATATAAACATGGGTTTGAAAACGCTCCATTGGCAGATTACAGCTAGCGAAAGATTTCGCCCTAATTCCTGGGCAAAGAGTGAAATAAAACCATACTGAAATTCTAGCAACCTAAATTAAGGGATAAACTTGACAATTTCTTATGGTATACATACATACATATATAAACGTGTTTTAGACAACAAACTTTTCTGATTTATGTTGGATATTATGAAAACTATTGGAAATATGGTTCTGGAAGCCAGTTTATTCAATTTATCAGGTCAAAAATCATAAGAACGTCAAGTTTACCCTTAATTTAGGTTCCTAGAATTTCAGTATGACTTTATTTCACTCTTTAACAGGAAATCTCTAACAGGCGCCTTGATTTGCCTGAGGTTCACCCTAGATTCTCTTACTCTCCCTATTACAGTTTTATAT
The DNA here is from genome assembly GCF_047948215.1 of Lycorma delicatula. Lineage (NCBI taxonomy): Eukaryota > Metazoa > Arthropoda > Insecta > Hemiptera > Fulgoridae > Lycorma > Lycorma delicatula. Next base: position 78,601,388 of record NC_134461.1, on the reverse strand, counting down.
TCTCTACTGGAGCATTTTCAGATCTATGTTTAAATGAACCTTTTTCATTATTTCTGTGAGTAGAATGAACTCAAAAACCACCATGTGAATCATTCTGTATTTGCATAAAAATAAAACATTAGTAAAACTGGTGAATCTATTTACACAGTTTAAATAAAAAATAAAGAATATAATTTTAAAAAATTTCTTTATTATTTATAATATCTATAAGATGAAACTTTAACATAATCACTCTCTCTCTCTCTTTCTAAACCTACATAAATATTTCACATTCACCAATCATACAAAGGGAAAAAGAAACATACTCAACATAAATAACAGAAACAAGTACATACAACAAATCTTGCTCATTTAAAAAAAAAAATGATTTAATATGTAGCTTGTTAATCTAGATAATATCATAAATGAGTGACATTTATGATTCACTTAAGGAAATTACATTAAACGGTTTTTTTTTAATAGGCTAACAGATAAAAACATGATGAGTTTTTTTATATAATTTAAAGCAAAGTTCAACTCTTTGTTCAAGCATTCATTCATACATGCAATACAAACATCAAGTATTGATACTCACAAGAAACAGTTTTTTTTTTTATGAATAATGTAATGTGGAAATCTGTTTTATTATAAATTAAAAGCAAAGCTTATAATTCTACAATACACATTTATTGAACCCTTACCATCTTCTAAACACCTTGAAATTAACATTATTGAATAAAAATGGCAAGCTATAGAAATGATTACTGAAAAACATCTATACTGTGTTCAGTTAGCTTAAAGTGAAAAATAAATGTTGTGTTTGCGTTAGTGAGTTTGTCATGATTCTGTGAGTCACATCCCTTCCATCAGTGCCAATCGCGGCCATATCTACATACAACACTATAATCATTACTCATATTAGACACAGTGTAATTAATTTTTCATATAGTACTCAGTGTAATCAAAACCTTACATAACGTTATGTCTTCTCAGTTGTATTAAAACTCTTGATATTTTCATACGATCACTGTTTTGTTCTCGTGTTCAATTTTGTATTTCTGTTATAACTCCTCTGTTATTTAAAATTAAAATAATGCATTTTTTTAAGTTTACTGGAAGTGAGTGTAGTGTATTCCTAGATTTGTGTCTGTACGGTTTGGGTTATACTATTATTTTGGGACTGATAGCGATTCAGCTAATAATGGTGCAAGATTATTGATATTTCCTTCAAAAAAAGTCCTTAAGAGTAATCAAACGGCGTTGATTTTGAATGTCATTAGTAAACTGCTAACATAAATGGAAGCTGTGCTGCTTGTGTACAATGTGATTTGCAAGTATGAATCTACTAATGAATTATGGTTTCCTAAAAAAGCAAAACCCTGCAGGTCAACTGAAGAAAAAGTTGATGATTTTGATAAAAAAAAGTTATTCATAAAAAAGTACATGAATTTTATTTGAGAAATGGTTTTAGCGATGTGTTACCTCCTCTGGAAGATAATTCGGTTAATGCCTTAGACAACATGATAAGGCACTCGCATAAAAAGAAAGAATTCCAGCCGTATCTTGGAAAAAGGATGGTATCAAAATGTGGCTTAATTCAAAAATGATTTTTGAAAAGGATGAACTTAAGATCCAATTATTGCAAAGGGTTTCCCATATTAAAAGTAATTTTATTGTGTATAACATTGATGAGTTAGCAGATCCAGTGGCAAACTGTGGTTTGATTACCTCCCCATCATTGTGTACTCAACGCAACTGAGTTAATTTGGGGATAAATAAAAAATTACATAGCGTCAGAAAATACTACTTTTAAAATATTTGATGTTAAAAATTTATGCTTAAAAGTCATCAACAAAAAAGAACAGCAGGAATGGAAAAACTGTATAAAACATTTAACAGATCCTGTTGAACCAAATTATTGGGAATTGGATAATATAATAGAAAACAAAATTGAGCCTCCTGTTGTATCTCTTAATACTGACAGTACAACAAATAAACAATTCAAATAAAATGTCTTAATTTATTTAAATTTAAAATAGATAATTAATTTTTGTAAAATATAATAGCATGTGGTTGCTGAATATTAACAGTGCATAGTTTTTTTAAGTGCAACATTATTTACAGGAAATCCTTATGAATCAGCAGCATGAACACACTTGTATGCACATCTGTTTGTTTACTTGAACTCTATAAACTTTCTTTCTTTTCCTGTTTAGCCTCCGGTAACTACCGTTTTTAGATAATTCTTCAGAGGATGATATGTATGAGTATAAATGAAGTGTAGTCTTGTACATTCTCAGTTCGACCATTCCTGAGATGTGTGGTTAATTGAAACCCAACCACCACCAAAGAACACCGGTATCCACGATCTAGTATTCAAATCCGTGTAAAAATATCTGGCTTTACTAGGACTTGAACGCTGGAACTCTCGGCTTCCAATTCAGCTGATTTGGGAAGACGCGTTAACCACTAGACCAATCCGGTGGGTTGAACTCTATAAGCTAATTGAATAAAACATAGAATTAAATAGAATTTAAATTGTTAATCAATCATCATAGTAGACACTTAGGAAAAAATATATAAAACAAATAAATGAAAAAATTAGAAACAATAAGAAATATTAATTGACAAACTACCGTATTTATTCGAGTACCCCCGGCCCCCCGAATAAGCCCAGCACCACGATTTTCTGGACCGAAAATCTAAAAAAAAATCGAGTATATACCGGTATTTTAAAGTACAACAGATATGATAAAAAAAATATGTAAATACGAAAATATCCATAAAGTAAAGCATTTAATTCGTACATTTAAATTACAATATAAATATTACATTAATAATTAATTACCGTAAGTACTAGTTTAGTTCAGAAAATACGTAAATATTCAGAAAGTAAAGCATTTCATTCGTTCATTTAAATTACAATATAAATATTACATTATTAATTAATTAACATAAGTACTAGTTTAGTTCAGAATCAGTAGGCCAGTAAAACGAAAGAAAGTATCATGTTGAAAAGGATCATTTCAATACACTTTTTAATATGGGATTTTATTTTTAATTAATCACTGTCACTGTCAATGTCTGTAGAAGAGTTACCGGTAGTCTCCACGTCGCTCTGCCAAAGGTGATCGTCTTCACTACCATCAAGTTCATTAGATATTCCGCATTTTTTTAAACTTTTCCTTACTAATTCCGTGGAAATACCTTCCCAAGCATATTTTATCCAAACATAAAATCTGGGCGTTTGATTCTTCCTGTAGGCGCGAGAAAGAAATTTTCATCAGCCATCCATTTACTGTACAATTGTTTTAATCCAGATTTGAACGGTTTATTAATGCAGACATCTAGTGGTTGCAATAGAGATGTCAATCCGCCTAGAATTATTACTTGGTCTGTCATACCCTTTTTTAAAATGTCTTTCACTTTATCAGTCGTATGCCCCCGATAACTATCCATTACTAGCATACCGGTATTTTTTAAGTAAATCTGATCGCTTTTGATCGACCTGATCCAATCTAAAATTAAGGTTTCGTCCATCCAACCTGATTCCTGTGCTCTAATAATAACTCAATTTACCTGTACAGTAGGAAGAGTTTTTCTTTTAAAAACAATGAACGGAGGTAATTTTGATCCATCAGAAGTAATGCAAAGCATAACACTACACCTTTGTTTTTCATTACCACCAGTGCGAATCGTAATACTTTTTTCCTTTTTTGTTTACGGTTTTGTCAAATGACATTTCAAAATATACGGGGGTTTGATCAGCATTTCCTATTTGAGAAGGCAAATAAATAGCCTTTATCTTTTCTAAGATTTATTATGTATTTGTGAAAATGTAATATTTTTTGTTCATAAGCGTCTGGAAGTCGTTGAGAAATGGTCGTCTTTCGTCTTATTGACAAATCATTTGGTGCAAAAAATCGTGTTATCCATCCACGGCTTGCTTTAAAATCAACTTTATTCAATGATTTAGCGATTTCACGAGCATATGATTGACACATTTCCTTTTTTCCATAACAAAGCCATACAATATTTTTTCTATGTCTGTATTTAGTTTTAAGCCACGAAAAGCCCTTTTATTACCAGTGCCTTTCACCAGAAGTTGTTTCTTCTTACGCCAGTCTCGAATGCAGCTTTCATCTACGTCAAATTTTCTTCCTGCCGCCCGATTTCCAATTTTTTCAGCCTCTTCTATAACGCGCAGTTTTTCGTTTACTGTAAAAGATCGTAGACGCTGTCCTTTTGTACTCATTTTAATGCCGTAATTAAAATAAATCACCGTATTAAACTTTACAAGATAAACTAAACAGATAAAACGCACGTAACCGTCCACATATACAAACAGTACAATGACTATGGCGAAAAGACAAGACGACGATGGGTAACTGATACTGTAACTGTAGTGTCATTAGAACCGGATGCAGCCTATACAGAATGAATCAGTTTTATAAAAATACCGTAACTTTTTTCCTATCGATAATATGAACAGGATGCTAATAATTAAGTATGTATTCTATATAAGCGGCATCCAGTATTGATAAACGAAAGGCTAATGTAACTATATTTATGTGATTGAATTTAGGTACTTCTAAGAAAACATTTACTTTACATAAATTATCCTGGCTAAAGGCTAAGTTTCAACTAAGCCCCGCACCCTTATTTTTTCTCTTCAATTCCAAGAAAAAAAGTGCGGGTGGTACTCGAATAAATACGATAATTGCCAATCTCTATGGCGAAGTGGTACCATCTCAGCCTTTCATCCTAAAATTCTGGGTTCGAATTCCAGTCAGGATGGGATTTTTCATATGCTACAAATTTCCATCTACATATACCCATGTACAAGCTTCTCTGTAAGCTTCTGTGATGAATTAATTCATCGGTCAAAAATATATAAATAAAACAAAACTTAGAAAGTATTATAAAACAAGTATTTTTAAAACAGAGTAAAATAAAAATGCAAATAACTGGTGTTGTTTTAGGCAATTTCACTAAAAACTAGAATTTAGCTTAAAAACATCCAAACTACTACAAATTTCCAATTTAGACTGTCTACCACGATTTAAAGTGCACCATCTTCCACTGGTTTTAAACCTACATAAGCTACATAAACCTATATTATTGTTTTCTACGAGGATTATTAAAAAAAACAAGTTTTTGAATTTTTTATTCTTATTCTAAAAACCATTAAAAATATTAATTTTATAAAATTTCATTAGTTCCATTTATTTACTTATTAATACTCACTGTTATTCTTATTTACTCTTCTGTTCTTTTTATTTATTTTCTTAAATGTACTTCTAATTTTGTATCCGCTAATGATGATTAACAATTTAAACGATCATTTAATTTTAGATAACATAAAAGTTTTATAAATTGTTTTTGAATGTTTTCAAAAAAAAATACTGGATCTAATAAGTTTCTTTTTTGTGAACAATTAAGAAATGTATTATTTCCAATAAATATATAATAATGAACAGTAGACTAATTTGAATAATTCATTTTGAAACAGAAAAATGGAAATAAAAATCACCATAAATTAACAAATTATCCAAACAGCAATACACAAAGCAAATACATAAATACGGTAAGGGACTGTAGATAGGTCCAACCAAAAAGAAAAATAATAAAGCTGGATGTTGGGCAAGTTAGGAAATTAATTTTAACTAATTTTTACAGATGAGTGGTACCTTAGACTTATATAAAAAAATTAGTTATTAGAATAGAATATCATTTGTTATAAACACATACAAACATATACGTAGAAAAACTAAAAGTACAAGATAACTTATAAATTTAATTATAGATCAAAGCTGACAATAGTCATGATCAATTTGGATTATATAATACAATATTTTAATTAACTTTTTATAATGAATATTGAAAAAATTCTTCTACTACATAAGAACAGTTTTATATTAGCCTATTCTTTATTCAGTTCTTATACTGTTTAACTGGTGGATTTCTCACTACAAGAGGCAGTTCCTGAATTTTTATTTCAATGTTACAACGTTAAAACTGACCTGTTTTAAGATTAACTATTTTCTAGTAACATAACCACTCATTATTTAATTCAAAAAAATAAATTTTTTTTCACTACTAAAAGAACTTGGGAGTATATACATGGAGAGAAGCGACAAAATGTTTAACTAAGCAATCTGGAATATACAATGAGCTCGGAGGCTGTAGATTAATCTGGCAGCTCTTTTCTACTGTCTGAACAACCATATAGCAAAAGAATGTTGATGCCATAGCTCAAGAAGCTATCAATATACGGGTATTAGATGGTGACTAAGACATCTTGTGTTGTGTAGCCTTGCATTCTTTATGTACCATACAAACCATTGGCAATTTTATTTACTACTTGACATTATCTTTCCAGTCAAGCTTTGAATCTAAGACCATATCCAGAAATTTTTAATTTCTCTGTAATCTAGAAAAACGTATCGTTAAATCTTTTACCTCTTTTTGTTTCAGCACAGTTAATTAGCTACACACCTTTGTTGAATAATTTAAATGGCATTATTAAAAAAACCAACAAATGGTTGCAATCATCATTAATTTTCAATCCAAGGTCATCTGGATATAAAAAACTGTACATTTCAATTTGCAAGGTTATAATAAGACAAGTCGTCAACTTAATATTAAAGAACAAAGACCCATAAGGTCAACCTTATGGAACTCAAATCATAAACATTTTACAATTTGAAAATTTTTCTTAGATCTGGGCAAACAGCAGCAACCTATTTTTTTGCAACCTTTTTCAGCAGCAACTTTTTTTAGGATTTGTTAAATTTAATGATAACAATATCAAATCCATATTATTGCAATTTACACAGGTTTACAATGTGTGACAATGTCAAAAGTTTTAAATATGTCAAATGATCTAAAACATATTAATTCTTCTCCTTCAATATTTCTAACTGTATTTAATACGTGACAGTATCACCTCTACTATGATGCATACAAAACTCAAAATAATCTAGGTTTATCAGACGCTATTAAATTAAATTTTGCTGGCACAATAAACACATACACACAAGTATATTCTTCTCTATGATGCATTGCCCTAAGATATCAGTATCTTAGCTAATACTTTTTAATTTTTTGAAACATTTAATGGAATAAATTCTCTAATATAAAGCTACAACATCGATTTGCATAGTTGTACGCCGAACTGATGGTAAGACATAAAAAAAATTAAGACACCACATATATTCATAGAATGCTCTAACATAAATAAGATTTTCATATTTTTGGAGCTGAAAATTTTGAAAAATACAAAAATACTTATTGACTTTCTAATATCCTATATAACACATGGAAAATGATCACAAGAATCCCAGATAAAAAGTTAGCAGACCCTCTGATTAACTACTCTTCATTAATACACTTCTATACATCAACTTAAGGCTAGACCAAACCTCACATCATCATCCTCATCTTTCAAAGAAGTTAAAATACAAACTCTTTTTATTACAACTTCTCAGAAATTGAAAACCAGTAAAAAATTAGAAAAAAAACTTCAACATGAGCTAATCAATAATTTTCTTGCATGTCACAATTAATGAATAGTGTTTGAATAAAGTTAGTAATAAAAAAAAAATTATCATAATACTCAAGTATTTGTAAGAAAACAATTAACAGTGGAAAATTTTTGATATGACACAGGTAACAACCTAATTATAATATTTCGTAATATATAATCCAATAAGCTAATATTGAGGTCATTACCGAACACATTCCTGCTGCCTGTGCAGCACCAACACTACACATATCTTTTTTTTATTACTATAAGAATAATATAACTTACTCGCATCACACCCAATAACAATCTATTTTAAAATATATTACGGACTGGTACAGAATCCTCAATTTTGGATGTTTCTTTTGTCATAGATAAACATATATAAACCCTAATTTTTTTTTTCTTTTTAAATAAACTTATTAAATTTTAACTTAACTAGATGTATTGAAAATTTTTAACTATTATTTGGATGAAAAATGTAAATTCTCAACCTATAGCTACTACTGTTCTTGAGCAATTCACTAATACAGGTCATAAAACTCTGATTTTATGAGATCATTAAAGAGGAAAGTAATAATGAATTATATAATCATAAAATTACATGTCTTGTTTAAAAGTATTTTGTAACATACTGTTTACAAGTTCAAGTTTACAAGTTCCTTGAGTTTTCCCAAATCTAATCTCAAGAACTCTTTCAAATAATTTTAGATTGAAATTATCAATATACATATATAACTGATAATATTTAACTCACTAATTTAAAAGACAACCAAAAAATGTACTATTTTAGATACTTTATACAAGACACTTATATTCCAAATCCACCTAAAAACTAAATCTCCCATCAGATAAATAAATAAATATATATATATATATTATATATACAAATAATATATAAAAGTTCAGATTTCAACACATTCAGACATAACTACTTTAAAAATTATAAAATAATTTTAATGTTACCTCAAAGAACAAAAATTTAATTGAACATAGTACGAGTACAATTATCTATGGTGACATATTTTTAATTTTAATCCTTCTATTACCCAATTGGGTAGGATCAAATGCATTTGAATTTACATTAAACAAAAATCAAAATGATCTCATTTGAATAAGTAATAATGGATAAATAAATAAAATATTTATAAAAAACCAAAATAAAAAAATACAGATTTTTTTCAAAAACTTAAAATTGTTTGAAACATAAAATAAAAGTAGCTGTAAAGAAAATCTTAAAAACTATGTACATTCAAGATTCTGCAATACCATTATATGTCTAAAATAGTTATAAAATTTAAAAACCATAAAAAGTTAAACAATGAAAAGCAATTCAATTCTTTTAAATTACTTTTAAGTAAGTTATACATGATTTTTAAGTTATATAAGTGTGTTAATATAATTTACTGAAGGGAAAGTATTGCAGATTTTAGATTTAAACTTTAAGAAAAGTAGTCTGAATTTATTCAAGCAACAGCTCAACAACTGGTCTGACTTTCTGTTTATCCTCAGTGGACAGCCCACCCCAAACCAGAATCCCTAACCACTGATGATACCAATATACGTGATGAACTGGCTACTCTAAAAGATGTCAACATTGCACCACACATGGTGTTAAGGTAATGTTGATACTATTCTTTTGGAACTTAAAAGTGGAAAAAGGATGATATACAAGAAAAAAAGAAGAGTAAGTATGATATATCGAGCAACAGAAATGCTACATGATTAAAGTAGATCAGGGTAATTTATTATCCTGCCAAGACTAATTTTGTTTTATTCTTGGGCATTCTTTTTTAATATTAATTTTTAGGTTATACTTGAAATCAGAACTGTTTGTCCTATTTAGCTGTTACATGGAATCAAAAAAATAAACATTCATAAATTGCACAATGCATAGATTAATATATGGAATGATTCACAAATAATGTAACAAACTTTCAGGTCATGCTGTACTGGTGAAAATACAGAAAAAGTAACTTCATATAAATATAGGTTCAGAAACATTTCTGTTAGTGATTGTCGGCTGGTGAAATATTTCATCCTGATTTCTGCACCTTTGGTAAGATTAAATCAGACTGTAATTCTTGGGACCCATATTAAGTAGTAAATTTAGTAGTTTTATAATAAACTTGACCTGAAATATTGGGGAAAAAAATATAATCCAGAACTGTATTTTTTGTATTTTCAAGAAATTTGGGAAAAAGCAAAAGATTGGGGGTTGAAAAACACACATTTTATTACTGCCAACTTATGAAATAAATTATTTGAAAAAAATCTGGACATAATTTCAAAGAAATTTAGATAAAATTAATTTTTAATTAGCTTTAAAGTTGACGAATAAATTGTTTTATTGATGTGTTGTTCATCTTCTTTAAATATTGATTATTATTTTTAGAATTTAATTTTTACTTCCTTGAACTAAGTAAAGGAAATATTGTGATCGCGAAAAATTTTGGTTTCCAGATTTCAACAGAAATATCCACTTTGATTAGTTTCAACAGGACATCTGTACATACATACGTACGTATGTATGTACATATGTATCTCGCATAACTCAAAAACAATTAGCCATAGGATGTTGAAATTTTGGATCTAGGACTGTTGTAACATCTAGTTGTGCAGCTCCCTTTTGATTGCAATCAACTGAACCAAAAGTCTCTAAAAAAGCCCAAAATGTAAAAAAAATTTAGATTTTAGATTTTTTCTTAACAGATAATAAGCACTCATTTAGAGCTTTTCAATGATATATCATCATAAATGGTACGTATTTTCATTGGTTCCAGAGTTATATAGCCAAATTAAATTTTAATTAATGAAATATATGGATCTTACGAGGGCACATCAGTTCAAATCAGACTCCATCTTTTTTTTTTTTAATTTGAGGTATATTGATTTATTAAAAATTATTAACCTCTGATTGTAAAAAAAATTTACGATGAATAATAATTCAATAACAAAAATAAAATATGAAAAAGTATCAGAAGTTTTTAATGAAATAAAATTTTATGTACTTTTCATTTTAAAAAAATGTGTATATGTAATTTAATAGGCATACAAGGAAGTCATGTAGTATCCACAAAAGATTTTTTTTGTTTTATAATATTTAAAATTTTGTTTTGTTTAATACAGAGTTAAAATCTGCCATTTTGATATATTTTATTTTTAGTAACCTTGAAATTCTTACACTTGAATTTAGTTTCTGTGGACGTTATTCGAATCAATTTAATCAGAATCAAATTTGCTACAAGTTTGTTTTAAATTTTTTATCTAACAGTTATTTGTAACATTTAACAGTTATTTTATATCACTTGAAAACCAGTAAATTTGTCCCTTAATTTAGCTGTCAGAAATTACAGTCTTGCTTAATTTTATTTGAAGAAGCAGAAATCAGAAAGAGATCTTTTGTCAGCCGACAATCGCTACAAAGCATTTCCAAACTTATGTTTGTATGAACTTTCTTCTTTATTTTCAGCAACAGAACATGTCCTGAAAATCTGTTACATTCTTTGTGAATCACCCTGCATTGCTCTCACTCAGTTGACGTTGTACAACAAACCAATGCAAAAATTAAATCATCTGACAGTGTCTAATATCACCTCAGATATAATCAATATTTTCCATTAAATTTCTTATATACAGCCTATAAAGGATGCTTTTAAAGAAAACTTATTAAAAAAAAACTTGGTTGTACATTTTTCTACTATTGTGAGAAAATCTTTCTAGATTAAAAGTCCATTAGGCCTTACTTAAAAATGAATTATTTTGACAATCAACCATTTAAAATTCTCCTAAAAACTAACAATCTATATTCAATCAAGCATACTGTGTTAAATAAGTAACTAATTCATACACACAAATTTTATTGGGTCACAATCAATTGTATATATAAATTAACATTTTACAATAAAAACAATTACAAACAAAAAACCTCCAAAGTTCTGCGCAAGAACGAAAATCACGCGCGCACGAGATTTTCATATGAATATCTAAAAAACAATTTCTAGATTTTTCAAACTTCGAATTTAAAGGGTTAACGAATTTTGAGTTTTTTTGTTAATTTCTCGATAACAAATGAAGATATCAACTTGATATTCGATGTGTGTAATTTTTAAGTAAATATGTAAAAACCAATTTCTAAATTTTTCGAAATTTGACCTTAAACGCAATGAAGAAAGGTAAAAAAATAAGTTTGAACAACGATTACAAATTTTCTCCATTTACTACTATACTAAATGAGATATTCACTAGACTGGAGTTCGCAAATACTCTTCAGATTAAAAACCATTAAAATTCGTTTCTGGATTTCTTTTAATTCCGATTTTTGAAGGGGTGCGACGCGACGGCTCAATCAACACAGCCACTGTTATTGTATGTACGACGTAACTGGCTGCACCTGCCTCCGGTTACTTGACTAAAAAAAGTAAAAATAATTAAACATTTTTTAAAAGAATTGAGAAACGAAGTACGGTCAAGTCTACTGATGTTTGTCGGGTAACGCTAAGAACCGGGAAAAATTCATTTTTACCCGGACGAAGTACGGGTAACCAAATATAACCAATATTTTTAAGATGAAGGCCGACTGTTTTGTATCCCAGATCATTCAGAATTTCGGGTCCTGTACTGACCAAACTGTTGATCTGAAGAAATTATAGTGCACTGATAGCTTTAATAAAGTGAACAGTTTTTACTTTTTATTTATCATTATTCTCTCACAAGCATGAGTTTAATGAACGCAGCGGGGTCCAAGGGGCATAGTGCTCTGGCTAGACGGGGAGAGCGAACGAAGCGAGACATGACCGGCTAAATATCTCCTGACAGCGGCGGAAAACGCAAATAACCATTTAGCACGAACGAAGTAGCGACGGGGATGCTAGAAACGCACCAAAATTAATTAAATACACAAAATTTCGTATAGAATCTTCAAAAAATGTTAATGGATGATTGTTAATTCATACAATTATATCAATTGTAGGAGATGGTGCGTGCATTTTTCCATCTCTTTATCATATCATGTAATATACACAGCTATTGGCGAACGAAGTGCGGTAAATAATTGTGTCATGTGGTGGAGAATTGGCTGGAATTCTCAACTACTGACGAAAAATAATTGGGGTTACAACTATTCGAGCTGCAATGAATATTTCGTTCAAATGTCCAAAGGTTCGACTTATGGTGGATTGTGTGAGCTGGTAGCGGCTGGTAGATTGTAGATTATTTCCGTTTGTATTAGAGATTTACGGCAACGGTGAACTTTTAAATGCTACATTCTAATACAGAGTCATCCACGGGAACCGGATGTTTTTAAAATAATCATAAAAAATTGAATATTTACTTTAAAAACGTTTTATTGGTTCTGAAACTTCAAAAACATCCGGTTCCCGTGAATGACCCTGTATAAATGGTCCGCTAAGGGCCATAAATATTTAAGCGTTGGACAACAATTCGTTGTTTATCGTATATTCCTTCCATATTTAAAAAAAAACAAGATTTTTATTTTATCAGAAGTTAATGAAAATCTAGAAGCAATATTCTTGATTAAATAATTTTTACTCATAAATAAGGTTGTTATTAAAAAAAGACTGCGGGTGAAACCGCATTAATATCGCGGGCGAAACCGCGATGAAGAAACGCTAGTATGTCTATATACATAAAAGAACATATCGTGGATGATTCACAATCAATGCCCAACAAAAACTACTGAAGATACATTGATAAAAATTTGTATACATATTCTTCTTACGGTGTAAGTGCACACTAAAAAAATAACTTTTTGAAATTCCAAATTATGGGTTAAAATGGAATAACAATGAAATTCATTATTTTTTTAATTTCTCGGTAACAAATAAAGACATCAAATTGATTTTTGGTGTGTGTAATCTTCGTATAAATATCTAAAAAATAATTTCTAGATTTTTGAAATTTGACATTGAAAGAGGTGAAGAAAGGCAAAAAAAAGTCGAACAATGAATTTTCTCCATTTCCGACTATATTAACGAAATATTCAGTCGATTTGTGCTTGCAAATACTCTTCAGAAAAATATCTAAAAACAATTTTCGGGTTTTATGAATTTTAAGGGAGAAAAAGACATAAATATTGTGATTGTAATTCATGTGTTTAATTTATGTATTTCGCGAGCGAAGGCGCGACGGAAAATCTAAACCAAATAGAGGATCCTGTACAATTTAGTGGGTCTGAAGAAATTACATGCAATACACCAGTGCCGGCTCGCGTATATGCACTGAGGGACTGCAGCACCCCCTACTTCCACTTGATATTATCGATAACAATTAATATAATGAATCCTTTTTTCTTAATTCTTTCTTTACACTTGTACAATATATAGACTTAATGTCAGTAGCTATCCCCCAGTTTATGAAAAAGATAAAAAAAGTTTGTACGGAATTGTGCGCTTCACAGTTCCAGCGGCATGGTGTTTGGCTATTGTGCGCATGCGCAAGTAGGAAGCTACACGCGAGGCTGCGAGGGAGAGAGCACTATTGCTCCCGCAGTTCCGACCCTCGCGTGCTGGTGAAAGGTAGTTTTTTTTTACTCCACGTGTGTTGTACTTAAAAACTGTGTACCATATTCTTGAATGTGATAAAGTGTAGAATTAGATTATTACCTTGTTTCCAGCTATTCTGTTCGATTCATTTTTTTCGGTTCTTTCATTTTACAGAAAACTTTAACAACGGCCTTGAAAATGCCCAGAAAAACATTTTCTGGAGTAGCACCCCCACTAATTTCAGCTACGAGTCGCTACTGCAATACACTGATAGTTTTTATAAATTAAACAGGATTTAGTTTTTATTTATCATTATGATTCTCACAAGCAAGAGTTTAATGAAAACAGAGGAGTCCAGTGGGCAGAGCCCCCTGACTAGACGGGAATGAACGGCTAAACATCTCCTGATGGCGATTGGAAAGGCAAGTAACTATATAGCGTGGGCGAAGCCGCGACGGGGATGCTAGTGTATGTATGTATGTATGTATGTATATATATATATATATATATATTTAAAATAGTATAATCACAATAAATCTTTATTGTATTCTTGATTAATCAACCACACAGTGGGAAAGTCATCAAAATTCTTCTACAAACTGTCCTGTAGTTGTTATTGACAGTATGTACATACTTCAATATATAAACACACACACAAAATAAACAGACTTGTTACAGCACAATTTACATTACTTTGGCTTCCTCATTATTTTATTATTAATAAGGCTAAGAGGTCATGGTTAACTTGCTCTAAAGAAATAAATGAATGGGTATTTAGATTGATTAATATAACTCTTGTAACAAAACTATCCGACTGAAATAACAGCAATTGAAAATTAATGCTCACTTGTAAATAACAAATAATAATCTTAAACCCCCTAAGGTGAATTTAATGTAAAAAAGAAAAAAGTGTACAAACTTAATTTGTAACAACTTTTTACTTACCTAATTAATAATTAAGCCTTCTTTTCATGTGGAAAAGATATAGTATAAACAAAGGGAATAGAATAAAAAATCTCTATTTCCATTTTTAGTCAAAACACAATTTTATAAATGAAATTAGACAGTATTCATTAATGGATCACATTATAATTTTGGCCTATCTTTGCTTAGGAAAATAGCTATAATTTCCATACATACATATAAATATATATACCATAACAAAGTAATATTCGTTTTTTTTAAATTATTTAAATGATCCAATAAGGCAAAATATATTAAAATCTTAAACACAATACAAATTACAAAAAATGATCAATTTTAATACAGACATAACTGTATTTATTTAAATATAACATTTATAAAAGTTACAGTATACTATTTTTTAGTAATCCATAGTTAGTAATATCCCTGTTTTTCACCCTGATATTAACAGAAGTTACTGCTATTTATTTTTATAATAAGAAAGGTACTTATATAAGATCTGATTGAAAAATATTTTTATTCTCTGTATATTTAGTACACTGTGATGTTATGTACTGCATACATCATAATGAACAGTTGTATTAAGATGTAGTCATTTTTTGTGTAAATCAAATATAAACAAGAAACACATTTTTTTATAAACATTACATTTATAAATAAATTCAGTTCAGTTTATAGCTAAAAATGCATAGTTCTGTATAATTTTAAACATTGACCATCACAGTTAAAAATTATTAATTCTAATAAAAATAAAAAATTAATCGTAGAACATTATAAATATTTAACTCACCTTATCCAAATATGGCCACACTCCCGTTAAAACAATACTAAATCCCAGAGACATCAAAAACATGGTAAAATACATTATCCTAACAGAAAGCCATCTTTGTCTGTATTCTTCATTTGTTTCTAATTCAACATCGTTAATATCTTTTGACCTGAAAACAGAAAACAAAACATATTATTTATGAACTAAATTACTAAAAACATAAAATAAATATTCAAAATCAAATAGGTAAAACACTATGTGGTTGATAAATAAAAATATATGCATAGTTCTGAAACAATTCAAATATCAAAGCCCAGTTTGTTATTTTTTTTTTAAATTTAAGATACATTAGCCCATTTGGTTACTCCTCTTCACTTTAAATAAATAAGTTAAGAAGTACTTGTTCCATGACAATCCCCTATACATGGTCTCAGGTAAGATGTAAACTATCCTAATTTTATGATGCAGTCTCTCTATGAATGGTTCATCCTTAATCCTACTATTTCCTTATACAACTGACACCTCCACTATTCTTATAATTAAAATCATATTGTACAAATAAAAATAAGACGTTTGAAGAAAAGCGTACGTAATACTGTTTAACTTTAGAAATTTGTAGGAAAAAGTTAATTTGCATGCTGCATTATTACTTCACATCCTTTTATTTTCTTTCTAGGATGCTACCACCTGAAATGTTCCAAAATGCTGTGGGACAATCCGATTATAAGAAATGCAGTTAATATCTTGGCTAGCTCCTTAGAAGGGATTAATTTAACTGATTAGATAAATAAGTTTGTAAATATTTTCTTTTTAATGAACATTAATATGATAAACTAATTTCAGAACAAAAATGATCAAGATGACAAGCAATTGCCCCTTTTCTAAAGAAAATTTCTTACCAGTTTATAATAAATGGCAATGGTCATTTACCTCGTTTACACATAGCCATCCCATCTGGATACTGTTATCCATTTAATAGTAAACTGTAGTTTAATTAAATCTGATGATTAACTCCGAGTAAGAAAATAAATTGAACAGTTTCAATGTTGATGTTTCATTTGAAATGCATCAGAAAGCAACTTATTGGAAATTGAAGGGTATACAGATAATGTAACAATGTTTAATAAAATGGTTCCTGTAAAGCAATGGTTCCTGTTGATTATAGTTTCATGGAAATCTATTGATATTTATTATAAGCTTTTGTTACATCAGTCAATATCACTAAAAAATAAAATACAAAAATAACAATTTTGATGATGTACAGGTATGTTAGTACAGATTTTTAGCATTATACACACTTAATTTCCTTAATGCTACTTTCAGCTGCTGATGTTTTGAAAATACAGCCAAATTAGCAAAAAGTGGATTTTGGTGCTCTACTTAATATACTTGTATGAAATTAATATGCCATTTTATCTCGTTTTTATACATAATATATGATAATTATAATAGAAATTAATGCAATAATAGCAGTCACGAACATTAGACAATAATTATAATTTATTGTTTTTTTCACTAACTATAATGTTCTATACAAATATTTCCTGTCATTTAATTACCTTTGTTAATACGAAAAATAGCCTTGACTGAGATAAGTATATTCATAATGTGTTTGTTCCATTGCTTAATAAGGAATAATTAGGTATTTAATGCAGTAAAGTATACACACAATAGAATTTTCTATTAAACTTACTCAATTTAAAATAAAATCAAAATAAACTAATGTTTCCACACAAACTAAAAGGATGTGGAGATATTTATTTTCATAAATAAAACCCATTTTTAAGTAGTGTGTTAAATGTTTAAAATAATATTAATAACTAGAATATCTTTATTACTTTATTAAGTAATCAGAATTTTCCTTTCTTTAACTTTTTTTTTCCAAGTTCAACTCTCATGTTTTTAATAGGTTAGGCAAAGAGGAGTTACTGTTCTCTTTGACTGGTTCTACCTTAGAGAAGAGAATTAGGCTTTCATCTCTTAGTTAAAAAATGATGCTGACTTTCTACATGATAAAATTTGGTGAAAGAAAAAGAGATAAATGAAAGTAAAATAAAGAATAGTAATATTTTAGTCTGGCATAATATGCCTATTTTTGACACTACAAACACTAACAAAAAAGAATCTATACATATAAATTTTGTACTAGTCACCGTAGAAGGCAGAAGCAAAACAGTTTTCTAAAGAAAAAAGCATCAGGCAAACTCAGTAACACAGACTTAGTAATTTTTAGAAAAACTTCACTTTATTGTTCTTGGTAGTTATCAAGATATTCTATTACTCAATGTAAACTAAAATAGTTTTAATAAAGTAACAATTTTTATAAGAATATATTAACTACAAAACATTATACACAGACTTTCTCCAAAAAGTGTACGTAAAATGAAATAAAATTATATTACAAACTTTTTGCAAAGAGTGTATGTCAAAGAAAAAAAATTATATAGCTGTTACATTTTTCTATGAAAATATTATTTCATAAAAAATAAAATAAATGATATTAATACTGTAATTAGGAACAATGAGAAAATATTAAACAAAAAAGAAACCAACAAAAGGTAGTTGACCTTGAAACAAAAGTAAACTTTCATAACTAAAACAAAACTGACGCTTTAGCCACTTGTTATAAGCTGATTAATGAAAAATATGTTGTTTCAATTAAAATAATAACAATGTTTTAAACTATTACAATCTCATATCGATATTATATTAACTTCAGGCTACACAACATCAAACAAATTATTTTAATTATTTTCGCCAGCAAATTAAATCCCAAACTTTAGAATTTCAGATATACTTAACTTATTAAAAAAATAATCAATTTAATTTTATTCAGACAAAAAAAATATACATTTTATTTATTATTTTAATTTATTTATATATTAAGTGGCAAAGCCAAGCAGCAAACCAGTGTATTAGTGAACTTGTTTATATGAATTACTAGAAAAGCAAAATATTTTTTCCAAGTGATGTCTTTTTTCAAATATTATTCTATCATTTCTAATTGGATAATTTGTTACACAATATTTATTATTATTTTCAAAAATATTGAGTATTAATTGTATCGTACAAAATTTGATTTATTATAATTTAAATGCATACACCTTATAACATATTTGTTTTAATCATTCTATTACAAATAGAATATAATTTTAATTAAATTATTGCAATAATTTTGATAGTCTGCGATAGTAAATAAGATGTAATCTTTGGTAATAGAGAACTGGAAGAGTGCAATGGAAATAAAACAATACATAAGCTAGGCAAAGGAAGCCTTCAGCAAGAAGAGGAAATTACTAATAATAAAAGTCTGGTATTAGAGTTAAGAAAGACATTAACCAAATGCTATGTATGAAAAGTCTTGTTGTAAGGAAGTGAAATATGGTTGATGAAGGAGAAGGTGGATATGGAGAAGGTAAGATGGAAATAAAAACTAAGCAATGAGAATGTAGTGAACAGGATTAAAGAAGAAAGAGCAATTATGCAGGAAATACATTAAAGAAAATGAAACCGGTTAGGATATGTGGTTAGAGGAAGTGTAATCATGACAACTGCACTGGAGAGTTAGCACTATGAGAAAGGAAGTGAGAAAGAAGAAGTATGAAATTAATGGAGGTAAAGAGACAAAGGGACAAAGGAGAAGGCTTGGGATAGAGATGGATGGGCAGTGTTTTGTAGAAAATTTAATTGTGATCTTCCAACTAACAGTAACATTCGTCAATGGCATAATCAATTTGAAACGACTGGATATCTGTGTAAAGGGAAGAGTAATGTCCAAGGATGTCTTAAAGAAAATGTTGAAAGTGTCAGGGAGTCTTTCCTGCATAGCTTTAAAAACTATGTATGGAAGGTCAGCTGCAAACTAGTGATACCAGTGATGACAGTGTGGAATGTTTTAAGGAAATGCTTACAAATGCGACCAAACCGTTTACATTTTACTATTGAAGCCCACTGACTATAGCTGTACATGCTGACTTGGCGATCAAAATGTTGCAGCATGAAGATGACATTTTTCTTGATTGTATATGTTTAGTGATAAATCAATACTTCATCTAGATGAAAAAGTTAGCATACATTATGTCCATATCTGGGGGTCAGAAAATCCTCACAAAGTCTTACATTATGGAAGGGATTCATCAAAATTAAATGTTTTCTGTGCAATATCATGACGAAAAGTTTACGAGCTGTTCTTTTTCCCTGAAACAATTGTTACAGGAGTTACTTATTTAGATATGCTGCCTATATGGATCTTTTCCTTGATTCTTTCTTTGACTCATGGCATGAATAAAAGAATTTTACTTGAAAACAAGATGGTGAGCCTCATTGGCATAACACTAAACCGGATCGGTTGAATGACCTTTTCTCCGATCGCTGTATCAGTCGGCAAGAGCCCGATGACAGAGTTAGTTTGCGGTTGCCTCAAAGATCACCCGATCTGATCCCATGTGATTTTTTTCTTTCGGGTTCTATAAAGGATCTTGTATATGTGCCTATACATCTAGGCTACCAAATGGTCTACCTGATATAAGGCATAGAATTAAAGCAGCTTCACTTCCATTATTCCGGACATACCGGTTAAAATATAGACGAACTCTTCTATCGGTTGGATGTGTGCCGCGTGACGTAAGGTCCTCAAATTGAACACTTGTAATAAAAAAGATTCATTCATGTTATTTGTGAGTCATTACTGCAAGTCAAAGATATTAAATAGCTTTAAAACGCCCGATAGTTTTTAAAATTCTTTTTTTATTGTAGATGTAGAAAATTCTTCATAAAGGAATCGATAAACAAAGCAGAAAAAATGTTCAAGTCCCAATAATTTAATAATGTAAAGAAAAACCTTAAAAAAAATATAAAGCCTTTTTACTTTTTTACTTCATTGTACGAAGTAAAGTAAGTATTGTGATCGCGAAAAATTTCGGTTTTCATATTTCAACGGAAATATTCATTTTGACAATTCCTGAATCCATTTTGACTAGTTTCGGCGTGACGTCTGTACGTCGGTACTTGCCGACCGATCCAACGGTCGGAGAAAAGGTCATTCAACAAATCCCGTTTAGAGTTATGCCAATGAGGCGCACCATCTTGTTGTCAAGTAAAATTCTTTGATTCATGCCATGAGTCAAAGAAAGAATCAAATAAGGAGCCCATGTAGACAGCATATCTAAATAAGTAACTCCTGTAACACTTGCTTCAGGGAAAAAGAACAGCTCGTAAACTTTTCGTTATGATATTGCACAGAAAACATTTAATTTTGATGAATCCCTACCATAGTGTAAGACTTTGTGAGGATTTTCTGACCCCCAGATATGGACATAATGTATGCTAACTTTTTCATGTAGATGAAGTATTGATTTATCACTAAACATATACGATCAAGAAAAATGTCATCTTCATGCTGCAACATTTTGCCTCGTATAATTCAAAAGCGATTTGCCGTAGGATGTTGAAATTTTAGGATGATGTAACATCTAGTTGTGTACCTCCCCTTTTGATTGCAATTGACTGAACCAAAAGTGTCCAAAAAGACTAAAACCAAAACAATTTGGATTTTGGACATTTTCTTAACTGCAGTAATAAGCCCTCATTGAGAGCTTCTCTACGATATATCATAAGTAGTACTTTTTTCATTAGTTTCAGTTATAGCCAAATAAAATTTTAATAACGAAATATTTGGATCTTACAAGGGGAAGGTATATCGGTTAGAATCAGAGTTCATCTCAATTTTTTTTACATTTTTTTTTTTTATTTAAATATATTGATTTATTAATAATTATTAACCTCTGATTGTAAAAAAATGTTACGATTAATAATAATTAAATAATAACAAAAAAATAAAAATAAAAACATAATGTAATTAAAAATATATATAATTTTATAGGCGTACAAGGAAAGTCATGTGTGTCCATATCAGATTTTTTATGATTGTATTTTTTCCAGTGAAATTTTTTTTTTAGTTTCATCCAATTAAATTTAAGTTCAAAAGTTTCTTGTGGACAGGATAATTGCCGTAGTTTTGTGCCAATCATTTTCAAAATGATACATAAAATATAACGATCCAAAATCTCAGTCGAGTTAATGGGCAAAATCGGTCCGTGGGGGGTGGAAATGGGTGGGTGCTTTTTTTGAAAAAACAAAATGTCGCCGTAACTTTCTTATTAAATAAAATATTGAATTCGTTTACAGTTACTACTATTCTTTGGATAAGGGCCTAAAATGTTTCTAAGTAAAGCTTTCTGATATCACCAGCCATTGACCCAGGAGGTGAAAAAAATGGGGTTTAAAGACAAAAAAGTATCATATCTCCCTTAATAGGCACAGTATCGAATCGGTTTAAAGTGGTCATTAGTCCTCTAAAACGTTTGTCTGAAACAATTTTTGATATGA
This sequence comes from Lycorma delicatula, assembly GCF_047948215.1. Taxonomy (NCBI): domain Eukaryota; kingdom Metazoa; phylum Arthropoda; class Insecta; order Hemiptera; family Fulgoridae; genus Lycorma; species Lycorma delicatula. Next base: position 78,579,301 of record NC_134461.1, on the reverse strand, counting down.
ACAAACCCTTACGGCATGGGATGACCAAAATGTTGCTGGAATAATCAAGTTTTAGTATTGGATTATTTGGTAAACAATTTATTTAAAGAGTAATCAAGTGACTTTTACTGTAACCTAATATTTCAAGATTGTTGAATTAATAATTGTATAAATATTTTATGTTAATATTTTAGCAACTGTGTAACTGTAAACATTTATAAAAGAATTGGAGGATCGTATCTCACTTTCAAATGAAACAAGTTTAAATGAAGTGCAGCAAAAATGTGTATATGTAATTTAATAAACGTACAAGGAAGTATGTGGTATCCATATCAGATTTTTTTTAAAAAACATTTAGCTTTCTAAGTTAGAAATAATAAAGAAATATTTTTCAGAGAATTACAGCTACTTAAGAAAATATATCATTTCCTTAAAATAAAATGTAATTCTCAAGTCTTACTGGACGCAATCTGAAAAATTTTATTCTTCTAATAATATAAAATTCTAAACTTATTCAAAACTCAATATAAAACAGTTTATTCTATTTTTTAATCTGGTACTAAATACTGACTATGATGGAATTCTTTAGAAATAATAATCCATAATAAACTATGTAAGACCTATATCTATCAGATAGTGTTCGTGTTTTGTTCAGCTATTAATGGAGCACGTAGTTTTATGTTAGAGGGTTCTGCAGATGTGAATTATTTAGTCACAATTAGAATTAATAATTTATTTTAGCAATATTATATTCTATTTTACCTTTATACACCTATTTAAATATTTCATTATTATTAGTATTTGTGTGACATGATGAATATCATGGTGATTTACCAAAGGTCAAATGATTTGTATATTTTTTCATTAAAATATTTTATTTATTTTTTATTAAATTTTTGAAATTTAATTTTATTAATTTATTGTTATTCTGATATACCAGTTTTTATAAATGTATGTAACACTGAAGTGCGCAAAACCGATCTTTATCGAAAAAATGAATAAAAATAAGACATAAATGAAGTAAATATAAATTTCTTATTAAAAAGTCTTGAAATAACATTGCAGCAAAACGCAAATATACACACAATAAAAAAATAAAAAATCGGTAAAATCTAGTAAAAATCTTCATAAGTATGAACATCAAAAAAGTTTATTTTCGACTAATTATTCGAACAAACCCTCAAAGCTTTGCAATCGGCTAATGGAAAAAGACGAATACAAAATCGAATTGAATTCAGCAGTAAACGACCAGGTATCGTATGAAATTAAGTTTGCGTGTGGCCAGTGACGATGACGCAACAACAATAGCAAAATAGTAAACAATAGAAGAGCAAACTTCCGTAACTTGTCGAGGATATGATTCAAAGAAGATATACAATGGCGATGAAATAAATTTTACTATATTTTTTTTTTAAATGTAGAACAATTTTTTTAAAAAGGTAATTTTAATAAAATAAAAATAATAAAAAATGTTATATCCACCTTACCAGAAAAAAAAGTGTTTTCTAAAGATCTTTTGGTTTATTTCAAACCTTAATCAGAAGATAAAAATCAGTATAATAAGTCAAGAAATTAAAATAATTACAGTCATGACTGAATGTCAAAAGTATACTCTTAACTTAATTTTAACAGAAAATTTATATTAATACACTGATTAAAGTATGAACATATATCTTTTTCTTAAAATTTCATAAATAAGACACCTTTTTCTTTAAAATGAAAACCTGCAAAAGCAGAAATTCTTTTGTTTCCGTTTTAGAAAAAAATAAATATATGGGTTAGCAAGAAAATAATTTTGGTTTTGTAGTGTGAAATAAAACATCTGAATTAATCATTTAGTTCCTTGTAAGTAGCTCAAAATACCTTTGTAATCCAACCAAATTGACACCATGATCTTTTTTTTGATGAATTCAGCTTTCGATGTGGCTTGCGGTGGTTCATCACGCTGGACCTTAATCGTTTTCGTTTTTTTTGGTTTTTGATTTTTTTCTTTGAAATGATGAGCTTCGAAGTTCGGTAATTTTGCTCTATGAGAATGGAAATTTGTATCGTATGAAAAATGGCATGCCTGATCGGGATTCGAAACCAGAACCTCCGGATGAAAGGCTGAGCCGCTACCACTCCGCCACGAAGATCGAATATTGTTGTAAGGGATCCATTTTTCATCACCATTGATGATTCGCTTCCAAAAGGTTCGAATTCATTACGTTTGTTGCATTTGCAAATAATATTCATCCGTTGTGAATTTTTTTCAATTCATGCGGAACCCAAATATCGAGCTTCTAACAAGTTCAAGACATTTTATCTTCAATTGTTAGGTGCGATGGATTTTAACTCTCTGCAATCTCTCGCAGTTATATGAGAATCCGATTCAATTATATCTCTGATATGGTCTTCATCAACTTCAGTAGGACGACTAGAACGTTGGTCATCTTTAAGTGAAAAATCTCTTGAACGAAATTTTTTAAACCAATTCTGAACGTGCGTTCTGTTAGACAATCAATAACACAAACTTCACGTACTTCTTTTTGAGTCTCAACAGCTTTCTTGCCTTAACGGAAATAAAAAAGTAAAATAAGTCAAAATGTTCGTTTTTGCACTCCAAGTTGAAATTGACCATAAAGTATGCGAGTATTTTGTGCAAACAAAATTACTCGCAATTTACTTCTAAAGTATGCTAAAAGACTGCTATCAAATGCCAAAGAAAAAATCATAACACTGGCAGAAGTCCTGACACGTGTGTGTGTGTGTGTGTCTGACAGACACACACACACACACAATTTCAGTAAAACATTCTCAATAATAAGCTCTCTTCAATTAATCGTTCATCAGTTTTTTTACATATATTTTTCCCTTCGTCTAGTAAACATTTTCCACCATCACAAAAATGTAGGTACAAATCGTTTATACAACAAGACCGGCCCTTAATGTGATCTACATTGTATAATACTGATGGGTATACAAAAATATAATAATTTATAAAGTCAAAAACAAGTAAAATAACGATATATATAATCCATCAAATGATATTTGCTCATTGCCTGAGTACTCATTTGCGGCAGTGGTCTCAAAAACCAGTACTGTATAAACATTCAAAAATAACTTAAAATAGAAAAAAGGGGAAAATAAATCCTACTAAAAACAGGAAAATAACTACTAGTTTATCTTCGATCATCCAATAACTTGCTAGATACTATGCAGGAGGTAGTCGTAATTTTCGATTCAGTTTATTGGTATGATGACCTTCGATATACGCATATGGGTGCTGTAATTTAATACGAATAGAATCCGGCTTATATTAACCAAAGTGCTAATATTAGCATTTATGTAATAGAAGATAGGTAATGATGTAATCATTTACACAGTTTACAAAAGTAGTTTACATAAACTACATTAGAGACATTTACAGTAACGTTCTGATTTTTTTTTTTAATCCCTCTGGAACAGAGTTGCCAGATTTTCAAAAAAGCATATCGGGATTTTCCGGAATTTTCAAAAATCATACCGGGATTTCACTCAAAAAAAAATTTTTTAATATACTATTTCATTAAATTCTTTATAACTTTCAATAACATGTTTTTATTACAAAATAAAACAAAACCCATAAAAAATACTACATAAATCTTTTTAATATTTTTCATTTCCTGCTGCATTTTAAAAATATTTTTTGTACATTCATTTTCAGTTTTTTTTTAAATTCACGGAACTCCTTGCGTGACATCTAAAAATTTTCTTTTATCATTAATTCAGCCTCAAGTTATTCAGCAACAAATGATTCCGTTCTTTCCACAAAGCTGAAACTGTGTAAATGAGCCGCGCGCACTATTTTGAAATTCTCGTACTTCCATTCTTACTTACTAAACATTCAAAAACGGCAATCGTATTTAATAATATCTGTTTAGTTTGATTTTAACATTTTCTTTGCAAATTGGGAATTATAGACTGCATATCGCCTGGCTTTCTTGCTTCCGAAGCAAGTAGAACAATGCCTACGCATCAATATTTATTTCTACGATTTTTTTCATAATGTAATTAATTCTAAAATCAAATAAACTACATAGAAGACACGTCAAAAAGTAACATTAAACGTATTATAATGTTCAATACCAAAAATGAAACTTACGTTTAAATATTTATGCATTAAACTAATGTTTTACTTCAAAACGTCGTATAATAAAAATTCGTCAGAATCTTCATCTATTTCTATACAAACGAAAAAAAAGTAAAGGATTTTTTTAATCACCATTAATTAAATTATTATTAGCGTTTAATTAAAATAAAATCATTTAAGTGTGTGGCAAGATCGATTGTAAATTGGACTTGAGTCTTATATACAAAAAAAAGAAAGGCTATGGCGAACGGACACGCTTTGAAAAGATGGTGTTTTCAGAAAGTCATAAAGACATGATTGGAAAAAGGAAGGCAAACCAGAAGACGAAATTATATAAATTAACAGATTATACTGAGGATGAAAATACAAGGGAACGAGGAGTCTGGGGCGTGTACCAATGAAGTACCAGTTAATTGGTTACGTGGTTACTATTCAATACTAAAACATATACTACTATTAAAATCCAATAAGCCGTATAGATTTACTTTTAAACAATTTCGAATATTCATAAACGTACTTACGATGTTAAATTGGCATGTACGAATGATACAGTAATTGATAGGGATATACAAGAAATGACGTAATCATGCCAGAAAATGCGAGACATCACTCTTGTAATTTTAACGCTTACATCAGCCTAAAATCAATCAGTTTATAAATATTATCTAAAAGATGGGTGTTCATTGACATTCTGTAGATATATATGGTATAGAGAATTTAATCATTAGTTAGGGGAAATGAATATTGTTGATGTTACTTCAGGTAGATAATGTAAGCATAGTCAAAATGATGCTGAACATGAGTTTTTACTTTTTACCATAAATATAGAATTTACAGAGAAGACTTTTAATACGAGGTCTGTTCAAAAAATAAGCGAACTTTCTTAATTTACGCGCCAACGGAGATATTTAGTGACGTGCGATTGGAAGCATTGTGTTCCACATAACCTCCTCTGTAACAACATGTTCTTGGATTGTTAATATCTCGTTTGTTTTATTGTTATTTGAGTTAACGTGTTTAAGTATTAGTAACGATTTTTGTAATGTGCGTTTTTCGGGAGCAACGATACAACGTAAACTTTTGCGTGAAACTGGGGAAAACTTCCACAGAAACTTTTCAAGTTTTGAAACAAGCTTACGAAGATGATTCTCTAGATCGTACGCAATGCTGCGAGTGATTTTCACGATTAAAAGTGGTCGTCAGTCAATTGAAGATGGCCCTGGATCAAGAAGGCTTTCGACTTCAATTGATGACATACACGTTCAGAAAATCAACGATCTGATGCGTGAAAATCGCCTACTGACTGTCAGAAAACTTGCAGAAAGGGTTACCATCACGACTGGATCATGCCGTGAAATTTTGACTGAAAAATTGAACATGCATTGAGTTGCAGCAAAGTTCGTTCTCATTTGATGACCGAACAGCAGAAAAAACATCCAGTGGACAATTGCCGGTAACTCCTTGAACAAGCTGATAACAATGAAATATTCATGCAAAGGATCGTAACGGAAGAAGAAAATTGGGTTTACGGCTATGCCATTGAGACAAAAGTTCATTCATAAAAAAATCGTACATTACAAATCGCTACTGACGTTTAAACATGTTGTACTCAAACAACAATACACAAAAACTAAACAAGTTATCAACAATTCAAGAACATGTGGTTACAGAGGAGTTATGCGGAACACAATGCTACCAACCGCACGTCACTAAATATCTCCGTTGGTGTATAATTAAAAACGTTCGGTTATTTTTTGAACAGACCTTGTACACCCACGGAAGAACGCATACAACCCAGATATTGAACAATGGCAATGTTCAATACCAAGGAAACATTCGTGACCTCATAGAAAACCTTTTGAAGCGGAGGGGCATTATACGCGTATAAATAATTATAGAAAATTATTTAGTCACGGATAGAGAAACATTTAATTAAGAAATAACTATGGACATGTTAATAATTATCAGGAAGTTATAATTATATAATATTTATTACGTTTTTGTGAGTGGCAATAGGAAATTCATCCGGTTGACGTCCGTAATTGATTCATTTTTGTTCTTCTTGCACTGCATAGCATTAACATTTCAAGTGTACATCTGCTTAGAACAGAAGGATCTATCCACAAATAATTTAAGTGAAATTTATTAAGAGCGATAAGATTGTTAAATAAGTCGGATACGGTAAGGAACATTAGTGCACAACTGAAACTGCCTCTTAAGTTGAGTACCATCCGTTCGTGGCTATAGTTCATCTGAATGCTTTAAGGCAGTACAATCTCCACAAAAGAAAAATTTGATGTTTACAAAAAAGCTGACACAAAGTTGTAAAATTTTCCTGCCATTGGTTATTTATTCTTATACAGAGGAAAAATAATTATACAATAAAAAGTTACCTAAGATTTCCTTTTTTTGGGGTAGGGGTAATTTATGATGAAGTTTTATTGTAAAGTTTCATTATATGTTTAAATAAATTTAAAAAAAAAAAATTAAAAATCGGTAATTTTTTTTCTGCTTCCCATTTCTAAAATTATCTTTCAAAGAAAATTTTTTTGATTTTTCTACAATTGCTAAAAGGCAGACACTAAAAAAATTCCATTGAAAAATGTACAACTAATAAAAAAAGTTACCAAATATTTATTTTTTTTTTGGGGGGGGGGTCGAGGAGGATGAATTATGATGAATTTTATTGTAATATTATTACTAAAAAAATGTTTATTATACATATTTTAATATTTAAAACTTTAAATATTAAGTTTATCTAAATTTTTAATATTATTAAAGTTATATAAATAATATAAAATATTATTAAAAGTTTTAAATAAACCAAAAATGTTTTGAAAAGTTAAAAAATAATCGATATTTATAAACTTTAATCGGCTCCCCCATCCACAATATTGCCCCAAAGTATTTTTTGGGTCACTTGCACTACTACAATGCCTAGAAAGACAATTAAAATAAATCGGTTAAAAAATATGCAATAAATAAAAAAAGATGGCTTTTTCGATTTTTAGTGAAGGTAGAACTTTGGGGAGAATTTTTTTTAATGGTGAGATGAGCATGCACGCACGTAATAAATATGAAGTGGAGTTGTTTGCAAAATTTTGAGAAAATTGAACTCCAAAATTCCTCCCTCCCCCCTAAAGATATTGACCCCAATATTTTACCAACAAATTTTCTCACATAAATTAGCCTTTGTAAAAAATTTAATCAAAATCGGTTAATCCAGTCAAAAGTTATTAAACTTCAAACATTCTAACACACGTACATACCCATTTATTTTGGTTTATTGGAATCTCTGGGTCATGAAACTCGAGAAATGAAAAAATTTATACTCAATTGTTTGACTGATTACCTTCTTGCATCATAGTCCTAGAGCTATGATGACAGGAAGGTAAAAGTTTAAGTACAAAAATGAAATTTTGTTGAATAAGGTAAACAAAATAGTTTTTCTTAAGAACCAGTAATAGATTATTTACACAAAATAATATTTTTTTAAAAATCACAGATATATAACTTAAATAAACTGTTTTGAGATACTACCTAAAAAATTAGAATTACTTTATATGTAAATGGTAAACGTAATTAATACACACCTAATAATATATAAACTTTACTACAGTTAATACATAATATTTTCTTGTTTTAATATAGTTCTACATAAACAGGAAGCATCTAATTATAACAATCTGAACTATTTGTCACATTATTATTTAGATTATTTATAAATAAGTTCACGTAAAAAAACATTTTCACCGAAATTATAATGATTAAATGAAAAAAAAGAAAGAAAGTAAATTGTACAGTAAACGACATTTTGGTATAATTAAGAAGTAATTCAAGTCTGAATAGAAAAGTTGTATCTTTCACTAAAATTCATTTTATAAATCACATTTCTGCTTAAATATAATTTTTACTTTCTCTTAGCAAAGGATAAAATATTGTAATATTGAAAATCATTACGTTGCAAGTTGAAGTAATCTTTTTATAAACTTCAAAGGATTGAAAACATTATCTTCCAAAGGGTTCTCTATATAAGGACTGTATACCTTATCTGTGTACCTTATCCAAATTAAGGACTGTGTACCTTATCCAAATCACAGGTACAAAGGTACAAAGGCAATTCATACAACAGCTAATATTATAGTAGTATTACACAAATAGTACGTACTAAGATATTAAATAAAAAATAGACAAACACCATATTATACTATTATTAAATAGATTACAAAAAAAAAATATAATTATTTAATCAGATACTTTATTAAACCAATTCAGCCATGAAAGACATTTAAAATATCATGGACGAAGGCGCTTAATTATAGTTTTAAAAAGGACGCACACATCTGTAAAGCTAATTAATCGTTTTGCAATAATTACTTTTTTTCATTATAATGAAATACATACGTATTCGTTAAAATACATATAAATATTACACATAAATAAAATACATATTACATAATAAATAACAACTTTACATAAAAATATCATATTACAGGGCATATGGTATGCAACCAATATATATTTGACTTAATGAAGAAACCACTTCTATCCTCATTTTACCTAAAAAGCCTGCAACAGAAAGGTTGGTATTTTTGATAAAGGCTATATTACCCACAGGAGTAATTTTAGATTTATGTCAAAACACTTTCAACGTTTTCAACAATTGCTATTTATATACAGGTACTTTAACAAAGTTAATTTACACAAATCTAAAATCTGATGCGGACACCACATGACTTCCTTGTACGCCTATTAAATTACATATACATATTTTTTGCTGCACTTCATTTAAACTTATTTCATTTGAAAGTGAGATACGATCCTCCAATTCTTTAATAAAGTGGATGTCACACAATTGCATTGTGGTGGACACCAGATTGCATCAAATTTTTTTGTGGTATTCGAATAAGAATTTATATATTAATTTTTTTTTCATGTCGCTCAAGTGTTATGTGGTGAAAGTGAGAACGTGTCTGATCCGTAACCGTGGACACATGGGTTCGAATCCGACTTCATCATTTTTTTTTTAATTTAAATATATTGATTTATTAATAAATTATTAACCTCTGCAAAAACTTTTGAATTAAAAGAAAAGTACATAAAATTTTATTTCACTAATAACCTCTGATTTTTTTGATTTTTTTTGTTGAGATATGATTTATTGTAAATTTTTTTTTACAATCAGAGTTTAATAATTATTAATAAATCAATATATTTAAATTAAAAAAAGAGGAAATGAAGTTGGATTGGAATCGATGTGCCTTCCCCTTGTAAGATCCAAATATTTCATTAATTAATATTTTATTTGGCTTTAACTCTGGAACCGATGAAAATAAGTACCACTTATGATATATCGTTGAAAAGGTCTCTATGAGGGCTTACTGCAGTTAAGAAAAGGTCCAAACCCACTTTTTTTGGATTTTGGGCTTTTTTGGACACTTTCGGTCCAGTCGATTGCAATCAAAAGGAGAGGTGTACAACTAGATGTTACATCAGACGTAAAACCAAAATTTCAACATCTTACGGTTAATCGTTTTTGAGTTATGCGAGATACATACGTAAGTACAGACGTCACGCCGAAAGTAGTCAAAATTGATTCAGGGATGGTCAAAATGGATATTTCCGTTGAAATCTGAAAACCGAAATATTTCGCGATCACAAAACTTCCTTTACTTCGTACAAAGAAGTATTGGAATTTAAATAGATTTTAAAAATAGATAAATAAATTTTAAGTTGTATCCTCATGAAGAGTGTTCACAAAATATCATTCCAAAGTTCGAATAATGGTTTATAGATCAGGCTAAAGCAAAAATGTCCGGTTAATATTCGGTTAAAAATCCTTAGAAAAAAAATTTTCCTGTTCTAGAAAATTATTGAATTCAAATTTAGTATTACATTTTAATATGTTGTATTAATTTTAATTAATTCATATTTGGATCTTACAAGGGAAAGGCACATCGGTTCGAATCAAACTTCATATCCTTTTTTTTAACTTTTTTTTAAATTTAAATATATTGATTTATTAATAATTATTAACCTATGATTGTAAAAAACATTTATGGTAAATAATAATAATTCAACAATTAAAAAAAATATGAAAAAAATATCAAAAGTTATTAATGAAATAAAATTTTATGTACTTTTCATTTTAAAAAATGTGCATAAGTAATTTAATACGCGTACAATGAAGTCATGTGGTGCCCATATCAGATTTTATTTTACAAACCAAAACCTACACACCTTAAAGAAACATAAGAGAAAAAAAACTTGTCATTAATAATCAAAACTACTATTGAAATGCATTACATATTTTTGTATCCAATATTACCACCAATTTGAATGGTTTACATTTATTATACAATATAACAAAAGAAATCTAATTTTATACTAACTGGAATTCATCAGTTCAATGACCTTCACTATCTAAAATGTTTAATGACCTTTTAAATTATTTTTTATCATACAATCTTTTATTGTTTGCAAATTTTTGTGTTAATTTCACACCCACTTTATGATAAGGTTTTGGAATTAGTTTCAATTATATTATTAAAGTGTTTATATCCAGATAATTTCTACTGTGATCAAGATAATAAATTCCTTTTACGGCTACATGTTTACCATTCATAACAACCTCTTAAAAATTTGTAACCATTCGTAAAAATCGAATAAAAAACCTAACACGTGTGTACGCACGAAATAAAAATGTAAACGAGTTTTACTGAATATTAAAACAAATCTTTAAAAATTAAAATACTAAATATGATGAGGTACCCCACAAAACAATTTTAATAAATGACATTCTGACCGTTTTAAAGGGCTGGATTTATTTTTTTTTTATTATGAAGACAAGCAATTGTTTCTCACAGAATATATACCAAATTTTATCACAAAGAATTTGATGATAGATTGATTTAGTTTGCAAAAAGACAAACCTATTTTTTCTCTTATTTAGAATTAATTGGACCGCATTAAAAATTCGTACATTAAACGCGAAATAAAAAAAAATTTCCACAGTATTATTCTTAAAAGTAAATTAATATTCATCAAACTAGATATCAATAAGAGTTTTACCATAGAAAGTAATTATTTAGAATATATACCGAAATCAAACTTAGCAGAATAATTAACCGGAAATGAACAGTATAATAAATTTTAATACAATTCTATTTTTTATATAAAAATTAAGGTTACTTTTTCTCTAATTTCTATTAAGATAACGAATCATTTACATGTAAATTAAATATGAATGTGAAATTAACACTCTAGATGAACAGGTGAAACGGGAATCTTACCGATGCGGTCTAGTTCTAAACCTTATATCATTCACATTCATCGAAAAATTAAATCGTGGGAACACGCGTGGATCTAACTTCCTAAAAAAAGTATCAGTTAAAGCTTTTGAAAAATATTTTCCACGTTACATTGTATTTTTTATTTATTCAGTTTGAGTTGTTTTTTTTAAAAAATAGTATATAATTAGATCATTCTTAGATAATTTTTTTTAATATTATCTTGTGTGCGGTAATTTTAATTTATTAAATCTATATTATGAGTCAAAACGGATCTTTCTCTAAAACATTTATATTAAGCAAAATTTAAAATATAATGATAAAAATATAGACATATGAAGGTGCTTTCGCAGCAATTGATATTGGCCTCACGTAGATGTTTTACTACGATTTTTGAAAAAATATCAAATAAGTAGGGTCCGTTAGATTGTTTACCTAAGTAAATTTCCATTCGATATTCTGTTGGAATATCGTATAGTCCAACATAGATTTTTCATTAAAAAAAATAACTCCGGAGTACCTGTTCCGATGTCATTCACGTCACATACAAAACTTCTTATAAACAAAACAATAAAATAAGCATTACATAATTTTATAATTAGATTTCTTTTAATACATCTGCAGTCTCCCCGTCACAGAACTGGTCACATAATTAAGCAGAAACTCAGCTCCAGGGGGTGCCTTCGCCTCAAACTACCACGGAAGAACGCAAGGCCCCGCCCAGCAGCCGGGACTCTGTCTTTTTGCATGCCATGCCTCAAATGAGGAGTTCCCGAAAGGGAACTCCCCACCGGGACTTCGGTTTTGACGCCTCACCTCTAGTGGAGAACCCCCAAAGGGATCCCCACCGGGACTACGGTCTTACATTCCCTCCAATGGCATCTCAACGGAGTCCCCACCCGATCATTGAAGGTGGAAGACCGAAGCCTCCCACCCCTCCCGGGTGGAGCTGTCCCTCAAAGACACCATGACCCTCAAAGGATGTAAGTCGAGGCTCCTGCTTATAATCTTTACGTATATAGTCGGCCTTACCAAACGTAAAACAAAGGCCACTTCTACCTGCACCATTACAGAACTTGCCCTGTGGCCTGGACTCCAGCATCTAAAGCAGAGTTCGTCGGAAGCACGCCGCATCACCCGACAGGCCACCCATCAGACAGCAGTTTGTCCCCGCGGAAGGGCGGTACTGTTAATGTTACTACTTGCGTCAAGTTGTAAGCCGCCGCATTGATAAAACATCTATAGTGACCGACTCACCAGTTATTTTTCGAATTTCCCCGAGAAATTCATCCTGCGTCATGAGAGCATCCACGACAATATCTCTTATAATTAGATTTACATAAACGATTTATATCTTATAATACAAACAAATTCAACATATATATATATATATATATATATATATAAACACTACGAGATGAAATGTAATACACACTAGAATATAACAGAAGAATAAAATCTCACAGAAAGCTACAGGTGCTGCCATCTTGCAATTTTATTTCCCTTAAAAGTTCATTTTCCCTACTAACATTCCGAGACTCGTTGACCCACGCCTCTCATTTTCTGTCAGTCGCTATTGTTATCCAGTCTAGTAAACAACATGCATCGATCGAATTTTTAACAACGAAAAATGTGTACGGTTAACGATATTCATCGTCGTCTAAAAGCCGTTTGTGGAGATAAAACTGTTGATCGAAGTATTGTGAGTAGATGGGCAACAAAATTTTGTGCATAAAAAATTGGTAAAGCAAATATTGAGGATGAACCTCGCAGTTGTTAACCTATTTCATCACACTCTTGGAAGAAGAAGACAGACACTGCTGGCTACAACATGACGGTGCGACATCGCACTACGCAGGATCAACTTCTGATTTCGTTGAGGAATTCTTTGGTAATCGTGTTATCGGTCGAGGCTTGTTGCCACCAAGATCTCCAGATTTGACTGCGGCGGAGTTTTTTCTATGGGGTTACCTCAAAGAAAAAGCCTACAGCAACAAACCACGAACACTTGAAAGTCAATATTGAACAAGCTGTATTAAATATCCAGCCACAAACTTTGAAAAAAGTTGCAAGAAACGCTGTAAAAAGAATTGAAGCTTGTATTCAAGAAGATGGCGGCCACATCCAACATTTACTCTAAATGTAAGGTAATGGATGGTAATAATAAAAATTACATTTACATTTACACATGCCTTTTTATTATTTCAATACCTACCAATATAAGATTGGGTTGCGTTTTATATGGGACACCCTGTATATGCGAGATCGCATAAGATCATTATTAACATTACATAATACATTATGGTGAGAACATTTCCTTAATATTTTTAATTTAAAAACCATAAACTATTATTTTTTTCATTTTCAATACATAGGAATTTTAAAGCAGAATCTACTATTAAATCTAAATATTAAACAGAACAAATATTATGAACGTATACATCATCAGCCCAAAGAAAATTTACACATATTGCCTTTGCGTATATGTTTAAAAGCGCAAAAAATGTTTATTCCTTATTTTCCACATCTGAATGTACTAAACTGACCAAATGTAAAACTTCCGTAAAGTATCTCTAGTTATTTCGATTACCAATTATTAAATTTTCTCAAAATACAGTTTTCTTTACTGTTAGAAAATCCTCTAAGTTTTTCTAACGGATGTCACTTTTTTCTCTATAACATAATCCATATTATCATTTTTGATGACTTGTAAAAAAAAAAATGAATTTTTTTTTAAGTGACAAGTGCACAAAAACGTTTGGTTTTCTTCTTTTCAGATATAGTAATTTTTAAACTCATTTAGAAAAAGTCATTATAAAAGAGAATGTTTGTACGTGTACTTTATATATTAAACCCCCTGAACAATGCAATAAAAAAGAAAATAAGCTTATAATTTAAATAATTTTATAAAAACAAAATAACGTTACAGAATAACAATAATAATGTGCAATCAACATTTACTACTATTTAGTTAAGAATCGTAGAAATAAATGTAAATGAATACGAAAATCAAGTATAAATTTAATACCTATAAAACAAAAACATATCATTTTACAAAACGTGACATTCATTTAACATGATATGACATGAATGCGACATCTGGTATTAAAATATTCACTTTGTAATACTACAAAGTGAAAATTTCAAGAATAAGGGATATTTATTAACATTGTGTTTTAAATAAACATACATTAGCATATTAACAAAGTTATAAAAAAATAATAAATATTCAAACGAAGTTGTAAATAATTTAAAATGCATAAGATAAATTAAAAAAAAACTTAAAAAGGCTTTGTAGACCATTCTTTTCATCAGAAAAGATAAGTAACAAAAACAAAAATTAAAATAATTCGTAAAAAATAATTTTTTCAAGAAAATTATTTTTTACTTCTTAGTATGAACTGTTTCTTTTTTTGTATTATTATTTTTTTTTAATAAAAACATTGTTTTTATTTTTTTTTACTTTTTGTCATAATTAAATGAAAGTCTTATCAAAATTTCCAGGCGACCTTCACGGTCCTGAGGTACCTCTGTTGCACGATATTTCGATTCGCGCTGGCATCGAAATATCAATAGAACTTTACGCTGTTCTGGAGTTTCGGAAGCTTTTAATTGCACTTTGTATTGGTTATGAATACACAATCTCGCCTATTCGGCTTCTTTATCTTCATTTGTTTTCTTTTCTTGGTCATTTTTACGCCCTTTCTCTAACCGTCTCTTTTGCTGATTCGCTGTCTCTTTTTTTCATCGTTGTCAAATTTTGTTTTTCCTTTCTTACATCCTATTCTTACATCCTACATGTGATATTTTTCGACACTTCTTTGAAAATAATTTCTGAGGAATTATATTATTCCATTTTTTATCCTTCACAGAACTGAGTTTTTTGAAATCATATCTGAACAAATTAAATTTTCTTGTGTTGTAAAATCTCTTCGTAAAGTATTAATTAATTTTACCACTATTTTTTTTTTGATTTTATAAATATTTAAGCTGACAAGTCAGTTTTTACTTTTAACTGATATAATTCTTAAGCAAATAAAAAAATATTTATACGGAGTTTTATTATATATTATAACCTATAACCTTCTTTCTTTTCTGTTTAGCCTCCAGAACCACCGCCAGGTATTATTTCAGAAGATGAATGAGGATTATATGTATAAATGTACATGACGTGATGTCTTGTACAGTCTCAGATCGACCATTCCTGAGATGTAAGGCTAATTGAACCACCAAAGACCACCGATATTCACGATCTAATATTCAAATCCGTATAAAATTTTACTAAGATAAAACCTTTACGTATTAAACCTTTACTAAGATTTGAACCTTAGAACTCTACGAGAATTATTAAGTTCCATCATTATAAAATAATGATACCAGTTATATTTATAACTGATTTTATACTGATATTTATAAACAGATAATAAGAGTACATGAATTTTAGAAGATAAATTTACACTAGTTATATTAAAATCCACTTCTATAGCCACCTGATCCACTCATACTAATCGATAGTCAAAATCAATCGAATCGATAGCTACATCTTATCGATTCAGCCTCTTCCACAAAATGTTCCCCTTGTATTATACATAAACCACATATTCATAAATACATAAAATATAGAAAGGTATGGAATTAACAATGGAATACTTTATTGTTAGCTCACTTACGTTGCTGTATAAAATTTCACAATTGTATGATATCAGTAAATGAGTTTAATTAAGGTTGCAAGATTTGATGACACAGGTTGAACCATTGTTAAAGAAAAGCAAGTAATAAACATATAATACAAATTTGTAATAATTCAAGAAAATAATTTTAATAATATAATACAATTCGTAAAAACAATACAAATTTTATTTAAGATTTTTTTTAAAAGTAATAAATAAAATTTTTATGTTTTTTTTACAAATTACAGACCAAAAATAATAAAATAGTTGTAATAAGAAAAGCAAAGGGTTCATAACTTTTCCGGCTTTGTCCTTGATCGATTTTTATTTCAAATAGGCCATAGGATTTTTAAATACTAACAACTAATTTAAGCAATATTTGAAGTAGTAGAATAGCGAAAAATATTAAAATTTGCAGTAAAAAAGGTTTGGATCAATTTGACTCCCTTAATATAACGTTTTTATCTTAAAAAGTACGGAGTACTAAAAGTGTAACTGAGAAAAAATCAAAATTCTTAATAAAGTGGGTTCCATTGACCCACTTGCTTGATAGTTACCTCAACATTTTTAACAGCAGCTAAAACTTGAAAAAGTTATAGATGAAGTATGAAAAAAAAAGCTCCAAGATTCAATTCAGCCCTCCCCCCCCCCCACTATTTTTGTGGCTTAAGAGTTTATTTATTGGAGTAATTATTTAATTCAATAACTTGCTCGATTTTATACAGCAAAACTACAAAAAATCATAATGTACTAAAAAAAATATATATATAATATATGGGTACTATGATGCTCCCTTATCCGATGGGATAAAAAAAAATCAGCCCAAAATTGGGATATATATAAGAATGTTCCATTTAAAAAACATAACCCACCAATCAGCCATCTATATTTGAATTGACTGTCCAACTTTCCTACGTTTTACTGGAATGGACTCTAACAAGTAAACATCGCGCAGACGCAATAGACATACTGATAGTTATAACAAAGTGATCATACCGCTCAATGCATTGTTAGAGAGATGACGTTTTCAAAAAACGTGTTTTTATTTTCCAGTAGTACTTTAGCACGAGATCGGTGATTGCAGTATAAGAATCTTTTTGCCGTAAGTATCGTGATAAACCAGCACCTAATAAGACATCAGTTTTGAGGTTGGTGACTAAATTTAGAGAGACAGGTTCTGTAATAACAAGATCATAAAAGATCGATTACAGTTTTGAATACAAACACAGACGCTGAAATCAAAGACCGATTAACTGCCTCGCCAAAAAAATCAATTACACCCTTGTCGGCTGAAATTAATTTACCCAAATCAACCGTTCTTCGGCAACAAAAAAATTAAACTTACTGTCATACCGAATTCAAACAGTTCATTAACTTCTTGATCCAGACAAAGGAAAACGGCTAGAATATTGTCATTGGTTTCGTCCATTCGTGCGCGAGGGTATTAATGTTATGGACTCGATTTTGAAAATCCCTACGTTTATATGAAAAATAATTGCAACCGCAGAAGGCGTATGGTGTGCGATATTACGAAAAAAGATTACTGATCCTCTTTTCTTCGAGTACACAATTATTTCAGAACGTTATCAGAATATTTTATTGCAATTCATTGCACTCTTGAAAGAGGAAGATCGATACCGCTGGTATCATGACAGTGCAGTATTACATTCAACTTCTGATTTTATTAACGAATACTTTGGTGATCGCGTAATTGGTTGTGGCTTATGGCAACCAAGATCTCAAAATTTGACTGCGCCAGATTTTTTTTATCTGAGGTTACCCCAAAGAAAAAGCCTACAGCAACAAACCACGAATACTTAAACTGAAGGTCAATATCGAAAAAGCATTTTAAATATCAACCACAAACTCTAAAAATAGTTTCAAGAAATACAGTGAAAAGGGTAGAAGCGTGAATTCATGAAAATGGCGACCAAAGTATTTATTATAGAATTTAAGGCACTGGAAAGTTTGAAAATAAAATATTTAATTTGATAACTGACAAATACCTTTTTTATTTAAATATACTACTGACATAGCTAGGTTGCGTTTTGTAAGGGACATCTGTAGCACAATAATTATGCCAAATTTCAAATTTTTCTGTCAACGAATTTTTTTCCAGATACGAGGCAAGATATTTAGAAATATTGTTCAATATTCCTCTCCCCTAAGTATTACTGACCTAAAACTTTGAAATTTTAAAAACTTAATAAATAAATATTTTCATCTTTCTACTGCTCAATTTTCCACGACTACAATACAAAAAGCCAAAAATTAAAAATGACGAAAATACCATCCTAATTTGTAAAATTTTAATGCCGTACATACCTCATTTATAGAAATCTTTTGAGCTATTTTCGAATAATTTATGTTATGCCACTCCGAAGACATATATTAATTAAAATCCAGGCCAACAAAAGTTTTTCCGTTTTTCAAACTAAGAAAGGCTTTCTTGAAACGTCCATTTGAAAAGTCCCGATATACCCAAAACTTTGTTCAATCGCTATACTTTCTTTTTATAACTATCCGCTGCAATAGTAGTATAGCTGCAGCTGGGAAAATAAAAAACAAAAAATTCTGCAGCAGTAAGCGAGTCAAAAGGGCGAATTTCCGGTTTTAGTTTAAAAAGAAAAGATTTTACACTTTTATAATGACTTTTGAAGATAATATTACTTTCGGTGTTTTTTTTAGCGGATTTCCAAAGAATTTGGAAATCGCTAATGCGCCCGGTCATGTTATACATATGTGTGTATGTATAAGATTTTTTCCTCGAACGGATGCAAATCTTGAACGATTTTGACAAAACTTGGTAGAATGAATAAAACTATTGGAAACAGAAGCCTAATTATTTTCAAGGAAATCGGTTTACAGGAACCGGAGTTAGAGCCAAAAAAATGGGTTTTTAGGTACGTTTTAAAGTTCAGGTTAACTAAAACCGGAAATCTGCCCTTCTGACGCACTCACTGCGACAGAGTTATTTTGTATTTCACGTTACGTAAGTATACGTTCTTTTATAATACTGCGATATATTGTGTATTGTTCCAATAAATACATTATACTCGTATATTTTTTCTTTCTTCTTTTCACATAGTCGTTGAGATGTGACTACATGAATTGTTTAACACTGCTATTTGCCAACAAATCACTAAGATAGTGTTACCCGTAATTTGTGTGGTTTTGGAGCCGTGCTTACAAAAAATAAAAGGTTTAAGTTGGCCGAAAACGATTAAAACTTCAAAACCACCAGATCACATTTGGACACCACTGTTAGAAATCAGACCACACTTCGGATTATTGCGAAACTAAAGTATAATAGCAAAACTAGCTCGAACTTGGCAGTGCTCGCAAAAGTCTGATTTGGGCTACAAACTTGACGTTTTGGGACAATTGGGAAACCAGCTCGTACCTGGTTATATCTAAAGTAAAGACCATTTTATTGTAAAAAAATTTATTCTGAAAACTTTATAAATATTTTTTTATTCCTCTTAAACTACTTCTCCATATAATCACCACATGAATTAAGACATTTATCGTAGCGATACACCAACTTCAATATACCCTCGTCGTATTGTTCTGTCGCCAGTCCATTTAGTCACTGATTAACAGCATTTTTAAGTTCATCGTTACCCGCGAATTGCTTACCACTCAAAACTTCTTTCAGTTTCCCAAACAAATGATAATGAGAATGAACTACGTCTGGACTATATGGTGGGCGATTGTAAATTTCTCATTCAAATGTTCTCAGTAAATCACATGTCGGACCCGCAACATGTGGACGTGCATTATCGTGCAGCAGGACAACGCCATCGGTCGACCACCCACGTCGCCGATTTTAAATGGCGCACCGTAACTTCGTAGAGTTTCTCAGCAGGCTTCTGCATTTATAGTCATTCCACGTGGCATGAAATCAATCGGCAATATGCCAAACCTATCCTAAAAGACTGTGGTGGTCATCAGTTTGCGTCCAAATGGCTGTGACTTGACCTTTGTTAGTCTGGTTGGTGATTGAGGATGACACCATTTACTTGACTGCCGTTTTCTCTAGCGTGTAATACGAAATCCATGTTTCATCGCCGGTAAAAATTAAATTAAGGAACTCATCAACTCTTTCTATGTAGCGCATCAAAGATTCCAAAGCAGTGACGTTCCGTTAAGACGTGCGGCACTCAACGTGAAAAAACTTTTCTGAAGCCTAAATGGTCATGAAGAATGCGACCAATACAGCTCTTGAAACACCAAGAAAAAGAAGGGCCAGTTCGGAAATCGTTGAGCGACGATCTTTTCTGATTTCATCATCGACGCGTTTCAACAAGTCTTCGGTGATTATCGAGGGCCTCCCCGAACGTTCGACAACATGGACATTAATTCTGTTATTTATAAACTTTCACACCATTTTCGGACGTTTCTTTCAGTCATTACATTATCACTGTACACAGCAACCAACTGCCAATGAATTTCAAACGGCTTAACGTTTTGATGGTTTAAAAAACTTATGATTTCCACGTATTTCACAGTCGGCGGCGAGATCGATTTTCCTATTCATTTTATCACGTAATAACTCACACGTAATCAAATATACTACAACGCGACAAATTACAAACAATAATGCAGTGTGTACATTCCTAGCATGGCCATGAACGACACAGGTTTGCCAACCTTAAGGAGAGAAATTTCCCAGCAGTCTTATACATCATTACGTTGCGGATTAGGTAATATTTCTAAAAAAGGATTTGATTAAATATTTCATCCCAGTATGGTTATAGAGTAAGTAACTTTTGTAAGAAAATGATTAGCCGGAACCTTGTCTTATACTCGGAAGTATAGTCCAGAAAAGCAGGTTGCAAAAGCAATTATATTACAGGTTTTTGATCTCTAATTGCGGGTTGTGATGTCCACAGCCGGTCTACCACTATTAAATTATTTACATGAAAAGTCAATAATTATTCCCAAAGAAGGTTATTTTCTTTTACATCGAATATTCCAATGTTTATGCCTTTTATAATTTTTATGATAAGATTCAGTAAATGAACGTAAAAATATGCGAACGATAAGCAAGAGAAAGGAGGTTGATGTTTTTCATGTTCCAACATGGAATATATAATACAAATCATAATGCATAAATAATACTCAGTTATTTACTATAATTTTAGAAATAAGTAGGGATTTCTACACTTTAAACGGAAGTGTGCAATCTAATACAATATAATATGAATAATGAAACCGTAATTAGGTTTTAAATAAATTAAAGCAATAATAAATCATTATTTTAAATTATGTCTTTGGACAGTTAAAAACAATCTTTTTATTAGTAAAGAAAAAAAATCATAACCCGTATTTCATTTTTTTAAAAATAAGTAATTCATGAAAATACAATGAAGTATACAAATAAATTAATATGTTGTTCCTAATCAGCTCGTTTTAATGTTTTCACAATAAACGATTGGGCAGATTTTCTTTATTGTTATAACCAAATTTCTACAGAGAAGGATATTTTTTTTCAGTTTTTACATTTGTCAATTATTACACTAAAAATGAATTTATTTCAGGTTAATGCGTATAGAATAACAAATAAAGTAACCGTACATTAGAGAAACGCAGAGTTAGAAAACACGTGAAATATGAATACCCGCTTTACGTATCGGGCGCAATTCAATCTGGCTACACTACGAGAGTTTCTCATTGCTTGACTAATAGTTTTAACATTCTTGCAATACACAATAGTTATAATACTTTCCACTTCATACCATACTGCTGTTATTTTTAAGTTCAAATATCACTTCGTCTCCGTTGAATAATATTTACATTTATAAAAATTTTAAACTACAAAAGTTCTTTTTTCGTTTTTTAAAATTAACTATTAGAAAAATTATTAGATGAAAAATGATCGACAATCGATAACTGGGAGAAAATCGGTCCAAAAATATCTAAATTGTAAGAAGAGAATAAAAAAACATTGGTTATTAAGCAATAATAGCGAAAAATCTTTTAATTTTCTTTTACGTTTGACAAAGGATCTATGTCAAGTAAAGTTGAAAAGTAGTCAAAAAAAAGTATTTTATTTAGTTTTTTTTGAAGATAAATATACAGGGTGTCCCATATAAAACGCAACCCAACCTTATATTGGTAGGTATTGAAATAATAAAAAGGCATGTGTAAATGTAAATGTAATTTTTATTATTACCATCCATTACCTTACATTTAGAGTAAATGTTGGAAGAGGCCGCCATCTTCTTGAATACAAGCTTCAATTCTTTTTACAGCGTTTCTTGCAACTTTTTTCGAAGTTTGTGGCTGGATATTTAATACAGCTTGTTCAATATTGACTTTCAATTGTTCAAGTGTTCGTGGTTTGTTGTTGTAGGCTTTTTCTTTGAGGTAACCCCATAGAAAAAAATTCGCCGCAGTCAAATCTGGAGGTCTTGGTGGCCACAAGCCTTGACCGATAACACGAATACCAAAGAATTCCTCAACGACATCAGAAGTTTAACCTGCGTAATGCGATGTCGCACCGTCATGTTGTAAGCCAGTAGTATCAGTCTTCCTCTTCCCATTGTGCAATGAACTGAAATAAAATATCCTGATATCGTTCTGCATTAATGGTGTACTCGAAAAAAATAGGACCGATTATTTTCTTCCGCGATATCGCGCACCACACGCCCGACTTCTGCGGGTGTAATTGTTTTTCCTGATAAACGTGGGGATTTTCAGCACTCCAAATTCTACTGTTTTGCCTGTTTACGTAGCCATCCAAATGAAACCGTGCTTCATCTGTGAAAAATAACGAATCCATAACATTAATTCCCTCACGCAGAAATCGACGGAACCATTGACAATATTGTAGCCGTTTTTCTTTGTCAGGCACAAGAACTCCATGAACCGTTTGAATGCGATAAGGTCGTAATTGTAATTGTTTGGTCGCCCGATGAACAGTTGATTTAGACAAATTAATTTCAGCAGGCAAACGTCTGATCGATTTATTTGGCGAGGCGAGTAATCGGTCTTTGATTTCAGTGACTGTATCTGTATTCAACACTGACGCAGATCTTTTTTGTTCCTTGTTATTAACAGAACCGGTCTCTCTAAATTTTGCAACTAACCTTAATACTGATGTTTTGTTAGGAGCTGGTTTATCTGGGTACTTATGGCGAAACAAATCTTACACTGCAACCACTGATTTCGTACTGAAGTACGACTCAACAATGAAAACACGTTCATCTAGCGAAAACACCATCTTGTCTCTAGCAATACACTGAACATTATGATTGCATTGTTGTTACTATTGGTAGTGTTCTACTGCGTCGCCGCGATGTGCAGATGTTGGACGAGCCCATTTCAGTAACGAGTAGGGAAGCTTGACTTTTGAAATTTCATGGATGAGTGATTGATGGGTTGCGTTTTGTATGGGACACCCTGTATATCAATAACGAAATTTTCCGATCTCCGGAGCGAAGTGTCTCGGCCTTTCATCCCGGTCAAGCACGGGATTTTTCATAAGCTATAAATTTCCATTTTCATATTCCCAATACAAGCTTCTTTGTAAGTTTATGCGATCAATTAATTCATCAGTAAAAAAAAAGAGAATGAAATTGTATAGATTAACAGAAGTAAAATTGGAATAAAAATAAAAATACCCTAGATTTTTGTTTACAGATTATTATGAATTAAGAAATTAAGCTTCAAAATCATCCGAAAAAATATAATGCACGTGTTTAAGTAATTAACAACAAATTAAAGTAGTTTAAATAAAATGATCGAAAACTGTTTAACAAATCGTCAAATTCTTTAAACCATAACTTTATTGAATAATAATTTATTCAATAACTTTTATGATATAATAATTTAAGTAGAAAATAAAAGAATGCGAAGTTAGAATTAAACGCCAAATCTACATTTAATTAGCGGTTCCAATATATATATATATATATATATATATATATATATATATATATAATTTTCTAATGGTTAAAAACCGGGATCTAAAATAATTAGGTTAAAAATTCCAACAAAGATAAAACCTTTGCATTCTAGCGGACTATGTATGTACCTCAACATAAAATGAAACCGGTAATTAAAAACGTGAAGTTTAACATTACATTACACTTTATGACGAATAGGAAGCCTGTATTTATCCAGTAGGAAACTCAGGCGTTAGCTTTTTTATTTTTCTATTTAGCCTCTGGAACCACCGTAAGGTAATACTTCAGAGAATGAATGAGGATGATATGTATGAATGTAAATGAAGTGTAGTCTTGTACAGTCTCAAGTTGACTGTTCCTGAAATGTGTGGTTAATTGAAACCCAACCACCAAAGAACACTGGTATCCTCGATCTAGTGTTCAAATCCTAGGCGTTAGCTAACTTTATATGTAACACCCCCTAGATAAAAAAGAAAAATAGGATCGTTTCACAAACACACCCTGACCGCTGTAGGGGAAGACACCCACCTTTTTACGATTCCGGTCGCTACACCACCCCTTCCGTACCTAGCCTTGTTGGGCTTTTCAGATCGTCTTTTAGACCCAAAAAGTAAGGTCGTTGTCTTAAGGAGAACTCCTCTGTGAACTTCTAAAAGAGGTGTCAGAACAGAATGCTAAAAATAAAAATCAGGCTTATCCGATTTCCCCAGTACTCACCCAAGGAAGAGACAATCAATTATATGGAATTTACTTTAAATTTAATGTTCAATATTTTTTTCTATGTACATCGACGGTTTAGAATAAAAAATTAACCGAAATACCGGAAAAAATATAATTTTTCAGGTACTGGAACGTAAAACCTTTCAAAACATAATCACAAGTTACCGATTTTAGGTAATTTAATTTTTGTAAGAAAGCTAAAGTTTCCTTTCAAAATGTTAATACGACTCGCCGCTCGGATTTTTGCTTGACTTGAAATAGATTTTAAAAACCGACTGTTAGAAAAATCTACTGATAATTTGCTATTTTAACTCGCAGATAATAAACAGAAAACCGAGAACGGCTTGGTTCATCTTTATGATACATAAAAGAAAGGAATATATAATTAAAAGAATACAAATTATAAAGTGAAAATCATTTAAGAAAAACACTTCTTTAAATTATATAATCTATAACAAAATTGTATTAAAAAAAAAGTAGTATAAAATAAATAAAACAGTACAATAAGAATAATAAAAATCAATGTCCCTGAAAAGAGGACAATTTAAAATAAAAATGTAAATATATTAGTAGATAGCATTTAATCTATTAGTTAATAGAACTGATAGAAATATGGCTTAGAAATAATTTTAAATTTCATTCGCATAAAAATATAAATTTACAATATAATTTACGGCAAGTATTGTTTAATTTATCTATAATAAATAGAATTATCTAGGTTAATCAGTAATTCCAATAAAATCATAATCTTTCAATTGTTTTTTCTCACTCTGCTGCATGCATATGCTTGTGTGTATGAATACCTAAAAGAAAAATCAATGACAAAAGAAACACAAGAAGACAATTTTTATTAATAATAAATTTTAGTACAAATGAAGAAAAAACTAAAAAATGTTTCGTTTAATGTGCCAGGATTTTTTTAATAATTTTAACCAGAAACAACTACCAAAGTCATTTCCTATCCTTTCCCCATAAAAATAAAAATCCAAAGTAAAGAAAATAAGTAAAACATATTTAATTTATCAGAAATACCGACAAATAAATATCCGTAAGTGTACAGAAAAAAGAAACAATACTGTATTGATATGCCGTTTATCATAGCAAGTTATTATTACTAGACTGTAACACTTAAAAAAGTCTCATTTTATTTTTGCCGATGTGTATGAAGTCTCGACGCGTCGAAACTGGTATTTTTTTCTTTATAATTATTAGATTTAATTCACAACTTACAGTTGAAAGAGAACTTTAATTGTTCGTTATTAAAACGATTAAAATATAACCAACAATTAGAAGAATTTTAAAGGCTTTGAGGAAATCATCTCTAGTGACAGGGATTAAAGGTTAATTATTAAAAAGAAGAAGAAATATTTAAACAAATAATATATTTTGATATTGCTACTTCAACATCTTTGAATCTTCCTCAGGGTAGATCAATTAGTTTAATTAAAAATTGATCGGTTGAGGTTACAACGTAAGTCTATTTTTAAAACATAGGTATGTACGACAAAATTCGTCGTTGACAAATACGATGTGTAAGCTGAAAATAATACTGTATTTGTTGAATAGAAGGGTGTGTTGAACTTATTTATTCTTATTTCTATAATGATGTAAACATAATGACGCCATGAAATATTATCTAATTATTGGATCGTCAAACAACAGGCAGTGACTAAGAGCATTGGAAATGCGATTTACACACCACGTTCCGGGTTAACAGCTAAGCGCCTTAAAACCTATTCTATAAACAACTTCAGCGTAAACAAATTATATATAGTCGTAGATCATATTTAATGAAAAAAATTATTTTCAATATAGTAGGCGTACCTCCATAAGTCCAGTTTGTTTACGTAAAGAAGAAATAAAAAAAAAAAAATATGGATTTGTCTTAATATTTCGATAAAAGATTCCAGTTAGATATAATAACTGTTTTGAAAACAGATGTGGCTACAGTTTACCTACATGAGTTTTAAGAAAGACTTACAAAATGGAGTTTTAGATATAGTGGAAATTTGAATCTATATATCAACAAAAAAGCTTGTTACGTTTAGATTCTATATTTTTACGTATGCAGATAACATCCTGATTCTACGTCAGTCATTTATTCATGTAGAGCCGAAATATCTCTCAGTTTAAGGTAGGAATGTGGTAAATGGATAAACGGGCGCATAGTCTTCGCAAAGTAAAAGTCGCTTATAATCAGTCCCGTTAGTTGTTAATTTTACTTTCCTGGCATCATTAACTCTAACGCTATGCAGCGAAAAGTAATGTATGGTTATCTGTCAGAAAATATTGTATGGGTTTTTTTGCATTTCTCGACGTTTCACGACCCAGAGACCCCAACAAACAAAAAAAGGTGGGGGAGGGGGTAATGTTTGTACCTATGTTCATACATGTGTTGAGGTGTTTAAAACTTAATAACTTTTGACTACATAAACCGATTTTGATGAAATTTGGCACAAAGGATCGTGTATATTGGGCAATTTGTTGATAAAAGTTTGGGCTCAATATTTCTAAGGGATGAGGGTACATAGTTTCTTTGGGGTCAATTTTCTCAAAATTTTGCAAATATAACCCCACTTTATATACGCTCAATATATGCGTACATGTTTATCCTACAATTTTAAAAAAAAATATTGCCCCTAAAATCTCCCTCTTCCCGCCAAAATCGAAATAAAGCTATCTTTTTATTTATTGCATATTTTTTAAAAGATTTTTTTTATGTCTTCTTAGGCATAGTAATAGTACAAACGACCCCAAAGAAATACTTTAGGGGCAATACTGGAGTACGTGAAACTGATACTTTTTAAAGTATCGATTTTTTTAAAATTTTTTTGTCCATTTAACTTTTAATAAAAACATTACAATAAAATTACGTGATAATTCATCCCCATCTCCAAAAAATAAATCCTTAGGTAATTTTTTATTGGTTGTACATTTTTCAGTGCAATGTTTTTTTAGTTTTTCCATTTAACAAAGTAAACGTGGGCAAATCAAAAAAAAATTCTTGGAAGGTGATCTTGGTGGTGGGGGAACAGAAAAAAAATCGATTTTTGAACTTTTTTCATATATCGTTATTTTTCGACTATATAAGAATAAATAACCATTGTCAGAAAGGTATAAAACTTTTGTTGTCAGCAATTTTTATGCCATTTTATGATCCAGGCTTTGAGGTTTATAACAAAATTTAAAGTGATATAATGAGCACAGTTCAAAGTACAAAATAACCGTATTACGTGCATAAATGGCCATAATTGTTATGGGAAAGAGAGGTGTATTTCAAATGTATACGATATACAGAATAGGAACGAGAATTGAACAATACCACGTCTACAAATAGTCGGAATGAACTCTTTTGAAATTAAAAAAACAGAAATGTTCATCAGCGAAACATAAAAGAGAGATAATAAAATAAGGGCAAGAATCCGAATTTCATAAATTCAAATACGATAAAAAAATACACCGCTATCTAATAATAACGGTATCCCTTCCTCTTTGAAACAGGGCAAGAAACTTCACTAACCTGTTTATAGCTGATGAGTGGTAGTGTTGAGATTTATTTGAGACCTATTCCCAAAATAACTTTTCCTGAAAGAGAAAACTAAAGGAAAATACTTATATATGACAACTTTTAACTCAATTTCGTCTTAATGCCTGCGTTTAACGCAAAAAAAAAGAATTTCTACAATAACTTTCTATTAACTACCTAATAACAAATCTTTTCTTAATGTCCACATCCGACTTGGGAGTTGACGAACAATTTTCCGGTTAGTAAAAGCGATTTCGATCAGGAATCATTATAGATTAAAAAGTTTATTTTAATAAAATATAACCATTACAAAATAGTATTTGAAATATAAAAATTACTGTACATACCACAGTGAAAAAGGAAGAAAGTACAGTATGAAATATAAGACTATTTACTAAAGACTGGAACTTATAAGGGAGGCACCCAGTAATTCATAACAATTTTCTTGTGAAAATAATTATTATTTTAGAGCATATCTATAGAAATGGTGCGAAATACTTAATCGAATTTTTATTTACATGTATAACTTCATCCAAATGTAATAATGGTTCCTTTTATATTATTACAAAACAATTTTTTTACTCATATAAACTATTTTCCTTTAAAAAAAAACATTACTGAAACAACTATTGAAAAAATTGGCTGATAAACGGAAAACCGTACAAAAAACACCGAAATCGGATGAAAACATTGAAAAAAGATTTTATATAATAATATTAAAAGGAGGATTAATTTTAGAAGTGAAATATAGTAGTGGAATAAAGCAAATACTTCGATTTTTTTTTTTTTTTAGAAAAATGTCAGTAATGAAAAGATACAGATTAAAAAAAATAAGTCATAAAATAATGTCTACTTTATAGCATAATAAAATAGTTTAAAGTAAAAGAAATAAAATAATTTAAAACAAAAAATAACAAATAAATTAGCTTCAAACACGTAGGCAATAATATACAGTTATTAACACATAAATAGTAATAAAACAAAAAATTACTAATAAATGTGCAATTTTTTTACGATAACAAACATGTAAGAAATTTCCTTAAAAAAAAATTTTCTTTAAATTTCTTCATAATGAAGTAATTAAAAGTATTCATTTTTTCATATATTAGTTCTAATAAACCAATCTTTGACAAACCTTAGTTAAATTCTATTACGTTTCCTTACTCCCTCTAAAACTCCAAAACAATACTTGTTTAATAATGATAATAATGACCATTAAAACAACCTTCCCTTTCTACTACCAATGAACTTAAAAGACAAAAGATCCATTAAAAAATTCTTAACGTTCATAATTAACTTTATCTAACAATAATCAAACGTGCCAGAACATTCCAATTCTATTTTTTTTATGTCAACTACTTAAGTATAACAATAAACAAATACGTTTTTTAGATCGTAACGTAATTACAAATGGTATGTGAGCTTTCCACGAATAACAAAAAGGAACTGTTTAAACATTTGCCTGGAAGGATCAAGGGAAACAACCGTTATTAC
Organism: Lycorma delicatula; assembly: GCF_047948215.1. Taxonomy (NCBI): domain Eukaryota; kingdom Metazoa; phylum Arthropoda; class Insecta; order Hemiptera; family Fulgoridae; genus Lycorma; species Lycorma delicatula. Next base: position 78,549,599 of record NC_134461.1, on the reverse strand, counting down.
AGCAGTAATGCAAAGAACGAAACTAATAAACTAATGAATAAAAAAGAGGAGTGGTTATAGCCAGTATTAATTAACAAAAACAATTCACATACATATAATACATGTATATTAATTAACCTTACATGTTCAATTATTAATGAACAAGCTGTCCACACGTAGCTAGGTATTGTATGAGTACGTACATAGTTTTGTGTGTATATATGTGTGTCTGTGTAATTGCAAGTAAAGTTAAAAACTACTAAAATCTCCTCCACAATCACAAATCCACCAATCGGTTAACTCTCCACCAAAAACAAAAACCAATCAAAAATATTTTTAAAATCCTGATAAAATCCTAAAATTTTTAGAAATTTAACCTTTATCAATTTAATTTGTTCGGTCAAATCAGAGTTTTAAATACTACTAATTCCGTAACGGAATATTGGAGCATCATCAGTTATCACGATATATAGCTCTAGGTTAATCTTCATCGCTTTTGAGCTCAGACAGCTTCTTCATGAAGACCGTTTGGCTGAGATGAGGTATATGACAGTTCACTGATTTTAATAGGACCCAGTCCCAGCTTGTCGGTAATAAATCTAAACCGCTCATTATGTCAATATATCTTCAGCCGACGATTCAACAAAAAGATATGACTATCATCATAAAGAGAATACTATCATCATTATTTTATCCGTTAAAGGAAACAAAACTATTTGTTAACCAATCCAAATCCATTTACGATTCATTATTTATATATGTATAAACAACGCTCTGTTGACATAAACAGAGCATTATAACAGTAAGAGTTATAATTAATATATGAAACGATGTTTATCTCTTAATCTAGTACTTTTTGACAGTAAAATATTTCTAGGCGATAGATTTAAGTATTAGCAGCTTAAATTTTTATATACAGGATCCGGCATATAAACCTGACGATTTTTGAGGGATAATAATTAAACTGTGTTTCGTACTATTAAAACATTTAATATATCAAATTAAGATCAATTTTTGCAATTTATAGTGAATTACTTACATAGATATTTTTTTATTTGAATATTATGTCGTCCAAATGTTTTCCATTACTCCTCACACACTCAATTAACCTCATTCTAAAATTTGACATTGCTCGCTTAATCATCGCTTGTTGAACTGCTTCAATTTCTCCTTGAGTTCTGCAATTGACTGTGGTCGACTACTGAAGACTTTATGTTTGAGATACCCCCACAGAAGAAAATCACGAACAGCCAGATCAGGTGAACGTGCTGACCAAGGAATGTCGCCAAATCGGGAAATCAAACGTCCAGGAAAGGTTTCTCGCAGAACATCCGTTGCAATTCTCGCCGTATGGGCGGTGGCACCATCCTGCTGAAACCAAATTTCATGTCCTTGAAAGTCATTCGGTTTCGGTCGCAGAAATTCATTCAACATGTTTACGTATCGATGAGATGTTACTGTTACTCTCCGATTTAACTCCTCAAAAAAATATGGGCCAATTATAGCGAACTTCGAAACCGCACACCACACTGTAACATATTGACTGTGAAATGGTTTTTCAAGAATTTGCCGTGGATTATATATATTTGCGAAGCCCAATAACGGTAATTTTGTTTATTCACAAATCCTGACAGATGAAAATGCGCCTCGTCACTTAAAAGAATAATGGAATCCTGGTGGACATTTTCGAGGATGACCTCGCAGCAAGCTGCTTTGCGAGACGCCCAATCATTTGCATTAAGTTGCTGCATTAACATCATCTTATACGGATGGAATTTCAGGTCGGCATGAAGAATTCATCGTACACTTCGATCAGAAATGGCTAGCGCAGCAGCACGTCTCGTTGCTGAACGTCGTGGAGACCGCGTTACAGCTAACCTTACAGCGTTAATGTTTTCAGGTGTTCTCACAGTCCGTGTTTTCGTCCTGTTGGTTTCATTTTTAAAGCAGACGATGTGTTCCTAAAATCCTTCACCCACAATATCGTATTCCTACTAGGAACAGACGCGTGTCGATTTAAATTGAAATGTCTGCGAAATAAACGCTGTGTTACAATAACAGAGTCATTATTTTTAAAATAGGCTTCAATCACAAACGCTCGTTGTTCATCCGACCACGACATAATGGCTACTGAAATAGCATGAATAGACCTGTCGATGTACAACACTCCCGTCTTCTCATTGATAGTGATGCCAACATAACAATTACTACAAAATCGTCAGATTTATATGCCGGACTCTGTATTTTTAAATGCAATTTATCTTTAGCACTTCAGAAAAAAGAAAATGTATTTTCTGGTAATTGAAAATTGAATTTTGATAATTTATAGTTCATTTCACATGTTTGTTTTACAATTCGAAAAAAAACAAACAGCATACAGCGGTGTTTAATATGTATTGTTCACCGAAAAGTGAGTTGGTTGAACCCGAAGTCATGTCACGAAAAAGTAAAAGCTGCTGATTTTTCACAATGATACGACGGAGTATTTAGTCTTTACTAAAGAACCACGAGAGGTATTAAATGGAAGGAAATTTTTCATTCATGCCGCAAATACTGCCCGAATGAGTGATAACTAGTTTAGGTGCGTAAAATAGGCCAACAATATTGAGCTATTTAGTCTTACTTGGTTGGTGATCGGTCAGTAACGATAAAGATACAATATCGAAACGCATTATCTGATAGAAAACGTGCATTACAACATTTTAAAATTATTTTCCGACTTCTGTTTATCCATGATATGAAATTTTAATAATTAAATTTGACTAGAAATATGTGTATGTCAATCGGTATTACAATTTTAGTTTACGTTTTTCCACTAAAGAATTGGAAATTATGATGTATCTTTGGTGGATATACTGTCGACATTGGAGTAAATAAATGTGTAATGTTTATATTTTTCACGTTAAAAAGTATATGTTAAATAATATCAATTTCTAACATTATCGAATTTAATAATCACCATATTTTGCATTGGCAATTTCACTTTTTTTTTAATCATGCTGTAATACAGTGCCTCACGAAGAATTAGAGGTTTCAGGACATTTTCTACTCGTGAAAATAATGAAAAAGTACCTAATTTATAAACATAGGTCTGGTAACGCTTTATTTTCGAGTAAAGAAAGTGAAAAATTTCGCCCGGACGGATTTCACCTCTTCGAGTAAAAAGAAGCCCTACTGTCGTAATTTTTGGGACCAAAATGAAGGAAAGAAAGTATTAGTTTCTTATGTAATTTGAGCTGGTAAATATGATGAAACCCGTCGTAGAACTGAATATACAGTAGTTTTTATGATAGACGTAAAATACTAAATTCCAGGTAGTGAAACAGGTTTTTGTAGGTCCTTAATGCTATGGCTTTGTTAAAAGTCTTATGACAGACGTAAAATACTAAATTCCGGGTAGTGAAACAGGTTTTTGTAGGTTCTTAATGCTATGGCTTTGTTAAAAGTCTTATGACAGACGTAAAATACTAAATTCCGGGTAGTGAAACAGGTTTTTGTAGGTTTTTTTAATGCTATGGCTCTGTTAAAAGTCTTATGACAGACGTAAAATACTAAATTCCGGGTAGTGAAACAGGTTTTTGTAGGTTTTTAATGCTATGGCTCTGTTAAATGTCTAATAAATGCAGTAGATTTACTATGAAAACTTGTAGGAAATTTAATTTTTTTTAAATAATGTAAATACAGTCAATAAAAAATAAATGAAAACTTTTAAAGATTGGTTTTATATAGAAGCAAATTAGGCAAAGAAAAACAAAAATAAACGTTATAACGAATTATACAGTATATAATAACGTAATGTTTGTTTAATATTTACGTGTATGCCGTTTTACAGATGGTTTGCGTTACAATGAACTAGTGTAAAGTTTAATCACTGTAAAATTAATTACCATTCATAGCATTATTCAGTTCTTACACGCAAAACCTTTAAACAATAACCTTTTAAACATAATCGGCACGGAGGAGTAATATTGATGTACAATGGATATGATGCCGGTTAAGTACACAAAAGTTTTAAGGCTAAATTTTAGTTTAGTTATTACATTTTAAGTTTTAATATTGTATTTAGCTATTCTTTAGGATTACACTGTAATTTTACATTCTAGTCGTTTATACATATTAAATACATTAGTATAACAATTGATAAAAAGGATCAAAGAAATAAAAAATAATGTAAAATGAAGTGAAGAATATTTTTTTTAATAAATGTGCTTTTTTGGAGAAACTAGTGGAGTACAGACGTAACAAATTAATTCGGCTACAACTTTGTAGATGAAAATGAATCAAGAAAAAAGGAATATCGTTCTATTGAAATAGAAATGAATATTAATTTTTATTTATTTATTCATTTTTATAACACTTTTCCAAGTCTCCACCAATCAACTGACGCTACTGAAACGTAATCATGAGGCACCTGTCTCCGACAAGCTGCTCTAAAAGCTAAACATTGACCGGCAAAAACAGTCATTATTTTTTTCTGATTCTTATAAACACTACATACGTAATCTAAAAAAAAAATTAATCTTAAATAATTAAATTAAAAAACTTAAATTTAATCCTAAAAAATGTAATATAAGTATTAATTAAGACAAATCACCAAAAATAATTGATGACTGTAACTGAACTTTATATGAAAAAGGTCAATTAAAATTAAAACAACCTTATTTTCGGTTGATCCACAAGCTAGTTATAGTGTTCTATAGAAAGTGGATGGAGATCGTGTGTGTGTGTGGACGCGCGCGCGGAAAAAAATTGAACAGTCAATTTATATACTGTTTTTTTGTTACATTTTACAAAAACCGTGCATTTTTTCAGAATTATGTTAAGTATTTTGTTCATAGCCATGAAAGATGTAAAATTGCCAGTCGTTTATAAAAATGTACACAAAGTTTTTAAATAATCAAATATAGATAGCCAAAACAGATGACTTAAAACGTGCCAACGTTTGATTTCAACAAATCATTAATAAAATGATATCTTTCTTTCTTTTTCCTGTTTAACCTCCGGTAATTACCTTTAAGATAATACTTCAGAAGATGATATGTACGAGTGTAAATGAAGTGGTGTAAGTCTTGTACAGTCTCAGTTCGGTCATTCCTGAGATGTGTGGTTAATTGAAAACCCCAACCACCAAAGAACACCAGTATCTACGATCTAGTATTCAAATCTGTGTAAAAATAACTGACTTACTAGGACTTGAACGCTGGAACTCTCGACTTCCAAATCAGCTGAGTTGGGAAGATGCATTCACCACTAAACCAACCCGGCGGTTTAATAAAATGATATCTAAGGTATATATACTTTTTCTCTTTTCACTGTTTGTAACTTGTTCTACAAAACCTTTTTTTATTTTTATCCAATGCAACGATGTAATAACAAGGAAGAATTACTAATTTGGCATTTCATACCAGTTTTATGTAATCTTTTTATACCTAAACAGAATTTGGAAGTTTTTTCTGAAAGGATTCGGAATTATGAATATCATACAAATGATCATAATTGTACGAATGATATTTGCTACTTTTATCTAGCTACGGAAAATTATGAGAAAAACACTATTTTTGGGCAAAAAAGAAACACGGAATGTATTTTACAACAATTATTACATTTTTATCATTTCTAAACCCTTTTAAAACGAAGTAACTTATAACAGCTCAAACTTCAGTTTTATCCATTTTTCATAAAATGCCAAAACTTGCTGGGTTAACTCTCGATCGTCATACCAAACTCACGCATCTGAACCTTTGCTGCAGGCTATCTAAAGAATCATACTTAAAAAATATAGTCATTCTGTCATAATTGCGTCATTTCTGTGTCAAACCTTAATGTTCCGAACGACCCTAGATATTATATAACTTTATATATAAATCTGCTAATTTAAATAAATTATAGAAAACAAAATGACACCAGTTTGAACATGAAGGATTTAATTTTAAATGAAAGAAAGTCTATAACATAAGAAAAAATAAAAATTATGATTTAAACCAATTCATTTTAAATAAAATGACGCTTCTGTGATTTTATGTGGCCGGAAACAGTTGAATTGCGCAGACATCTTTATTCCATACCGGCCATTGTTTCATAAATTTTAGCCAGTCTGATTTCGCCATTAGGGAAACCAGAGTAACACCGCGTAAACTAATGTCCTGTAAACACATATTGTTCTTATAACAACTCAGTTTCATTATCAAGCTAAATTCAGCTACAGTGAAGAAACTTTATTTGTAACTTGTGGGAACTGCATATCTAACATAATCACAAAATATAAAGTTTAAAATTTAAACTATTACAAGAATTTTAGAATAAAATCAATTTTTTTGTAGCGATGTGTTTCAAATGGCCGAAACATCGAAGTTTAGAACATAATTATTTACAGCTGTTATAAACAGGGCATTTTATAAATACATTAAAATATAAATAATTCTTTAACAAAGTCTATTTTATTTACGATAATAGTGAATGTTTTTTACTTCCTTGTGCGAAGTAAAGGAAGTATTGTAATCGCGAAAAATTTCGGTTTTCAGATTTCAACGGAAATATCCATTTTGACCATCCCTGAATACATTTTGACTAGTTTCGGCGGAACGTACGTATGTATGGACGTATCACGCATAATTCAAAAACTATTAGCGTAGGATGTTGAGATTTTGGATTTAGAACTTTTGTAACATCTAGTTGTGCACCTTCCCTATTGATTGCAATCGATTGAACCAAAAAATCCCAAAATCCAGAAAATTAGAATTTTAGACTTTTTCTTAACTGCAATAATAAGCCCTCACTGAGAGCTTTTCAAGATATATCATGAGTGGTACTTATTTTCATTGGTTTCAGAGTTATAGCCAAATAAAATTTTAATTAATGAAATATTTGGATCTTACAAGGGAAAGCACATCGGTTCGAATCAGACTTTATGTCAATTTTTTTAAAATTTAAATCTATTGATTTATTAATAATTATTAACCCGTGATTGTAAATATAGTTTTACAATAAATAATAATTCAATAATAACAACAACAAAAAATGAAAAATTCATAAGTTATTAGTGAAATTATTATCTAGTTTAATTTCCGTTTAATTTTATTTAATTATTCTAGAATTTCTGTTTAATTTTATCTACATTAAAATTAACTATAGAGTTACTGAAAAATAGACCCTCAGAAGAACAACATATACACTGGGGCATGCATGCTCATTCTTTAATAAATTGCAAAAAAAATTCTTATCTTTTAGTTCTTTACTCCTCTGATATTTCGGACAATATTCTCCCTAAGTCGGAGTTGAGCATCGTTGCCAACCATTTAATCGTTCTTTGGTTTGATGTAATTCTTTTGATCTTAATTCGAGTACAAGTTATCTAGTTTTCAAATTTTCTCTCTCTTTATATTCATCATCCTCTCTTAATCTTTTTATTCTTTCCTTAGTCTTCCTCTTTATATTTATCATCTTCTCTTAATCTTTTTATTCTTTCTTTGGTTTTAACATTTTCTTCCTCTTTATATTCATCTTCTTGTCGTTTTTTTTGAGATATATTTCTTCATGTTATCTTTCTTTTTCCTGTATGATTGTTTCTTTTTTATTATGATTATTCACCAAATAATCCAACAATAAAAACTGAATATTTTACACCGTAAGGTCGAAATTAACATTTGTAACCAGAATAAAGGAGTTCATTAAACGGAATATTTAATTATTATTAACTTTTATTTATAAGACACACCAGAAATCTGAAACTTTTGTTAATCAGTAACTCATGAAGATACGAATAATACTGATGTAGTAAATACGAGTAGTAAAGGGACTTTTACTCTATCCTAATATTTCATGAGACTGTTGAATTAATAATTATTGTATAGATCTTTGATGTTAATAAAAACTAATACTTCAGCAATTGTGTAACTGTCAACTTTATTAAAATGTGTAACTGTCAACTTTATTAAAGAATTGGGGAAGATCGTATCTCACTTTCAAATGAAATAAGTTCAAATGAAGTGCAGAAAAAAATGTGTAAATGTAATTTAATAGGCGTACAAGGAAGTCATGTGGTGTCCACATCAGATTTTTGTGTTTGTGAGCCCTTCGTGTAGCATTACTTTTAAAACTTAAATCGATAATCTATCTGTTTTGAATCCGAAGTTGAAGTAAAAATTCCACTTTAATCGCCCCTCCACTAATACTCATAAATAATCGATAACGTGGAGCACATTTTAAATTAAGAAATGTGATTTTTATAGCGGACTTGCAAAGAATTTGTAGAAATCGCTACTGAGCCCGGTCAAAGGGGGTATCGGGAAAACCAACTTTTCTTTACGTTCTTGAGTCTCCTGAACAAGACTCTACAATGTTTGTTGTACATGTGTATAAGATTTTTACGTATACCGAACGCAAATCTTAAGTCGATTTAGACGAAACTTGGAGGACTGATGTCCTCTAGGAATCGGAATCAGATCAAAATGAACTCTGATTCCTGATCAGGTGATCAGGAATCGGAGTTAGAGCCAAAAAAACTGCGTTTTGGGTACGTTTTCAAGGTTCCCATGTTGTAACTTGAAGGATAACATGTTAAGAAACCAAAATTACATTTATGCGAGCTGGTTCCCAATGGTTCCAAAACATCAAGTTTGTAGCCAAAATCAAAGTTTTGCGAGCATCGTCGTCAGGTGCGCGAGCGTTTTCTATAAAAAAAACAAAAAAACGCTATTACATGAAAAAAATAAATAAAAAAGCTAGTATTGCCATAGTACTTTAATTTCGCAATAATCCAAAACGTGATCTGGTATGAAAGAAAGGGATGGTGGTTCAAAAAATCAGTTTTGAAGTTTTAATCGTTTTGGATCGATTTGAACTTTTCTTTTTTTGTGAGCACGGCTCCAAAACCACACAAATTATGGGTAAGAATATCAAAGTGGGTTGTTGGCAAGTAGCAGTGTTAAGCAACTAATTTAGTCACAACTCAACAACTGTGAAAAGGAGGAAGAAAAACATTATTAATATACGTATGTAATTTATTTACTGAAACAATACACAGTATTATAAAAGAACATGTTACACTAACATAACAAGAGATACAAAAAAACACAGAAATTACGTCTTGTTCAACGTCTTTTGTTTCTTTACTAAAACCCGGAAATCCGCCCTTTGACGCATTTACTGCGGCAGAATTTTTTCAAATAATTTTTTGAAAATTGTCTCCTACTGATGAAAATATATAAAAATTTAGCATTCCATATAGAATAATAAATAATACCGTACATTAATATTTACTTTAAACTAGCTGACCCGGCAATGCTTCGCCATTGCTAGATTTGAGTATATATACAGATTAAATGAACAGATAAGTAAGTTTGATAAAACATTAAAAAACTGAACATTACGGAATTCACAAAATTTAACCTTTCACTTTTTCCCTTTCCCACTTCCGCCATTTTCTTCATTTACTTATTTTCCCTTCCCATATTTTTTTCTCTTTTCCCCCGTTTTCCCTATTTCCTTTCTCAATGTTTCTCTTTTTCTCCTTATTTTCTATTTCCCTTTTTTCTTTTTTTCCCTATTTTATCTTTTACCATTTTCAATTTTCCCTATTTCCTTTCTTTTTTCCCCGCGCGTAAATCGGTCCAGTAGTTTTTTAGTCTATAGCGGACACACATACGAACATTGCTTTTTATATATAGAGAAGAAAAAAGTCTGTAAATTTGTCGGTTTGTTTCGTAGATATCTCGGCAACAGCGTCACTTATTGGGTATAGTTTTTGCAAAAATATTTATTTTCAAGTAACAAATGTATATTCTAAATATGAGCCAAATCGGACCACAAATATAATTTTTCGAAACATCTCGACCCTAAACTAGTTCAGAAACCTTTACAGGTGTGCACACAACTCAGGAAATTTCATCGCAATCGGATGAATAGTATAGGAACGCATACGGGACAAACAGACAAACAAACATTTATTTTTATATATATAATATTGTATACTTTATATATATATATATATATATATATGATTACATGAACCACTACTTTTTAATTAAAATTTTAGATTATACAATATAGTTAAATATATACTGCATAAAGTTACTAATTTTTATGATTTAACTTGGTTCGCTTAGAAAAATGCACAAATTTTTGCATCATTCATATATTAAGTAGCATTCACTTCAATATATTACGTTAGCAAAAATATTTTTTAAATATTTATAATTTAATTTAATTTATTATTGTTTATTATTTAATTTAAAATATTAATTAATTAATTATTTCATTTAATTTAAATATTTCATTTAAATAGATATATATTATACTTTAACACTTTAAATATATTACGCTAAAACTATAAATAAAATAAAAAATGATTTAAAGAAACTTCCCAATGCTACAAACAACATATTTATTTTAAATAAAAAAAAAATCTTTATTTAATTTACTTTATTTTTCAAGGTCAATCGAAATTCTATTTTAATTTATTTTTCAAGGCCAAAATTTTTCTTTAATCATCAAAAACATTATAAATTTGTATAAATTTTAAAAATGGATAATATAAATTATTACATAATGATTTTAGGCTAATAAAATATTACGCTAAAATAACAATAATCCTTTACAAAACTATTACTTTACAAAGTTACTGTTTACGTAAGCGAAGGACACCGCTTCTGTATACATGTTAAAGAGTGAGCGAGTAGGAAAAGATAGTGTAATTTATAGTGTAATTAGGCTGTCTCAGGCCAAAGAAAGGTTCACAACACGGCAACGGGATACGTAAACGTTAATGTGATCGGGAGTACTCATAATCTTATATAACGGTACCAATATAATACCAAAAATAATACAATTTACCTTATGACTTACTTGCATTGGTTGTTTGAGTGAGATTACTGTTGGTGATAATCTATTACTTTTAAGGTAAGTATTAAGCGAAAATAACTTAAAGATGTTCAAAATCGTATTTTTTTTTCTGTTTAGCCTCCGGAACCACCTTGAGGTATTACTTCAGAGGACGAATGAGGATGATATGTATGAATGTAAATGAAGTGTAGTCCTGTACAGTCTCAGGTCGACCATTCCTGAGATGTATGGTTAATTGAAACCCGACCACCAAAGGAAACCGGTATCCACGATCTTGTATTCAAATCCGCATAAAAGTAACTGCCTTTCCTACGATTTGAACCTTACAACTCTCAACTTCGAGTGTTGTAACATACTGTGATAATACTAACATACTGTGATATTACAACTTTTCTCTTCTTAAATCAAGACTTGCTTGCAATTAAGCAATTATTTATTCATGCTGTTTTTTAACCTACATGCCATTAGAAAATTTATAAATATAAAAAATGTGGATTTATTATGTACCAATTTAAAAAATAATGATGAACAGATTAAGCATAATCACATAAAAAGTTTAAACATGTTTATAACGATTATGATATTCTATCTTTATATCTTTGAAAAGAGACATTTATGTATTAAAAAAAAGCTAAACTGTATAAAACTTTGAAATATATATATATATATATTTCAAATATATAAGAATTAAAACCTGCAATATTTTAAAGTAAATTAGATGAATGGCTATAAAATAGCCACACGTCTTATAAAATAAGTAAAATATAAAAAAAGTTAATAATATATTTATTTATTGGTTGTACTTAATTTAAAATAAGAACAAGAGAATCCTGATTATCAAGATTATATTAAAAATAAAAACGATAATAATATTGATAGTAATAATAAACGTAATCCTTATCAAGATTTAAAGCCACAATCAAAACATTCAAACGAAGAACAAAGCTACATCGGTTATAGTGATGTACTACCACTACCGCAAACAAATTCTTATCAATCTGTCCAATTATGCATGATTCGTCATGGTGGGAAGAGGTCTAAGACTTGCATAAATTATGCCTGTAACCAACCATAAGTGATTGATTTAAATAATATTTTTAAGTAACATTTTTTAATGATGTAATCATTTTCATATTATGTTATTATAACTTCATTAGATTTATATTCTTATGATATGATTGTTAACATGCTCATATAAACATTGTATTAACATATATAATTTAATTTACATATTTGTATTTCACATTGTAATCACGTATATAACTTATTTGTAATTTCTAATTACGTTATTATATATAATATACTGGCGGTATTTCATTTACAGTTAAAAAAAAAATAATCATATGATTTTTGGCGGGCAATTTTGTTGAGACGCAGCACCTGATGGTTCACTCGGCTCCGTACGGCTCACACAGCTGCTGGCGCCTCACTCTGCTCCATCCACGCTATAAAAGCTCGCTCCGCACTAGAATAAGGCAGAGAAAAAGAAAAAAGAAGACCCACCGCCACGGACTGGAGTCCGATTGAAGAGCCCAGCAGAGAAACAGCACGAAGGGCAGCCACAAAAGAAGATAATCTACAATCCTCCTATCTACCTGCCCACCATCCTTAAAACTTACAATTTACTTCGGTCAGCACATACGACCCCTTCCGGAGAAGGGGGCGTATTGCTTCCTCCAAATAATTAGGGCCCCGGAAGGCATATTCCTGCTAGCCCGAAAGGACTTCAGCGGACGGACTGAAGAGGAATCATGCCGAGAGTACGAGGCTCAAAAGCTCAGTCTCCTACGGACAGATCCAGTAATTAATTTCCACACTGGTCCATACAGATAGGAACGCAAATCACCAAATCCATCCATAAATAAAACTTTAAACTTATAACCGCCACTAAATAATACCCAATAACCCGCCCGATAATAGAAAGATACAGCAGCAACGGACATTGTCCAGGCTCTGCGATCTGTAGAGAGAAATAACGAAATTCCCGCTATTCTTGCGTTCCGTTCCGAATAAGGCAGTCTCTTCCCGTCATTGGAAGACTCAAATTGTGTTTGTTAATGATATGTAAATTACAAAATCAAGATTATAATAAAAATAATTTATATGATAATTGAATAAGGTTTTTTATTTACGTAAATTAACCGGCGAATAATTAAACTTAACCGGGGTACTTCACCAAGGCGGCAATTATTTCAACATATTTTTGATAATGCTACATAAAAAAATATTAAGAAAAACATTCTGTTAGAGAGAGAAAAGAAAAAAGAAAGCGACAGAGTATTAAAAGTTGCAAAATAAAGCTCTACACCTCAATTCAATAAAATAAAACGAGATAAAACCTTTATGTCGTTTAAAATCCTTATCATATGATAAAATAAGTAATAAAAGCGCTTTTTTTTTTTTACTTTAAAATAATTTTTTTGTAATCTCTACTAGGATTTAGTTTGGTTATAAACAACAAAACGAACTGATGTAGTTGATAGCAATCATAAATTATTAACACTCAATTTCTTATAACTTTAAAGATTAAAACTTTTTATACAAAAAAATATAAAAATGTGAGCATTAAAAATATTAACAGCATTCAGCAACTTTTAATAAAGAGAAAGCTTCTTAATGTCCTTAATCATAAATTATCTAATTCTTTTCTTAAAACAGATTTAATTAAAGAAGTAAATTCAAATATATATGTAATTTTTTTTGATTTTGTAAAAAGTAAGTTAATATTTCACAAATTTTGTTGATTCTTTCTTTAATCTGAAAAATACCTCCGTTAGTAATATAATAAATATTTTTTTCAATAATCTAAATGATGGACTTTTTAAATGAAAAATTACATGGTCTAATTAGGCAATTTAACAAAGATTTTTTATTTTTCATCATTAGTAGTATTAGATTGGAATGATTTAATGATGTATAATCGCTAACGTCATCATGATATTCAAAATGTATTTACATATTCAAAATACTATCAGTCGATTTAAAAACCATTTGAAAGAATATATACATAGAATTAAATTTAAAAAAAACATAATCTACAATCTAGGAAGACGTATCAATAAAATAATACTTTTCAGTATTTTTTATTGATCCATTCTTTTTCAAATTCTTTTATCGAGACACATTTTTTACCTTTTTTTTCATAGAGACTTTTTCTCACACACGCAGAGTTTTTTCTGTAGATGTAACCATTACCTTAAAGATAAATAAAATCTAAAAAATTATAATTTCGTAAAATAAATTTAAAAAAACAATTAAACAATATCAAACAGAAAATTAATTAAAATAATACTTTATCAACTATACTTTTAATTTTGACATTTCTAACTGCATGTCAAAGTGAAGGTTGGAAGATGTTCATTTAGCTGTCAGTTTCCAATTTGGTGCTGATTCAAATTTAATATTTTAAAGTTAAAAAATGTATACCTTTTTGGGTGTTATTTAAAAAACAAAATTTAAATTAAAAAAAGAAAAAACAATTGAAAGTCTTTATTATTCATTTTTTATTTTATAAAACATACAGTTAAAAGATTTAATACAATATGACGATCTAACAAACTGATAATTCTTGAATATTCTATATTACAAAATAATGACTGAAATACAGTAAACAATCATTGTTATTCATTTATTTATCGACTCACTAGTTTAATCAAAACAAACAGACTTTATTTTATTGAAGGGTTATCTTAACAATATAACAACGAAAAATCTGGATGATAGTACTGATATGCGCACTGTATAAATAAATTATATACAAATAATAAATTATATATACAGGGTCATTCACGGGAACCGGATGTTTTTGAAGTGGGTTGTACTCGGGCTTTCGTGGTGGGAGGGGCACGTGGCTGGTGTCTGGCGTTTCCTTTGTTCATAGCATTTACATTTTAGTCGTTGAGATGGAGCCGTGGACGCTAGACCAACGCCTGTACGCGTATGACAGTTTTGTGCGAAATGACGAATCCGTAACTGCTGTTCAGCGAGATTTCCGCCGTCAGTTTAATATCCATCGTAATGCAAGTGTCCCTTCTCGTAACACAATATTGCGATGGGTAAACAACCTTCGAACAAGCGGTTCAATATTGAAGAAAAAACCACCGGGTCCCCGACGAACTGCTAGCACTCCGGAGAACATCGAACAAGTAAGGAAAGCCATTGTCAGAAGCCCACGCCGCTCTATTCAGAGGCATTCAGCAGCGCTTCAAATGAGCACAAGTACGGTAAGACGAATTTTGCATACAGACCTGCATTTACAATTTTGTCGACAAATGCTCACCATTTTTGAAGAAAATGAAAATTTGTTATCGTTAATGAGTGACGAAGCCTATTTTCATCTGAATGGCTTCGTCAACAAACAGAATTGCCGGTATTGGGCAGAAAGAAACCCACATCGGCTTCACGAGAGACCACTTCATAGCTCAAAGGTGACTGTCTGGTGTGCAATAGGAAAGGTCGGTGTTATTGGACCACATTTTTTTGAAGAAAATGACGCTGCCGTAACTGTAACAGCTGATCGTTACATTGCGATCTTGAATACGTTTTTCATCCCTGAGTTACGAAACCGGGGAACGATTTTCAAAATGTGTTATTCCAGCAGGATGGAGCTACAGCGCACACAGCGATGGCTGTTCTCCGTAACTTGTTTCTGGGACGGATCGTTTCCAGATTCGGCGACATTCCTTGGCCCCCTCGGTCTTCCGACTTGAGTAGTTGTGATTTTTTTCTGTGGGGGGTTTCTGAAATCGCGTGTGTACGGCAATAAACCGCGTACATTGGAGGATCGCAATTCGTCATCACGTCACTCAGATTGATGTAGACATGCTGCAAAGAATTGAGGCCAGTTACTGTGAAAGGCTACAACAATGTAGTGCCCAAAATGGACATCACTTGCCGAACATAACTTTTCGTTCATGAGTAAGTAACATATGCTTTGATTTAACAAGTGTTTCAGTACCAATAAAACTTTTTTAAAGTAAATATTCAATTTTTTATGATTATTTTAAAATATCCGGTTCCCGTGAATGACCCTGTATATATATTATTTCCGATTATTCCCCTTCAGGACAGCGCATGAACTGGAGCCAATCATGGCTCTACTTCCTTCTCTTTTCTTCCCAAAACCTCTTCATCCGTTCACTATGTGTGTTCTTCCTCTCCTCCATCCATGTTCTTCCTATCGTTTCTCTTCTTTGCTCTTGTTCAATTTTCTTATTTCTAATTTCATCCCTAAACTTCCTTCTGTCCATGATTTCTCCTTCAGAGATGTTCAGTCGTACGAGGTCGTCTTGTGCTTCTTTCATCCAAATGGACTTTAACTTACTTGGCTTGCCGATGTCAAAAGTTTTCTTAGTGAGTCACTCCTCACCCATCTTGCACAAGTGTCCGTAGAATTGTAAACGCCTTTTCCTACACCTCGTGGTGGAGTCTGTGTTTTTATATAATCCCTTTGTGGGTCGCTTGATCCAGGTTCCGTCTCTAAGGACTACACTGTAAATTTTCCTGAGAATTTTTCATTCTTGCTTCTCAATTTAATGAATTTTGGTCATTTCTCTGATTACTGTGGTTTCTACTGCATACAAGGCCTCCGGCAAGACAACTGTGTTGTAATGTCGTAGTTTTGCAATGCGAGACACTTCCCTTTTGTTATAATGATTCAATGTAAGCCTGTACGCCTTTTGCAGTTTCAGATCACACACACACACATATATATATATAAAGCAACCTATAAAGCCACTTAACCTGACTGATTGACTGGCTGACTGACTGACGCCCAACACAAACTACTGAAACTAAATTTACGAAAATTAATATATATATATATATATATATAGGTATAGAGCGTTCGGAAAGGTTGTACACTGTAATTATGAAAATGTAATGACAAAATTTTCTTAATTATTATTTTATATTTTTATCTCATTATTTTACAGAAACGGATATTACAATAACTGGATTAGTTTATAAAAAGTTATGAAAATGACCTCCTCCAACATTAATACAACACTGTACAAATTTCAATTTGTTTTCAAATACTTTAACCAGTTGATATACTGGAGTGTCTCGTACGTACGGTGTTATTGCGGTTTTTAGTTTGTCAATCGTGCGTTGCCTGTTACGAATACTACTTGTTCAGCTGCCCCCCATAGAAAGTAATTTGGAGGGCGATCGGGCGATCGTGTACGCCCCTCAAAATGATTCGTTCACCGAAGACATTTCATAAAAAAAAAGTCATTGACCTATTAACTGTGTGCGCTGCTGCACCATCTTGTTGGAACAACCGTGATTGATTTCTACTTATGTTAACCGATTAATGTTAACTAATAAAACGCCGAAAGAACAGAATGCAGCCTATAATACTAAAGCATACTCCACAGCAACTTTTCGAACGCATGATATACATACAGAGTTTTATAAAAATCGTTTCTAGAATTCAAGGAATGCTCCCTTACATCGAAATATATAAAAAACTTTAGATCAACATATGTCCGGAAATGCTTAGTTTACAGTCATTTTATATTTTTAACAGGAATGGTGAATTATATCGAGCTGAAATTTCGTGTACTGCTAGGTAGAGATTTACTTCTATAAAAATAATGAAACCTGATCTCTCAATCCATTTCAAAATGGCACCCATGTAAACTTTTTAATTGTTAATATTTTTGCAACCGCTGGTTAATTAAAATATGTTTTATAAAAAAAATGTTCAGCTTTTTATGACAAAGAAAATGACACCTTATTTATTCAAATTCTTTCATAAATAACGAAGTTATGGAAAACATTTTCAAGTGAGTCACTCTACATTAAACAACCAGTTTTCATTTCCTCCCGAATGAAATTAAATAACTCGACAAACAGATGGATCGGTCGAAGAGGCCCAATAGCATGGACTGCAAGGTCTCCCGCTCTCAATCCTATTGACTTTTTCATATGAGGCAATTTGAAGACACTTGTATATGACACCCCTGAGGATACCATCGAAGAATTGCGCACAAGAATTCTAAATTATATGAAGAGGATTCGTCACACACCTGACATTTTTGAAAGTGTCAGACAGTCAATGAAAAACTGCCTGGATGCAGGCCACCATTTTGAACAGCTACTGTAGTTTTTTTTTTTTTTATTAATGTTTTATTATCTGATATGATAATTTATTGCTAAAAAGATTTTAATTGAAAAAATCAGATTTTAAAAATCCGTTAAGTATCCGTTCATTAAACGACAAACGTGTAGTGCAAATCATTTTTCAAAATTAATATTATTTAATATTATAATATTTTCATGATTTCAATATTTTATTTTATTGTAATATTTTCAATATTACAATTATTGTAATTTATTACACGATAACATTAATAAATTTATTCTATTTGAGAAGTGTCGTATTATTTATTTAATTTTATTCGGGATGAAAATGATTAAATGTGTCATTTTCTTCGTCATAAAACGCTTAACATTGTTTGTAAAACAAAACATTTAAATAAACCGCGTTTACGTGGCCGCCATTTTGAAATGGATTGAGAGATCAGGTCATTATTTTTATAGCCGTAAACCTTTAAGTGCCCTAAGAGTATATGGAATTTCAGCTCTATACCCTATATTTAACCATTCCAGAGAAATAAATCTTTAAGGTAAAAATACAAATTGGCCGTACAGCCGTTAAACTAAGGCGTTTCCGGGCATATATTGATAGAAAGTTTTTTATTTATTTCGGCGTGGGGGACCGTTCCCTGAATTCTTGAAACGGTTTTTATAAACAGCTGTATATATATATTTTTTTAAATATTTAAAAATTTATTTAACTTTTTAGAAATTGATTAACTAAAATATGTAGCCAAAATTCTCATTTTACAAAATAAAATTCTCATACGCACAGACTAACAACATGGTAGTATTCACTCATACAAAGATAATTCATTATTTATTTATTTAATCATCTACGAAACTATACGTTTTATCACACTTACAATTAATGATAAGAAATGAATTTAGCTGAAAAAAAATTGTGAATAAATACAACAAAAAACAATGGAAAATAATTACAATTAATAAAGATTTGTATCAGATTGTATCACTGACAATTAAACATTATTTTAATATTACAATTTATTATTTAATTTAATGTAATTTTATTTTTAATTAAACTATTTATAAAATGAAATGTAATTAATTATATTAGTTTAATTGAAAGTTTATTAATATAATAAATCTAATTTAACTTAAAAGCAAAATAAAATAAACATAAACAGCAACCTAAAAAGTAAAAAAAAAGTCTACATATAAAAACTCCAGGTTCAAATTCTGATCATGCAGATTTTAACAAACCATAAAGAAATTCCATATTATACAACGAGTACATGCTTACATCTTAAAACTCAAGACCTATAAAAGTTAACAACAGTATCACAGGCAAAACATTCTGAAAAAGCTTTGTGAAAGAGATAATCAAAAACCAGAGATGAAATAAATAATAATTTTCTAAAGATAAAAATTGTCCTTTATAACTATATAACATCGATCAATAAATGACGGTTATTTTTTTTCAAGGTCTGATCGGTCGCAAAATAAAAACCCGCTCAAAAATCGGATGAACTTTGCGCATATGTGTTGCGCAGCGTCTCTAGTATGGCCTTCAATCACGCCGCGTCACTTCGTTTAGTTCTGAACACGCAGTTAGCACGTAAACATGTCTACAACAATAGCACCTCCCGCCAAGTGTGAAGTGCGTGCGGTGATTCGATTTCTTCAGGCTGAGGGATGTAATGCAGCTGAAATTCATCGACGAATAAATAATGTGTATGGTGAAACTTAAATGAGCGACAGCAAAGTGCGACAATGGCGCAGAAACTTTAAAGCAGAACGTACATATGTTCATGATGCAGGCGGTCAGGGAAGGAAGCGA